>NW_027287538.1:37096304-37696304 GCF_022747635.1 Hetaerina americana | reverse complement strand
AGGCTTTTCGAATTTTGTAAATTCTTCGAGGCCTATTCTCGCTATCCTTATTTCAGTACCGAAATCAGTAGTCAATATAAGATCCTTTATATAATACCGTTTAAATAGGAGAATCGTATTAAATAAATAAATTTCGATTTCCAGTTATGAAGTCAGAAATATGTACGACACTTGTTTTCTATCTGATTCGTGAATCTAACTACGAATCAAAGGAGATTTTCAAGAAACCATCGATTTTGGCACTGGAATCGTCATCATTTTTCAACAAAAGCGGGCTTCAACGAAAACGCAGAACAAAAGTTCTAAAAGGTGCGAGCCGATAAAAGGCAAAAGGATAATGGTATCATGTAATCGGGTTAATCTGAGATGAACGTACAATATTTCCATCCATTTTTGAAAATTCTTATTTCAGTGATCGAAGTAACCTTTCGTGTAAAACGGCCAAAAACAATGTTTCCTGAAACTGGTTCCCAACGCATGGTATCACATTCAAAGAAGTATTCTAGCAAAAAAGAAATAATACTTACACCCTACAAGAAGTCACATTCTGAGGGTAGAATTGGGTTGGGACTTGACGATCTTGGGAGGGATTTGGAGAAAGGGTAGGGAGACGTCTGATGGGGGTAAGGGAGGATTGGGAGAGGACTGATTGGGAAGGGGTCGATAGACAGAAGGTACCGACTATCCGTCTCATTCTGGAGATGAAAAAAAAGAATGAGAGATTCGGGGGATTGCCCCGGGAGGATGGTGGAAAACGCTTGGAATGGGTCAGTGTCAAAGGGAGGAACCTATTTGGTACGGAAACAGGGAACATGGGGCATGAGATTTTCTGTGGAGGAAGGGGGGGAGGTAATGAGGCCGTAAAAAAGGAGAGGACAGTATGAGGGAGGAATGGAGGGAATAGGAGAAAAAGGGGAATAAGATGAAGGAAGAGAATGATATTAGGTTATCGGTGGAAGGGATTGGGTTGACGAGTCAGAGAGGGACGCACACACAGAGAGTCGCCTCGTGGATGGGGACGAATTTTCTGTGGGGGAGAGAGAGAGAAGAGGGGTAATAGAGATTTGGGTGAACCTAAGAGAAATCGATAGCGGAGGGTTTTGAGGGAGGGGTGGCAAGTGACAGAACGGTTGAGATAGATCTCTCAGTGCTTGTGAACCGAAGTCCTTTGAAAGATTAAAAAAAACAAGATAAATATAATCTTCACGTCGTGTTCTTCGGATGCCTCACTGGAGCAGAAACGTGAGCCATTTCCGTCGTGCAACAAACTAACAGCAACTACTATTTTTAATACCGATGGAGAAAATTGACATTAAAGAAGTCTCTTCATATATAGTCCCACGCAAAAATAAACCATTTTAAAAACCAGATCCCCAAGCCGCTTGACTAACCGGGGAGGATTGATCATAAGAAATGGCGCTCCAACAAATATTGCCCATGACCTTTGCACCCGTTCGAGAGACTTGACAAAAAATATGAACCTTTTCAAAATTCCACATACTCTAAGATCAGCCACATGTACGATGAAACTTATATAAAACCTTTTGAAGGGAGGCTGAAGGGTTAAAAATGCTATGTTAACACCACACGAGAGACTGTGTGAGGAGCGAAGCAGTATTATGAAGCCTTTCGAAGCCGTTTCCCAGTTCACATTCCAGAAGTTTCAGAAGCCATAGGTTGTTAAGAGAATTGGTAGATATTACATAGATGTTTCTCCGTCACATTTTCAGTTGAGATAGTATAGCGCGCTTTATACAGGGTGCGGCAACATAACTTCCTTTTTTCAAACGCAAAACGCTTTCAAAAGAGGATGTTAGGTTGCCGCACCCTGTACTACGGTAAAGTGAAAGGTTCTCAGCCTGACACAGAGACGGAGTCCCAATCGGCGAAAGTTTGTGATTGCTGCATGCGTTCTCTCGAGTACTTTGTTTACACGTATTGTTGCTAAGCCATCTTTCGTATTTTTCGTTCAAATGGAAAAAGTTGAATTTCGTGCGGTTATAAAATTCTTCATTGTGGATGGATTAACTCGTACAACCATAAAAACACGCAGTAAACTTTCATTCATTCTTCGAAATATTCAGAACTAATCAGATCTTACTGCTAACATGGTTAAAAGAACTCATCTGTGTCAGAATGCTTTAGATCAAACTAGCTAGAGTCATTAAAACGTCTAATCTACGGGACATGTTCTTCACTTATTCCTTTTCGCGGTTCAATCGCTAGGTGCTTGCTGTGAATTAAACACATTAAGTAGGTACTTTTTGAAATGAAAACTTATTTAATCATTTCTAAATTCCCTTTTCACTACCACGTCAGTTACCAATTGCAAAGATCATGAAACTTTTATACGTACATGTCGTAGAGTTTTAAAGATTTTATGCACAAAAATATACATATTTTTAGCCATTATTTATTATTCTAAATTTTCTCTGCGTTAAATAAATCCAACTTAACCCCAAAGACATGTGTCCTTTAATTCTTAATTTTCCGTTGCCCAATATTCTTTTTTCGGTCCAAATCTTTCAGAACCCTTAAGCATATTTTCTAGTTACATCGCCTTATCCTGTCTTCTACCCCACCAACTTCGAGACTAAGCATGCTACAGGTATTTCGTTTTACGAAATATCTGCTCAGAATTTTTGCTTGTATTCGGGAGCCCAGCATAAATAATCATCATATCAATTATTATATGATTTCCAACTTTTACGGTATCATGCGAGTAAGATGCAGGGTCAGTCTTAATGGGAAAATAAATTAATTTCAAGTGTGACTGGCATTTTTTGGCCTTTTTATCGCTTTGGGAGCTAATGCTAAGAATAACTTCATACTTATTAAGAAACAATCGGTATGGATTTCATTATAATCAGCCATTGACATAAGTGCCTAAGTATATTAATAGGCAATTTGTCACAACAATAGTATCTAAATATAATAATTGAAATTTTAAGAAGAAAGATATTTTCATGAGCACGAAAAATATCATCTTCCATGAAACGAGATGAAAATTTGAGGGCCGTAAAAGATATGTTCTTTAATGAAGGGTACATCGTTTCCAATATTTTATCAGGCGGATACTTGTTTCTTTTAATTTTTTTAGCAAATAATAAGAAAGTGCGCTACTGGGGTGAGAACATAGCTCAAAAGGGTATTAAACATCATACGTTAATTATGTCCCTAATACCTTACCTTTTCCAACGGGTGCTTTCACCCCCTGCCACACATCTTTTGTTAGATTGTAAGGTGTATTATAAGATGTAGGTGTATTTCGAATCAAATACTCCCTTCGTCAAGTCAAAACCATCAAACGTACCGATTTATTGCTAAATTCTCCGTCTATTCTTCGACAAGTGATAAATTGAATTCGTATGAGAACTGCTGAGGTCTAAAGGGAGATACAGGGTTAGATGTGACCAGATTTTTAATTCCCTTTGAACTTTGACCCACCCCCGACTCGTGATGTAGTTCCGAAGTCGTAACGTAGGGCGTGTTCCTACTATTTTACGTCTCCCGCGCCATTAAAGTTACGAAATTATGAACTTCTCAGCGTTGCGAATTCAGGTCCGTGGCTTTCGTGTCTCCCCATTAACCCCCACCAAGGGCAAAGTGCCGGAGATAGGGGCACGGATAAGGGCAGCGGAAAGCTGGGAAGATGATGGGAGAGGAGGGGTTGGAGGTAAAAATACTTGGGTGGAAGGGAGAGGAGGTTTCCAAGTTTCTCACGTAACCGATTTCGGCTCTCAATGGCCTCGAATGTAATAAGGCGGAAAGGGGGAGGTTGGGGTGCGGGGGGGGGACGATTGCAATGGGCGTGGCGCTCAAGTGGGAGGAACTGGGTGATGCGTGGGGGGAGGGAAAGGAATTGAAGCTCAGAAGTGGCGCGTCTGTGCACAGCCGTCGAAAGCCTTCACACCTCTCTCGACGATTGTCCCCCTTTTCCTCCGCCCGATATCCCTCCCACAGCCCAAATGAAACTCACGGGCTACGGAGAACGCGGGGCATTGTGCGGAAGCCATCAAACGCAGGAGAGGCGTAAGGACAATGGAAAGCAGTTCCACGCGCAAGTCGGAATATCGCCGAATGAGTGGGAGATGCAATTATATTGATGCGATCCCTCCCCATCCTCCCGCTTTCCGCAAGACTAGGAAAGGGAGACAGTGACTGGAAGTTTGCTCTGACGCCCATTCCCTACCTTCAACGCGAAGGTATTTCTACCGGCGATGGGCAAGTATCGAAAGGTGAGGAAAACTGTTACTAGAGTTTCCATCGCGTTTTCAGCTCCGAGCCCCAAGGCTGCTCAATCGCTTTCTCTATTTTAAGTGTCATTAGGTCAACGAAAAATAAGCACCAATCACTATACTATCACCTGATCGTTTACAAGAATTTTACCGTGATCTTTCTCCAATTTTGGTACAGTTTTGCTTATTTGAAAATAAAGCCATAAAAATATACGAAAAATATTTGGTCACCATCACTCCAAATAAATTCAATTTTAAATCTGACATATTTCAAGGAAATTTTCCAGATTTTAGTCAAAATTTACTAAAATTTTAATTCCTAAGAAATAAACATGCACTCACTGAACTAGAAGAAAATTGTTTTTCTACGTAATAGTTTCTCGCTTCTCTTTTTCGAGGGCGTTAAAACTTACTATACATTGTTAAAATGATAAAAAAGTAAAAAAATGTGCTTAATATTGACGTGAAAGATGTGTACAGAAATCTAAATTTAAAACAACTAGAGTACACAGAATCATAATAATTGAATCACGGATATAAATTTAAACAATTTTAAAAGTGTTTCATCCGTTAATCAGAGATAACTAGGTAATTCTAACCGATATTTATATCAATTCTTTAATTTCACTTGACTTTATGTCATACTTGCAGTGCCCTTAGAATTATCTCATTGTGCCTTTGTGTTTTATTCGATATTAATTATGTTAAAGCTTTTTGTCAATAGGAATAATTTATCCAAATTGCAAAGAGATTAACCAATGGTCAATATGAAGCCACGGAAGGGGATTAGACCGTCATATGACCTCACATATATAATTTTTAGCCTACTATGAATGAATCCCTTATTTTACCTTCATCGGAATACTCGGTAGCAGAAATCAAATCAGTTATTATTTTTACCGAATACGCCACATGTAATCGAATAAGGGATAATTAAATCCACGCTTTATTGCCCTATCTCTATTATCATCTGTTGGATTCCGGGCCCTTGGGGTAATGAAACTGACCGTGTGCGTTATTGCAATAGGGAATTCTTTTGGTGTGATGCATCGTAAATCAGGGGAAGTTTAAATAAAATTGTTCGGAAAAAAGCGAGGAAATCGATCGGTCGGGGGAAGCATTGATAAGAGCGTTACACTATTGACACGTGCGCAGGATCAAAAGTGCTTAAGTGGCTTGCAATTCATTCTCATCCCAAGGGAGTTGAAAAAATGCGCGGTCAAAGAACGGGATGGAATGAAAACTGTAGCGAGCGTGTGCCAGCCTGTTATTGTGATAGACAGCCATCAACCTCGTAAAAAATCAAAAAGGATGGGCATCGAAATTTCACCAGGTGAAATCAAAACATTTAACTTCATTACCGAAAATAAACCTTCAATGATCAGTAGCTTTATTTGGCCATTGAACAGGAGCATTACCCTCACCTTGGGAGCCATCCAGAGTTGACTTCTACCCCAAAATAGCAAAGCACAGGGGCGACACAATGAAGGTCGTATATATTTTGTTCTCTGCGAGCTTCATAGCTAGTTTCCAAAACGACTGCCCTCTACACTGAACGTGCCGATATGTTTCCTTAGGGATAGACTTTCAAATCGTAACCTCGTTAGATCAGAATACTCGTTATACCTAAATGTACTCAATCCAACCATATCAATCACTGAAGTCATAGCTCCTAATTTTCTTTTCCCTTGATGTAATGGCATACTTGAAAGTGGAAAAACGTACCTAAAAGTGATAGCGTGCTGAAATATCTCATACAAACCATTCAAGCTTTATTGTAGATTATTTAATGGAAAGTAATACTCAGAAAAATAATCTTCAAGGAATTATACTTTTTTGAAATCAAAAGATCAATAAAATATTTTGAGTACTGATATACCGTCATGGTTGAATTACCACAGAAGATAATAAAGGGTTAACGCTTGTTTCTTTGCGGCAAACCAATCGCCTTTTATGGCTATGTTGTCTGCTTGTTTTAAGTCAAGTAAGTAACATATCTGGATTACTTACAAAATATGATGCACATTGGCTTTCGAGAAATTAACAATGTTTTTTGTTATTATTTTATGAGTACGTTCTGGAGAAAGTTTCCACATGTTATTCGTGTTTGGGAATTTTTCGGCTATTTTCTTTGTACCGGGTGCATGAACGCATGCAGGTGAGAGGAAGGTAACAATTCAATTTCTAATTACGAATTAGTAGCCATACTAAAACGATCAAACGTGCTCCGACTACATACTTCTTCGGCTAACATCACATGGCAATGCAGCGTAATTGTATGACATTATATATAGATTGAAGAGCCATAAATGCCTGTGGGGCTAGGGATCTACATCTACAACAACATAATACCCCGTAAGCCGCTGCAAGGGCGTATGGCGAGGGGTGTTAGGTCACCAACCGGGATGTAATTTGAAAGCAAGTAACAATACATGACATGTTCTAAGCCTCATTATTTAAACTATTATGTATAACGTCTTGCCCTCTACGGAGAATACTAATCAAATTCCATACCGCAAGAGCGCAATCATTTCTTAAAAGAGCTCTGGCACGAAAAATGAATTTTTGAGTTAATTAAATTTGCACAAACATGCCCAATTACTCTCCACAATGACTAGTTTAAAAATAGAAAGGGTTTTGCTTAAACTTTGACTAGCACAGAGAAAATAAAAACAAAAAACTGAGATCAGGTTACATATAATTTCATTAAGATTGTTACAAGGATTTTAGGAAAACCAATATCAAAATCGGTACACAGAAATAATAGTCGTCACTCTGAAACTAGAATTTTTGTCCTTTCTGTAAAGAATGAAACAATAGAAATTAGGCCCGTGTCTATCTGTCCTGTTCTATCCATTATATATTCAGCAAAACCCGAATGTGATAGCGCGGTCATCTTTATTTGTAGTTACCCGCTCCTTATGAGACAAGTTTTACTGAAGTATGTCACACACACTAATAAGCTAGAAGTTTCAAGGAAGGAATAGAAGATGATAAAATAGGCTCAAAAACTGATAGAACGCTCGGTGAGAATAATTAGGACGGCAACGAGGTATTACATTCATGTATAACATTTGTTCATTTCCGTATATCCACTCGACTCGGATGGCAAAACAGAGCGAGCGACCTCTGAATGCCTGCGAGGAGGCACCACGCCTTCTGTTTTGAAGTTACTTTATGGCAAGCACTCAACGGCCTCCATCCTCAGCATTGAAATGGGGGAGAGAAGGAAGAAATTTCAAAGGCCGTCGCCATTACCCTCCTGAAACGCATCTCTTCCCATTCCCTCTTGGAAACACTCATCCGCCATCAAGTGCAGAAAGGAGGCGACCCGTCGCTCATTCTAAGGGCTTGCGGGGAGAGGCCGGGGGAAGAGGGTTCGTAGCTCCCCCGCGTACTCCATGCTCAGAACGCGATGGACACACTCCACCGAAACTGCCCAGCCTGGTCTCCCACACGGGAAGGGGGGGGGCACAGGGTGGATTTTCACCCCATCCCCTTGACACTTCGCTCCCCCGAAATCCCTCCCGTTCTTCCCTTCATCTCCCGACCATTCATCTCGTCGCAGCACATACTTCGCCCCATCGTGAGAACGCCAGCATCCCACCTCCGACCTGCTTTCCCCCCATCCACCGCGTCACAACCCTCCCCGGGTCTTCACCCTAACGGGACGCCCTAAGCTCCTTTCCGAGCCGCCGCTCCGTCCAGAGGAGCACTGAACAAAATCCTCCCTCGTCCCCACGCGCTCTCTCGTCGCCCGCCGCTCACTCACGTTCAAGCCGCGTTCTTCTTCCCTCGACTCCTTTTGCCCTCTTCAAAACCCCTTCCTCTCACATTTCACACACACACATTTCTTGAAAGTCTCCACTCTTTCTTCCATTCGTCGACCCTCTCTCGCGACTGGCAGTAGTAGACTCGCCCGTCCGGCCGCCCACCATCAATGTTCTGCACTTGAGATGAATCTACATTCACAATAATTGGCAAAATTTAACTCTAATAGCATTCTTTCGCCACGGTAGCATAAAAAATTTTTATCTTCCCATACTAGGATATTTCTGGGCGAAAATTTATATTTTTCGACTTTTAAAAGTGTTGCAGCCGAAGTATTTCTATGCTATGCATTTATTAGTCGTGATGACCCCCAGCAATGAATAATACGTACCGGCTTGAGTAGATACAGATCAATAGTTTATTATAGAGGTCACACATGCAAATAATCGGGCCAAATGATGATCTCTCTAGATCACAAGGACACGTGACTGTTTACCAAGCACCACTGGATTCTCCAGTCGATTTCATCTTTGAGACGTTCATCCTTAGCACAAATGTGTCGTCATCCAAGAAAACAGGAGGCTTCATTCCATGCATCACATAAAAAATCTATTTACTTCGTTCGTCAGCAGTTGAAAACTCACCTTGGGCAAATGGGAAGCTTGATGAGACGAAATACTCGAATTATATTGCTACCTAAGCAGGCAGTCAGTCACCATTCCCGAATTGTGATAACGGGAGTGAATGGGAGCGTAAACTTTAACTGACTGGAAGATAGAGATAGGCTCAATAAATTTTACGAATTGTGTCACCTAAATTTCTTTTAAATTTAAGTTAAAATCTTTTCATTCGTCACGACAAAATTTTATGCGTCTGAATGAAGTATTTTTTCTACATGTCACGAGGATACTAAAACGGCAGCATTTTCTGGCAGCTAATTTTCATGAATTTGAAAAAAAAATTCTTTTTAGCACAAATATTTGTTTCATAAAATATTCAACATGCAAATATTCAATATGAATGCATTATCGAGCAAGATGGCAATATCCTCAACGAAGAATATACTTGATATGCACATATTTTGGGAATAGATAATATAGCGATTGTATTTTCAAATAGATTTTGGAAAAGCTGCTCAAGAAAAGCTAATCCACGCGCCTTAAAAATTATGCAGAGGAAATTTGGGTTTTGAAGCAGATGACGACTGCCATAAGCTTGAAGCTTTGTGTTAGCTGCAACGCTTTCTTGTAGGAAAAGGCGTGGAATAAAAAGCGTTCAATAAATCCCTATGAATTTTCCAGGGCCTCAGAGCTGGAATTTGATCCAAAGAAGTCTAAATTCCATCATATATTGTCAATAAATACGGGGAAATTGTATTTACGGATACGTGCTCCCGGCGGGAGTAACCGAGGTCTCAAATATTAGAGTTTCAATTGTACGCCTACTGTATTCGCTCAATGGTGGAAGTATCCCCGTCACAAAATTCAGAAAGATTCGCAAAGCGCATTTATCGAAGAATGTGAAATGCATCTGCAATCACAAGACATAAAAAAGGCTTCCAGCGGAATTATTGGCCGACTTTTCAAACGTTGGCAGAAAACACTCCACGGAATTTTCACTGCTTGAGTCAAGGGAATTCGAATTTTTAGGAATTTCTTTCATCCTGTAACTTTCCTACGGACAGAAATTCCGTTATAGTTTTTGTGAAGAAAATTTGAGGAAATCTGGGCGGCTACCTTTTCTTTACATATTACGAGCTATAATATTGCGAGTTGCAAATTTTGATTACAAGTGAAGACATCGATGAATTTCTAATAAAATACTCGATCTTCAGAAAGTGCCTTTAAATGATGACTTTCCATGCTATTGCAACATAAAACTTGTGTAAACGCTGTCCTGCGCTTCAAAGATGAACACTTATTCCTAGGATTCTTCTACAAAGAACGATGTCCGCGGCTACACGCAGATAAGTAAAATACTACATAAACATTCGGAAAAATCACCTAATTGTGCAAGCATACGTACCTATTTGCGGAGTTGTAAAATAAATTTTTCACTGTATATTTATAAACGCTCCTGCTGAAATTATGGTTGAATAAAAATTGCTTCCTAATGCACATTTATCGAAATACACAGCGCCCTAGTTCGATGTGAAGGAGAATCACAGTCACGCATATAATATAATGGTCAATGAGGAATAATTACGGTCGCCCTAAAAATTAATTATACGAGGGGTGAGTATTTTGCACGAAATAAACCCAGAAACTTAAATAAGAACTGCTTTTGATTTTCCTCAATGGATTCAGCATTGGTCGTATCGATATGTCCATCAATAATGGATGCATTATTATTGACGAAAATTTACCAATATTTAAGTGGAACTCGGCTCAAAATAAAAATCTGAATGAAGGCTCAAGGTGGATGTTGTGTCAACGTACATGGTGATGATTCATGTCAAGTGGAAAACTTTCATCGCATAATCTCCTCAGCGTATTATAATATTGGAAAAAAAATGTGTAACATACATTTATTGTGTATTATGCAATCCTACCAGTAAGGAGGAAGTATTGGAAAGTAGTAATGAATATTCCGGCCAAAACAAGGATAACAATATTTTCTAATTCAGAAATAAAACTCACTTCTTAAAAGTTTTCATCTCTTGAACTCCAACTTATTGGTATGTTCTGATGGAGCCTTCGAATTTGTAAAGACTATTGAGTAATTTTCTTCTAGTTCCTGTAGCGTGAACTTTCAGTAAGTAAAGTGAACTTTTGGCACTTTCTAACCAACTCGTCAAGGATTCTTTCTAGCCCACAGTATTTGGCACACCTCGGTACAAACCTAAGAACCTACCCGATCATTTAAGCGCATAAGGGTCCCAAGTCAAGACCCATTTATTCCGAAGCAAAATCTCCTCCCCAACTCCTCAATCCTGTTCTGCGAGGGTATTTTTAGGGTTTTCAATCCGGTTTTAGTGGAAGTGCAGAGCAAAGCCCCTCACCTTAAAACGCCTTATATATTCTTACTTTCCCATCCCTAGGGTCTCGACTCAAACAGGCTTTTCGGGAAACTCCACACACTCTATCAAATTCCACTCCCCTTTTTATATCGAGTTCCTCCTCTTCCAATGCTTGTTACTCTTCTTAGAGGGAACAACATTCTTACGGTTCTCCAGATGCAGCTGAAAGAACCTTCTCTCGTGGACTTGGTTGTCTTGGAAAACAGATATTCTCCTCTACTGGTAGAAAAAATCACGAAATCTCTACAACCAACTTTTTATTTGAGGGATTCAAAGGTTTCCATATGTCAATTATAAAACATTCGTGAAAATTTCATTTGGATACAAATACGTGTATATTAAACAAATATCCCTAGACTAGGTTTACTTTCAGATTTACCCACAATATTACTTTTGATACCTATGAAGACGGAAAGAAATTTTAAAAACTGGTAAACTAAAAAAGATAGATTTAATGTAAGTGAAATACAGAAATAAAATATGTTTCGTATTAGGAGGCAGGCTCTACCGGCAGTCAATGTATACACGTACATAACAACGTTTACCGTTTATTTCAGGATCCAAACAAATTATATTTTCTTGAGATAATTTCAAAATTTATTTTATAGTATACCCAGACTCTATGACAGATAACTCCAAGATAAGAGCGCAAGAAAAAAGGAAAAAACATGGTTTTATTTTTATAGGGTGTATTTTTCCCCAGTAAGTTTGCTTTTACCATACGGCTAACTTCAAAGAATATCTACAACGCTGAATAAATTAACTTGGTATTTTTTTATTCAGTGATCACGAATGTTCACGAAGTAGTCTCAAACCATCAAATTTAATATCTGCATCATTTGGGGGAAAACTGTGTTAGAAGTGGAACTGTGACGGAATTTACACCGGCCATGATAATGTGACAGGGTGGAGAAAACGAGATGGTTGGTTGGGGATGCGTGTATTTTGAGATTAATTGAGTTGCTTTTTAGACAATCTGTATTGGATTTTCATATACTGCGAAAAAGAAAATTGGGTAATTGTTATGTGAAAACAGTTCATTCACCACTACGGGACAACTTTCAATTCAAGGTCAAATTTATGCCGGATGATTGCTAACTGTTTGAGGGTGCGCAGTTAATTCCTTCATTTTCAAAATTCCAAAGTCCTGAGAAATATGCCCCCTAGGATGCCCTTCGATTAAACTGAAAATTTGAAAATCGTGAATCCACGGTATGGTGAATTTGAAAAATGAGACTCCCTTAAGAAATATTTTCATTCATGATATAAATTTCAACCCCAGAAATATCGAGGTAAGATATTTGATAAAAAGAGAAATTCAGATAGTACTTGAAAAGTGTCAACGTCTTTTCCAAAATACTAAATAGTCCACAAGAGTGGAGTCCACAAGACTGGAGAGGACAATGAGATAAATTATCACAAATTGACCTCACCACTAGGATATTCGTTTACGATTTTTTAACTCATTTTTTGGTCATCCAAACTGTTAGAAAGGAAAAAATGTCCTTTTTAATTAAACCAAGTACTATTTTTGAGTTAAACGATCACTTAGTTACTAGAAAAATTAGTTTCACATAAGGAAACGTAATCAAACTCTGGACTCAATTGCTTACGTATACTTTACTGAAGATTTCTTCATTCAATAGGTGGCCGAACTGTTTTTGATTATCAGCGAGGGCTTTTCTATTTAGGTGTCACATATAGAAAAGGTCCTTTCGATTTACTCTAAACTACTTAAGGATTTAAAAAAATTA
This sequence comes from Hetaerina americana, assembly GCF_022747635.1. NCBI lineage: Eukaryota > Metazoa > Arthropoda > Insecta > Odonata > Calopterygidae > Hetaerina > Hetaerina americana. The sequence goes on along the minus strand of NW_027287538.1, from coordinate 37,683,522 downwards.
ACACTAACCTACACGTCCTTGGGATTTGGATAGGGTTGCAATTTCCCAGTTGAATAGCCGCTTCGCGAATACAGAAGTTAGTTATTCGAAACGAGTAATATTTTGGGGAGAGAGTGCGTGGAAAGAGAGTTTCAAAGTAATGAAACCACCGCTTGGAATAACTTTCGTTTGAATCCCTGGTTAGAGCCGTCCAACTACCCTCATTTCATATATAATTGCGCGCAGCGCGCCGAAAGGTTCCCTGAAATTACGCGTCCATTAGGGCGCACGAATAACGCAATTCACAGAATTCTATGCCGCGTCGACGAGGGGGGATCGTTTATATTAATGGGCCGTTGTCAGGGTGTAATAGAGCTGAGGCTCGGAGATAGCGCTTGAGGGTTGTCCCCGAGGTTGGAAAGGGATTCACGGGGGCGATGGAAAGGGAGGGTGGTCGTGGAAGGGGACTCTGGTTGACGTGGATGCGGGAGAGGACTGCGCTCGTGCTAATTGGGCAGAGTAAAAGGCATCCATCAGGATCAGGTTAGTCTGTCCGGTGACAAAGTATGAAAAGCAACGTGGAGCAGTATTAAGTATTAAGGACTCACACGGAGCGTAACCGGGATGGAGGTGGATGCTAGGGCGCGCGCGGAGTGAAATTCGATGGAGGAAAAGTATATATGTACCCCAAATGGGTGAAAGTGCCGCCGAGGATGAATGCGTCGCCACTCCCTTGACTTCCCCAGGCAAAAGATTGCTCGCTACCGTAACCTACCAGCTCTCAGATGCTGCTTTTCAATACAAAACACATTCCTTAAGTGTACCCACTCTTTTCCTCTTTCCTCCTTCCCAGATCCTTCATTCGTCCACTTCCGTGTCCCAATTATTAGAAAGAGTGGTCCGTTTGACGGAAGACCGTTTGATTCCTTTTTGGGAATCGTACCATTCATCTGGCTTAACTCACGGCCGAGTAGTAAAGCTAACAATAGGATAGGAGGGTTTCATTTAATGAGTCAGAATGTCCTTGTAATGGAAAATTGGGCATTCTTGAAATCCGAGACGTACAAATATGTAAAGCACAATTGATATTTAATATTTCCCTCAATATTTTTTGCCCCTTCTAGAAAGGAATGAAGTTTCAAATGTACAATGATAAACAGTGATAGTGAGAAAACAGTAATTCCTCTTCGGATTAAAAATATTTTATTTCGTGGAAAAGAGCTATTATTTCTTCATTAAAGTTTTCCATTTCTAGCATATCATGGCTGAAATTAGATAGTTCGTTGATAAACACTAAATAAACATTCAATAATACACTCTGTTAATGAACCGGAGGCCTTCATACAAAAAATGGGGTATTTGAAATTTGAGGATCGCGGAATCGTCGAACGCCATGCATTTAAGCAAAAAATGTGCTCTTTTAGTTGTTAATTGAATTGAAAAGTTAAACGTGACTAACTAATTTCACACTTATAAAATTTTCATATTCATAGAAATTATATCCCACATATTTCTTACGCAATTAAAAACTTAAACCGGAACCAAGAAGAAAGGTGTAGTGGGAAGTAAATCGTAAGGCCTAGTGAAAGATTTTCGGGTGCTAGGATCCACCATTATGTTGTCGTTTGATTTTTCGGTCAATAAAATAGGGTTATGGAGCTACCTACAAATAAGTAACCTGGGTCTTTAAAGTTTCGTCCAGAAATCAATCAATCCAATACAGACAACGCCACGCATAGTAGTTATGAGTCATACAACTAAGTTGATGATTTCCAAGGAAACAACGACATCAGGTGGCCACAAATGGAGAAATATTTCATTTCATTTTTTCATTCATCGATTGCAAATAGCGCTGATGCATAATAAAATTAACCCCCGCGTCTCATTATACAGATTTAATTCCTGTGTACGAGTATATAAGGCTTTTACAACCACCAAGCGGTAAAAATCCTTACAGATAGGTCATTGGGTGCCTCTATAAGGACAAAGATTTGAAATTCAGAGAACATTAAACGAAATAAATACAAGTATAATGAGAGATGAGTGATGAAGTCGTGATAGATCGTGAGGAAACAGACTAACAAGTGCATGTAAAATACAGGCAAAACGACCATTTTAACGGGGGAGCACCTGTAGGTGAGTGCAAAGAAAATTATTGAGAAAGGCCGGTACGTTTATATGGGTACTTGATATCATGGATGCAACTTTCTTTCTACGAGGAAAAGTGGGAGAAGAGGAAGTAGGAAAGAAATCCGTATCCATTTGCGGAAAGTCATGTTTTAGTACAACATAAAATAATGAGAAAAAATAACAGAGGAAAGAAAATTAAGTAAACTAATAGGGATCCGGTCATAGACACGGGGAAAAACCAGAGAGAAAATTCTCAGCTAGCAGCGGCCTTCAAAAGATTTGTCTGTCGCCTTTCGATAATGAGGTAGGCGTTGGAAGTTCCGGCATCAAGGACCATTACCTAATGAATTTTTTAACACGAAGTTAGAAGCACTACGTAATTAATGACAGCAGAAATGTCTGTAGACAAAGAATATAGAAATTTGTGTATTTTATCAAAAAAATTACTCTAGATAAAAATTACAAGAGGTTGGTCAAATTTTTCTGTTAGAAACGAGTTTCAAACAGCTGCTATCATGTATTGTGCTACCAGAATTATTATTGAGGGCTTATTAGAACAATGAGAGAAGTACAGAATGCTAATAAATCACAAGGAAACGAAATTAACGAGATTCTCGAGAAGCAGAAAATCTAAGTTAAGTCCAAAGCAGGAAGAATAGTTCATTTACTTGGATATTATTTTGAGGTGGAAGAGGGCATAGAAATCGAGGAATCAGCAGAAAAATTTCGTTGACGAATTTCCTTAAAGGGAAATGATGACGGGCACAATGCGTGAAATTGTGAAGAAAGCAGTCTTTAGTCTTTTATATGGAGCGTAGTACTACGTGAACGGACGTGAAAACTGGCATTTGAAAGTATAACCCGATTATAGGGTTCTGAAATGTGGGTGTGGCAGAGCATGAGGGAAAATAAATTGAAGAGAGAGGAAGACGAACGACGAGGTTTTGTAAAGAGTAGGCGAAGACAGGGTGAAGTTGGAAAAAGACAGAGCAAGGGAATGCAGGATACTGAAAGGGATACTTAGGCTATGAATGAAAGGAGAACTTTGGGAAAACGAAATAGAGAAGGATAGAGAAAAGGCTTATCAGACATCATGAAGGGAGGCAGGTATTACGAAGAAATGAAGAAAGAAATAGAAAGTCCGCACGTTACTTATCGCTTGCATATGAATTATATAGAAGCTTAGGAACAGACATATAGGGAAGCTTAATTATTATAAGATATTAGAAGAGGGGTAAAAAATGATGAATCGGATTGTATTAATAACTAATGAAAAAGTAATCGACTTATAGACTTAGCTGTAGTAAATTGAATAGCTAAATCTAACGGTGATTTTTAATCAATGATAGAACATTCTAAAGGACGAGGGATAATTTAAACAGAGCGAAGAAAAACCACGATGGGAACGTAAATTTCTACCTACACATACACGAAGAAGGTGGTGAGGATCAGGATTTTATAAAAAAATTAATAAAATAGTATATTTTAAAAATTTTCTATGGTAACAAATAATTTATGAATAAAAACACCGATAGCGCCTGCAGCACACTTCTAAAGCAGTATTTCATGAGTGTATCACTATTAGTATCTCATTCGACCAGTACGGTTAATTACCTAGTGCATAGAAATTCTCCTAGAACAAATTGCGGTTGTGTTAACGTGTGTGGCACAGAGAAGATGAAAATTAGAATATTTGTTAATTTGAATAAATGGCCATATTTGCCTATTTTCGGAGCTAAAGCATTTATTTTCTGAGGTTCTCTACATATGTCCCACGATAAAAGGCTGGTGGACCCTCTAAATAAATGTCCGATGTCTCTATCCGTCGGAACGCGATGGTGAAAAGCAAGCGTGGGAAGTTCTCCGAGAAAAGTGGAGGACAAAAAAGAGTGGACGAATAAAACATTGGCATGAAGGGTACGAGGTGTACAAAGAAACAGAAACATGAGTACTGACGCCATCGAAATTTACGCATTGGATTTCTCTTAAATATAACCCAATAAATATTGGAGGTATATTTGTATTAATTTCCAAGTGCTCTGATAATGACTAAGCTCAAAAAGGCAAGGATTTCCATAGTGTTAGTGAAAAGAAAAAGATATAGGACCGTTGTCGTCCAGCATCGAAAAGTGCAGAGACAGGGAGAAATTTCATTTTAAAAATTGTTAAGAAATAATAACGTGTTTCTTGGGACCTAGAACATGGATAGAAGAAAAGGGAACAAAGAAGTAATGAAATAAGGTGGTTATTATGTCTCGATAAACTCTAAAGTATTTACGACAATTCAATGCAAATTTGGCATGAGGAACCACGAAAAAAGATTTCTAAGAACTTTCTCTTACTCCGATGCTCATTTTAGACCAATACACAAGGGTTGACCAGAAAGTAACTTACGCTTCGGCCTAGCGTGGTGCTGGATAGGGCTAGAGCCACCATCTTGGTATCTAAATGTCCCTACATTCAGTACGCATCCTGCTGTGGTAGTGTAAACTGTGATTCCTCAACTTTGCTCACTGCAAACTGTTAAAATATGTGCTGATCCTTACACGGTAGGAAGTACTCTGCATCTACTAGACATCATCTACATCTCGCACCTAAGAATCACCCAAGACTATCTAGAGCTTCAATTTTTGCTATATTGTACAATTTATCAATCCAAATTTAGAACAACATGTGGGCCAGTGAATCACCGGGCCACCTAAGTTAAACAATTTAGTTTTTATATACATTTTTCAAAGAACATATTATTTTGTGCCACCAAGTTCAGCTGACAATCAAGAACATATTTAAATTAATTTTTCAAAATACAATCAGCATTTAAAAGCAAATAGGTAGGTTATAATGCAATGGAGTTAGAAATATAATCCTGTATAGTAAAACAATGGACTAAGGAGTGATTTAAATTACGTATTCGTGATGTTAAGTATATACACGAGAGCCTACGATATTTTTAAGTATTCATTTATGTTCATGCATTGGAGAATGCCGCAATGACTCTGACTGGATAAGGATTGAATGAAAAAAAATGAAAATATCAAATTAAACATCCTTAAACCGAGTGAAAAACAGCACCACGTTCAGGGAAATGCTGACTGAAACATAAACCCGTCAACGTCGATGGAAAATGGGAACAGACTTTCGCTAGTGTCCCATGGGGAATTAAATCAAGACAGATGAGAAAAGGAGGCCGCTATGAAGGTTCGTCCGGGGAAGGTAAATATCCCCATATTCTCACTGTCTTTAATTTATTTGAGTCCCTGGAGTTAGCTTTAAATTTGATTGGCAGTTTGCACAGGTTAGTGACGCGAAAGGGAAGTTTTATTTTCACAATTTGTAACTGCTTGGGTGGATAAAAGCTTCCTTCCCCAAATTTTTTAATTGTTTATTTCAACCATATCAATTCCTTTTGTAATGAATTGAAAAATCTCGCAATAAATATGTCCCATTACTTTTATGTAGTATATACATATGATATTGATGAACAATGTATTCTGTTTCTGTAAAAAATCATATATCGACCATAAAATCGAGGAAATTAAAACCAATTCAGTGAAAAGGAAAAAATACATTAGTAATTTAATATTGACATTAATCAAATAAGCTTTTCTGCACGTTAACACCGGAAAAATATATTTACATGTAGTCGCTGACTGGCGTTATTTACGTTTTAAGAAAATCATATTACCATAAAGCGAAATTCGGCTTTTTACCAAGAGTCTTCAATTACCCACACAGAGACTATCGGCGTATTCACAAACACCCAAAAGGCCATTTTATTTTTGCATAGAAATTTCAAAATACCAAATAATAAATTAATCAAGCAAAATGTCATCACGAGCTGAATAAACACTCCAAAATCCCTTCATTTTTAAATCAAAATTACTAATGTGTGTTCATGAAACACACATTAGTGTGTTTCAGACCATGATTTTTCTTCTCTTATCCTGCAAATATTACTCTTCATTAAGCCAATTGCAAGAAAAATTAAGTACCTTACGCCACAAAATGATGCATTCAAATATGAAAAAAGCACCCCCGGTGGCAACGCAGGAAATGACGGAAAATGTTCCTACGATATAACGACCTGAGAAAATAGTGATATCAAGAGGAACAATTTATTTTACTTGATTCTATGGGCAAATGACATGTGGTTACCATAACATATGATTTTGGAACCTGTCGTTGTGTGGAATGGAATTGTAAAACAGCATTACCTTCCAATTCACAATTCATAGGATCAGTTTATCGAAAAGCGTCTGTATTAAATGATAATAGTAATAATATTCCTAATACAGACATGTAGTAATTCTCACAAATCACATTCACCACATGAAATTAGCCTTGGTAATAGAGCCATATTTATAGCTTATTTTACTAAACCTCAGAGTCATCGAGTAATCCATTGATTGGCCTTCATTTACGAATATGAAAAACGGCACTATTTTTAATCACTTATTCAGCACACTGGGAAACGGTTATTTATCCAAATACTGGTTGCAGAAAGTCAAGAAACTGGTGGATTGACAAATATAAATTCGCAAATGAAATTAATAGTCATTGCAGTCGTAAGTTTTGGAAATGTTGTAATGAACAAGTTTTATTTCTTCAAGTTGAAAATGCTCTCCGCCACTTCAAGTTTGTCGAACTTCTTTGTAGTTCGCGAATCTCTCTCTGTGGAGGGCCACCAAGGTCTTGAGCTGAGCCCAATCTCCAGCCAAAGGGAAAACAAAGGATAAAAATAAGTCATGAAAAGAAAGGTATTATGCGGACATAAAAATGGTACATCTAACGCGAGGCACTTGAATGTGGAAAATTAACCAGTTTTGTTCGCAAATTGTTACATGTTCAAGATGAAAGGAGAGTTGAAAGAACTGAAGGCAAAAGGAAGGTAAAAAATATAAACGAGTGAGACAGGACAAAGAGTAGATGTAAAAAATAAAGAGGGGGCATGGAGGAAACAAGGAAATTCTCTACCTCAGGAGGTCATTGTATTCCTTATACCTATCCTCAAAAAGGAATACATCTGAATATTTGAAATGTTATCTTGCAAACCCATTCTCAAAAAAGATATTTTTTAAACCTTATTTATTTTGATACCCTGTAGCTACATACAAATCACTCATTATAAAAACCCTTATTTCCAGAAAAGGATGAAAAAAACCGCCCACGAAAGGACTCTAGTTTTTTAGACCCTATGTAACGAAAGGAAATATTTGTAAGGAAATACGGTTATAACAGAAGAAGCGACGGAAACTGAGAGAGGCAGGGGGCGTGAGGTGGAAGGCTGCGGAAGAGAGTAGAATGTTAGGTAAGCCGAAAATATGGAGGAAAGACATACGAATTTTTTAGGCTCAGGGAAGGCAAACTGAGAGGTAGTGAAAAAGGAACAACAAGTTCTACATTGTATTTTTTTCACAGGAGTGCCAGAGAATTTCAACAAAAGGAATAACAATGCCAGAGACGCTAAATAAATTGATGATAGAGAAAATGGTTTTATAATTCACCCTTACTTTCAAAAATGGCCTAGACTGGGGGTGGCGGACGTATGGCACGCGTAAAGACAAAGGCACGCAGAGCAATTATTTTGGCACGCCGAGCTGAAAGTGCGCCACGAGAATCACGGTGACTCAAGAGTAGACTAATGAAAAACATAAACGCTGGCACTCAATCGCTGAAAGGTCCGCCATCCCTGGCCGAGACACTATGAGAAACGCTGCTTCTCGCATTGATGAAACGACAGTGGATAGTGTTGACAGGTAATGTGATGAACTGATTCCATGAGTTTTTCTATTTGGATTCTAAGTAAGTTATAATTAGAGTGGATTGAAAAAGACTCGCTCTCCTCATATATTTCTGGGCAAATAAGATCAGTGAATTAAACCTTCATTTTTGGTGCTTTATGTGGAGGTTAAAAACCGTTACGTCTAAATGCTAAACACATTTTTCTATGGAACTGATAGAAGGAAAATTTTGCAAACGAATAAATGGAAAATGTTTAATTAAAAAAAACGGACGTATCATCTAGATCCAAAGAGGTTACAGTTAATTACTCCTCATGTATGGATAAAATTTGAAATCAACTTTGCTTCTCATCTCATGTCAGTCGTTAATCACTAAAACTTTATTCCAACAAAATGGAATTACGTTCCTTAATACCTAATAGAAGGTGTTATTTTTAGTTTCACTTTGTTTAACTTCTCTTAGAGGAATAGCCTTTTCCAATTACTCATGCATCATATTAATGGAATTTACTCCATGCATTTTCTTTCCATTGATATACGTTCCTCTTGGCATAAATGCCGCGATTACAGAGAGAGGAAATATCATAATTACGCAATGCCACTCTCAAATTTTCAACAATATCGAAGCCATTTGAAATGTATATTCGTACTATTTTCTCACTAACATTTCGACTAACAACGATTTCTAAATTAGGCGCTGAGCCAACTCACTGATTATCTTTTCAGCGATGAAGTAAAATGAAAAACATCAATAGATTGTAAATATATCTTCAAAAATGGAGGATAAAATCTTCCACACCGAAAGCCTTAGCTATTATCACAATAAAAAGTAAATGCATTAAGTAACATCAGCTAAATTTACACTAATCATTATCATAAGAAGCATTCCTTAAACTTTCAAAAATAAAGATATAAAAAATGAAATCTATTTTTATTGAATGTGAAATATTTTTCATCAATCAATTAATCATTAAATATATACTTAGCAAGTATTACTATTTATTAATTTTTAATTATAACACATTCCTTCAACAAAAAAAAATAATTTTCGATGGAATTTATTGCATAAGGATCTATAAAAAATCCACCGTTTTACATGAACATATTTAATCTGAGTTTAAATTAAATTTAAGTTTCTGAATTTTTAGGTATTTCGCAATTCTTAACACTCTTTCCTTTTAATCCCTCTTGGGAAAACATTATTTTACGCTGAGCCAAGCGCTAGAAAAGAATTTTCCATTCGGAATATTGTTCCAAGGAGCGCATTTGTTTTAATTATTAATTTATTGCAAGCTTCGTTATCTCTTCCCCTTTACAGCCTTCTGATTTGTTTCTTCCCTTATCACTCAAATATAAAAACTTACTAATATTAATATATTTTCCATTCTGTTTGTATTTGAAGGCAAAACAGAATTGAACATCAGCCTATTTCAATTTAAATACCGATGCCCGTAAGAGCTTCAAAGGTTGTGTAATGCTGAAAGTACTGAAGCGAGAACACTTTTTACTGTCTTTGTGATGCTCTCATTTTTGTCGAAAATCCCTTACATTCTTCCCTTATCGGTTGATGTACCAGAATACACGCGGGGGCAAGCTCCAGTTGCCGTGCTTTTCATCCCTACCCGTGGCATTGATGAAACACGCAGGCACAGTGTGAGAGAGACCTGCGTACTCGTTTCGGCCGTGTCGGGGAGACCTCAAATACTCAGGAAATATAAGAGAAAGAATGTTGCTGCGTTTGTTTGCATGTGTGCGTGTCCTGGATTGGTGGGTTGGGGAAGCGAGGAGAGGGCTGGGAATAGGGTGGAGTGGGTGGATGGAGGGGGTGGAATGCTTGAAGGGGTGAGTGGTTGAAGAAGAGAAAGGGGGCGCGGGGTTGGATTGGGCAGCTCGGAAAAGGACGCGGGGAAGGAGGGAAGGAGATTCGGGGTGTGGGAGGTTGTTTTGCTTGTGTCTACAACCTCCTCGTAACCCCTCCCCCGCGACCCCCAACCTCTCCCTCTCTCGCCCCCAGACTCCCTCGCCCTCCGGACTCCTACACCGCACTGCTTCCACCACCCAATTCGCTATTCTCGCACCCTCAAACAACACTTTTCCATCCCGGAAAGAAACTTGCGACCGGTTACGCCTCTTTCCGAATTGGAAAACAAGGGATTAAAGCGAGAGGGATACGGAGAACACGGTGTGGGAAAGAGAGAGAGAGAGAGAAAGATGGATGTGGGGGATGCGAGGGGAGGAACTGGCGAGGCGAGAGAGAAAGGAGAGATAAAGGAGAATGGAGAAGTGTGGACAAGCGGTACGAAAATGTAACTCGATCGATTCGGGTTCCAAACAGGTTCCTCGCTTTACGCCGCATACGATTCTAGTCGTGAATAGTGTCACACGCTGCAAAACGGAGTGACAAATTTAATTCTTGATGCTGAAAATGGGAAAATAAAGGCAAAAGTTACTTTCATTGAGGTGATGAATCAAATTCAACAGATCTTCTCTCCTTCCTCTCTGACTAGAAAAAGCCCTTTGGGGAAGTTTTAAAATTTAAGATGCACTACTTGGTCGCTACACACAAGATTACATCTTAAATTCCAAGCAAATTATTGGCATCATCATCTATTTCTTATAATGTCATTGTTTGTCAAAGGGCAAGTCCTGTATATGAGGATACTGTTTTATTTAGAATTTCTAATGTCCAAATTATAATGAAATATTGACTCCTTTGCGTTTATTGTTGGTTAGAGCACCAGAAGAAATTGCATTGATTGTTTGGGGTTAATATGAAACAAGAACAATTCATGATTAGAGCAACATGATTTTTCTAATTTCCTTAATATTTCACTTACTTCTACACCTATGTATTTTATAACTCAATCACATTATGTTTCGGAATTAATACCTATTTACGCGTACCTTATATACTACAAGTTTCAAAAGCATTTTAATTCAATGCTATACTTATGGTTTTCACCTGAATTAGGATTTAAATTAAATCTTTATCTATTGATATTTTTAGTTTAACCTACATATCTCGCCACGAATACCTCCTCAATTGCACTAGACGCTGGTACGCAATCTACTTACCTGTAATACCTTCTTTAAAACTTTCATATGCTGTTACATCATTTCTTTCATACATTGGAGTTTTGGATATTACAACTTACTATGAGATAATTGAGATGAATTTCTCTTGGTAATAATAACGAAAAAAGGGTTAATTTCAAATAGGGCAACTCCCTCTTTAAATATTTAACATTACTGAAATAAGTCACATTTAAGTTTCAAATGACATGCAGAATGAGAAAATGGGGAAAATGGAGGAAAATATAATGAAATGAGGATCTTAGCAATAAGGAGAAACAGCAATGCCTTATCAAAAGGCAGCTCATCTCGGCTTATCCTTTCTGAACGTTAAAAAAAAAGAAACTTTTGCATCCTTGAAACAGGAGAGTTCAATTTCGCAATATCTTCCGGTTTCGGGTATGGAAAAACTCCCTCTGGTAGAGGGGACTCAACGAATTGCCCTGAACAACCACACTCACACGGATACCCACCGACTGAGGCGGCTGACTGGCCGCCCTTAACCCTTTCTCAGTTGCCCCGTACCTAAATTCCTCGCTCCCTCCCCCCCACCCGTCACCCTTTAAAAGGGCGGGCCCGCTCCAATTACGAATTCCCTTTGACACTTTAGCGGCGCCACGCAGAGGGATTTCACTCGCCGCCTCAAATTCTCCCAATTATACGCCCCCTCAGTGTACAGACATGAGAGCCAGTTTTCCATTTCGGTGCTACGAAATCCCCCCTCCCAACCAAACCCACATTTCCCCTCCCCAAAACCATTCCCTCATCCACTTTCCCCTCACAAGGCCAAACCAAACTCTTAATTGTATTCACAAAGGATGATCCACAAAACGCGTCCCCTATGAATGCATAAAAGGTTTCACACCCTCGATCCGCTCCTTTCCCCTCTTGACATGGTAAGTGCGTCGCACGGTGTTACCATCGCGAGCAAATGGCGCGGCTCTTCCAATGGGACCTCGCCGGCGAATTCGTACGTGGGCTTCGGCTAACGGTGCGGAGGAGTAGAGGGGTATTCGTCGCGTACACTTCCCTAGTCTTCCCCCACCCCCCCTTACCAATGCCAGACAACCCCGCATTCGCGATGCCGTCACCATGAGTGACGTCGGCGCGCGCCAACTTCTCGCGAGAAGGGAATTGCACTAGTGATGCGTCGAGCCATTACACCCCCGCCTCTCCATCCCTCCATTCTCCCACGCGACAAGATCCCGGAACACGTGTAATCGTCCGCTGAAATATGACGGTCGACTTGTGAAAAAAATGAACACGTCATGATGTATCACGCCTCGACGAATAAATGCTCTTCGATCGGAACAATTTTTTGTGATTTTCATTCAATTCCGGTGCGTTTAGAGTGGTGGGTGGTTGAAGGACGTGACAAGGAATGCTAGGCATTCAGAGAAATTACGAAGGTTGTTATTTATACTTTGAGCCTTGACAACACTAAGAGCTTTAGGCGCCATCTGACGTTTTCATCTAAAAGTTTGACCCTTTTCTCGCTAACTTTCCTCAGAACGTTTTTTTTTTCGTTTGATCATAAGTTGTGTTGTTTACAGCGACTGGAAAATTTTATTTCACCGAAAAAATGGAGTTAACTCGTGAACACTTGCCTGTGATAATTTTTACGACTTTCGACGCGGATTATCAAGACAGGGCTGCACCGATTAACTTACTTCCACTTTTGGCGATAAAGCCCCATCCTTTGCAACTGTTAAACGTTGGTATAACGAATTTCACCATGGCCGCCGTTCGCTCAGCGACGAAAGTCGAGAAGGTCGTCAAAAATCAATTGTTGTTCCAAAAAACATTGATCTTGTACAACAACTAGTTAAGGAAGATCGTCGTGTGACTTATCGTGAGATTGAGGCATATGTGTTATAATTCCCCAGAGGAAAGTAGGCTTTCAGTTGGGCATGAAGGACATTATAGAGTTAAGAGCTACAGGATAAAATAACTTTTGGAAACAAGAGGCTGGAGAAAGTCTAAGACTATATTTAATCATAGCATGGTACCATCAACAAAATACATTTAATCGGTAAAATTATAATTGGTTGGTACATACTACGAGTAGTTCTTGTATTTCACATTAGTTTATCATATGATGGTCTTATTTCATAGTTTCTCACTATGCCATCATCGTGTGTTCATAGAGAAATAGTTAAAAATTACATTTCCCTTAGCAAAATCTCAGCTGTAACAAATATTACTTCGGCCTACATGAAAGTGATCATCATAACCTACAACCAATGAAAGTGATCACAAGTAGTGAGTTCATCTTCCCTAATTCCATTTGACTAGCGCAGAATTAATCGTGGGGAGCGGAGTCAATAATTACAAGTACATATTAGCATTAGCGGAAGTACATATGTATATCTCCTCGATTACTTCCGAAAGAAAATATACTGGGATTTATGAAAAATTCTTCTACTGTTTTTTTGTCGCTGGAACACAAGTTTATTTCATTGTTTAAAAAATATCTTAATTACGAGAAATTGAGGTGCAAGAGAATCCGAGCAAAAATTGGGTAACTCATGTTTTATGTTTATTTATTTATTTATTTTATTTATTCAGTATAAGTCCGAAAACAGCACATTTTGGCCTTTACATCGAACTATTAACAACGATAACAATGGTCACATTTACAAACACCCAAGCCCTAGATGGAGCGAAACTCACCCAGGCGGGAATCGAACCCGCGACCCTTGGAATGGCAGACGAGGACGTTACCCCGCCGCCACCGGGGCCGGCACTTATGGACTTTAGTTGAACAATTTTTTAATTAAATCTTAGAGGTTATGAAAAACGGGCGTGGTAGTCCAATAAGTAGTGCGGTGCGATTCCCAACCTCTACTGCCTCTCTTTTAAAATATTAGGGAAGTGGCAGTTCAGTGGGTTGAGCGCTAACCTACTGACCAGAGGGCTGGATTCGATTCCGTGAAACACCTCTGGGCACCCTAAGCTTCACCATAACTGAATTATTTTTCGGATATGAGTCTTCCTGGGAAACCAACAGGGAGCAGATTAGTGAATCCTACAAATTGTGGCAAGGCATGGCAACGAAAATTAGGTTAACTCCATCCTAACCTAACCCCACTTCATCTAACAAACGTTTGGGTTGAAGACTGCAACGGTGGTGGTTTCTTAAAAAAATGAGGCTTCTTTTTTCGATTTAGACTAGAATCGAATTATTATATAGCCTTGTTCATCGCCCATTCAACCTTTATTATCAATATTATGTAATGTCCAACTAACTTATATGCGATTGTTAAATTTAAAATATGTAATAAATAAACTCCGGAAGAGAAAAATGGGAGAAACCCAATTAATAAAAAGATAAATGTGTCTGGAGATCAAAAATTTACTCCAAAGGTTTAACGCATTTCTTATATCACCTTAATTTTAGCCGAAGCTATAAAGTTTTGGGTCCTACAAAAAGGAAATATAGTTCCACCACTGGTGTCCTAGCATGAGAGTTATGGTGTCATTAATACGCCATGAACTCGGCTTCCAAAGTATTTCAATGTTTTATTGGGTTTGAGAACTATTCCTACGGTCTTGCTTCATAATTTGTGATCACACACCTGTTATGGAGGCCATATAGTCTCAAGTAAGTGGCAGAAAAAAGGAACTTCTCAGATCTAATGGAAATGAAATGAACTTTTCACAGTAATACGGCGAATGCTCTTCAGTTTACGTCCAGCTCAGGCCCACCTATTTCAGATAAAGCAAGGTTTGCCAGTGGAAAAAGTATCGAAAATATTCTAACAGGTTTTATTTCGACTTACGATGAAGGGTCAGCATGGTTTGTGAGGGTATCTTTGCAAAACGTTAAAGGGCCTTAAATAACATCTTCCAAGGACGAAGAATACCAAAAGGGACGTTTTAAACTGCTACAGAAATCTCCGGCAAATAACTACCCATCAATAACTATAAAAACGTGTAAATTCAAACAATAAATTTAGTATGCCAAAAACTCTTTACACAACGACCTAGAAATATTAATTTCTGATTTGATTTCTCTCCGAAGGGTCTTTTCCTGATATAATCCCCTATGAATGGCATTTGGTTGACATTTTTAATATAAACTCAGCTGTAGTTGGTAAGTCAGCCGCATACTGAAGGGGGAGAAAGCTTGGGCAGATCTTAGGAAAGAGATGGGGAACCCAAATTTTATAGGGAGAAATGACCACAAATTTAAGGTAAAATGCCGGGCACGGAGAACAAATAAAAAAATGTATTTCCTAAATAAAACAATTGTTGATTGGAACACCTTACCTGGAAAAATTTTCGAGCCCTTTCCTAACAGAGTGTATACTTTTAAGAAAACATGTAAAGAATATATGTAATAATTTGATTTATGTGTGGTGCATTGTATTATATGTCATAGCTTAATATTTTTTTAATTTATCTTTTTTTATTGCAGATTTATGGATGTAAATGAGATGGGGATTTGCTTGTTTTGTTAAAGAGATTTCTGTTTTGAAGTCTGATTTTATCTATTATATTTTGTGATTTTTTGGGACTTGAGTGCCACCTGACTCTGTCTTACAGCACATGTGTATTTTAATAATAAAGTAAACAGGGTCATTAATGGTTGAGCCATGGGATTCACCCCGTAAGATTAAGAATTGCAATCTAGGTTTCCAAAGGAGACGCCACAGAAAAGGAAAATACCTTTACCAAATATTGAAGTTTGTTGGTTCTCTTGGATTGGGAGCCGTTGTATTAGACAATCTAAAACGTAATGGTAATTTTATACGCGTTCGATCGTGTTCACCAGTGAGCCCTCCATGTGTTGGGGATAGATACCGCAAAATTCAATACCGATGGAAAGCAAAAAATAAAGAACAAAGACCACAGCCCGAGCAGCATGGAAAGAATCGAAAAATATTTTACCAATCCCACGATTTCATTTCCCCGTGGATGGAAAAAGTCCCCGCGATCGGGGCGCCAATCTCCCGCCCGCGGTGCGGCACCGACGCATCATCTCGCGTTAATCGCAACCTTACGTGATCTCCAGTCTCTCCACGAACCCTCATGCGCTCCATCCCAGCCCCAGCCCCCACCCCAGTTCCAGGACGCCGCGTGGGAGTGAGCCGAAACCTCCCGTGTGCCCTCTTCCTCCTCATTTCCCCCGACCCAACCCACAATTTTTGTCGCCTGGCAAAAGGGAGAAAGAGAGAAAGCACAAACACACACGAACCCACACGCACAGACACAAGGAGAGAATCACGCCCATAAATGCGTTCGCGCTTCGCGGAGAAATACCTATGGAACGAAAAAAAATAGAGTTGTGGCAGAAAAGGAAAAAAAGTATGTGTGTCAGGAAAAAGGGAGAATAGGATAAAAATAAAATCCCCTCCCACTTTTCACTGCGGAGTCTGAGGATGGTGTGGTGAACAGTTGGGTGAGTGCGGAGGGGGATGGGGAGAAGAAACGCAATGGTAGTAAACGACAAAGGGCCGTTGTAACAAAAGAATGACGCAGGCTAAAATGACGAGTGACGCTTAAAACTCCAGGTGTGCACCTCCGTCTGACATGCCTCGTCGTCAAGGGAAATGTGGAAACAATATGGCCCCCGTGAAGTACTGGGCGTTCTCTTCGTTACAATTTTTTTCTTCCCGAGTGTTGTGGTAAATTACCCTTGGTTCTTTAGGACTCAAAGCCGCGACTGAGTGAAATAACAAAAGGTCATGACGGTGGACCATTTAGTCCACTTTAAAAGGTACAGATAATAATCTCAACAGTTACTTAGGAGCGGATGAATGTTGCACGGCAAAGGAGAAAATTATAAATATTTTACATGATAATTACTTTGAGAAGAGGCTATTGAAATACTCAAATGGTTTCAATAAGAAAGGATAAAGCTTTAAGTTTACGGAAACATCATACGAGGGTGGTCTGAAAAGTTCCCGACCAAACAAAGACACATGACATTTTTTCTGAGGTCAGAAAATTTTCGTACCACCCTCGTATATCATACTTTGTATTACTTGGCTTACCTTAGTTTTCGAGTTATTTCATAAGAATATTATGTATCTTAATTCTGGCGCGAAAGCGTTGCCTTAATTGACTATTATAATCATGGTAAGAAGAATAATATTCAAAGATAAATGCTAGATTGCATGAAATTTTTCACAAAATATGGTCAAGTATAAATTAACTACTCTAGTAAAACTAGAGAAAAATTTAGGTCTGCTTTAATTCTGATTGAATGTATTTCCTTGAAAAATTAAAGATCTGATCAATTATTCGGTAAAGAAAACAATTTAGAAAAGATTACAGTGAATACTAGCAGGTTGTTTTCACTTAACCACACGTTTAAGATATGATAGCATTAAGATAATTCAAAAAGAAAAGTGGTTGCAAACTTAAGTCTTTCAATTCAATATTAACAAACAGCTGTCCTTCGGCTTAAGTTAAGAATCTCTTTAGAATGAAAATGTCCGCATTAATATTTTACCTGCTAAACATGGTTGAATTTCAATATCAGTTGAATATTTATATCAATCGTAGTGAAAAATGTTTCAAAAATCATTAATAAAAAATTAATAAACATAAAAAAAATAATATAAACAAAATTCCGTATCATAATCTGCACTCACCGTAAAGACATTATAATTTCAATCATGATTTAAACTTGAGATGTAATTTGGCAAAACGGTTTTTTCATTATGAAGAGGAGTTCTCATCAGTGATTTACTGCGAGTGTGAATTTTCGACGAAAGTTCGGAAATTAGAAATGAAGAATTACGATGGGGGCCACAATTATTGGAATGAAAACATAACATCACAAATTAACTGTCGTACCTACGCATTTATGTATAACGCCTTGAAATCTCACAGAATCTATTCAACTTAATCTCACTCAGAGATGCTAACTAGATGTGTCATCTCAAATGAATCAATAATTTAAGATATTTAACAAATACGTATTCTAAGTGTTTTATTTGATTTTATTTATCAGATATAAGACCTAAACCTTCTGGAGACAAATTAAACAGTTTATGGCGTCACTTGGTGGAAATTCTTCATATTCAAATTAAATTTAAAACACTTAGCTTTTCCACATAAAATTTTATGTGGAAAAGCGAAGTGTTTTAAATTTAATTGCTTCTGGAGACCTTTATTTTTTATTATTATTTGGTCGATTTGGTAGTAATATTTGGCTTAATCATAACTCCCTAAAATCATGACAAATAAACTACAAGTAAAATCCGATAAATATCACTCGACAGAAAAATCCTCAAAAGCATGAATATTTACTCGATACCGATGCTGAAATTATTTATAGCATATGACTCAGTATTCATATGTATTGGATCATCTAAATTGGTGCATATTTTGTAACCTACTCATAAAGATTACGGAGGATGGCGGGATTAATTTACCTGAGCTATTTCGAGGCCATAGTCTTATCATGTAGTGACATGGGGAGCATCTTCCCCTCCTTTGCACAGATAAAAGAGTTTGTGGTGAGTGCAAAACGACTCCGAAGTTCCAAGGTGGCCAGCGCGGACGTGTTGAGGCGCCATGGGAGCTACAAAGTCAACGTAAGGAAGGTGAGAATTCACGAAGAAGGATGATAGCCGAGCGGACGGAGGGAGGAGGAGATAAAAAATAAGACTCAAGTAAGACGCGGAGACCGACGGAATGCGAGATTTCGAAGGGAAGGAAAGTGAGACGCGGGCAAGGCCTCCTTTCTGCCGGCTTCGGGGTTGGAGGAACCCGGGTGATGGGCCCCCTCCTCCCTACCCACATTCTGCTACAAGAGCCAACGCACTTGAATCCCAAGCGCTTTATCACTTATTCATTGCCCTCTTCCCCTCGCCAACCCTCTCGCAAAACATTTCGCATTCCCTCTGCGGCACCCACTGGCCCGCTTACGGGCCTCCCATTCGCAGTTCCTTACACACACCCAATTTTGAGGCCGCCAAAAAGAAATACGCTCATATATGAGGAAGGGATGCTACTACCCACATAAAAATTGGCAATAGGTAATATAACCCCGATATCCTAGCGCGCAATAGTATTAACAAAAATTAGTCCATTACTCAATTTAGAGCATGCGGGTGAAATTACGATAGTATCGTAATTAAAAAGCGAAAGAGTGCGCTTGCATAAGTATTTCTTCATTTATGATAACTTTTACAAGGATTAAAATGAGCTGAATTTATTCATTCCATGTTAAATTATTAAAAAACATAATTACAATAATTGTATGATTGAATAAGGTTATACGATAGAGTTTCGAAACAGAGCTTTTTCAAAAATTGATTTTATACCAGTTAGCATACGATTTAAAATTTAATGATACATAAAAATGATACTAAAGTATTAATATAACAGCATGTGTAAGGAAATCAATATATTTAGACAATAGAGAACGTATTTGCATCTTTTCGATATCCGTAGTTAAAGACCTAGAAACAAAATATTTTGAGTCCTGCAAATACTGGAATATGGTAAACTGTGAGGGACATTTAAGACTTTGATGGAATCCTAGAAACAGACTTTAACTTTTGCTTTATAAATTTAGCACGCCAATATAAACCATGCCGTCACCCTTGGCATTCGGAAATTTAAAACTTGTCCTTCAATTATGGCTTCGGTATCTACTGATACATGGGTTTTCCTGGAGCTGTAGCTATCTAACTCCCCCTCTAGCATCTCATGATCAATCACTCGAGCATACCTATACGCTACCGTGTCTACCGCTCCCACCCTTTGCCTCTCGCCTCAATACCCCCCACCATCCCACCCTCGAGAACTGCGACTGAAATCCCCTCACTCTCTCTCCTGATTTTCCCCTGCTAATCCATAATGCCGAATGGTATCTGTTGATCCGATCTCCGATCTATTTGGAACGACTCCCTTCGATATTCCATTCGAATGGTCCTTCCCTCCCTCAATCTTTGTGCTGCTCTCGAGTGCGGCTTTATGCCACGCATCTTTCTGCCTTCCCAAACCCTGGAATACATCTCTCAGGGTTAAGCATAATACCGCGGGAAGAAATTTCGGCGCAAGCTTCCCTCTCAAGTGCCGGCCACACTCTCTAGGGAAATCAGTAAACTCGTTAATGCACTGGAGAACATTATTCAATGCAGAGTGAAATTTATTCTTCGGATCATTTTTGAATTCATTACATTTCTATTTAAACCGAATTTCCACTCCCATGTATTTCACCGGAAAATAGTTTGGTCATCTAGGTCTAGAAAAACCTTCTAGAAAAGAGGGGTCTCATTAGGTCAGATTGAAAATAATCATTAGCTTAATTTGAGTAGTAACAGATGAATAGAATCAAATTAATCAAATGAATTTCCCCATCAATTGAGTTACCCAAATGAGAATAAACTTCTCTTCATCTCTCAGATAAGAATCATAAAAGTTATTTTATTGATTTGAAACTTAGGTGGCAATAAATTAACTAGATATTATAATAGTACCAATTGTTAAAATGGATTTCTCCTTTGTTTTCGTTCAATATTTTAAACAATAAAGTTGACAACTTTCTCATGCAACTGATTGTACATACCTTTTACTTAAAGCAAATTTGTAACCCAAGTATTTTTTTGCTATCATAAGTTTGTGTAATGCTTAGAATAACTCCTATAAGTAATCTGCCGGTTTAGATAGGTTTTAGATGGACACAATTCATTACCAAATAAATATCCTTTCTCTCCTAAAAAACAAAACCCAACATGTTTAGGATACTGTCACTAAATTTTCATTGATTAAATATCCGAGAAACACAGATGGTGGAGAGTGAGACTAATTGCGTCTTATTCTAGCAGTAGGATATGAGCATTTTAATTAGGAATTTAGTGCATAAAGCGAGAAAATACGAATTTAAATAGAATTTCTATATGGAATTTACAAATAAACACACATGGAGGAGAGTGAAATTGATTAGGTCTTATTCCAGCAGTAGAACATGAGCATTAAAATTGGGAATTGAATACAAAAAGCGAGAAAATATGAATTTAAATAGAATTTCTGTATAAAATTAATAAATTTATTTTCCATAGCACATAATTCTTCGAGAGATATCCAGCAAATCATCTTAAAAACTTGCAATTCCTTACTATGGAATTCGGTTAGTATCCTAATTGCGTGCAAAATCACTAATAATTATGATTTGCTTGTTTGGCCACCTTTGATTGGTTAACGATCAAAAGCAAATGAGTTAACCAACTGAGATTTGTCATTAATGATGGCTGTGATTGGCCTAATTAATTGTCAACATGGATTCTTTTTCCAATAAATCGACCGTGCTAGTTTTTGATCAAAACTAATATCCCGAGGCGATTCCAGCTCAAAACCTTTCTGCAAACCTTAACGTCCATTTCGATGAACGTAATTGGAAAAGAAGCTTCGACTCTGTTTCCTGATTCCACAGTCCAGATGGAAGATTGTCAGTCGGATTAGGATTGATAACGAAACGCGGAAGAGTAGGCTGTTGTTCAAACGTCAATGCGGTTTCAACGAAGCATGGGAATGCCATTACGACTCAGCGGGGCCTGGATCGTGGAATTTGCGGCAATTTAAAAGTGCAGTCATTTCTCCTTCCAGTTGATTAACGCGTTGAATCGAAATCTCACCATCTCTGTCCGCTTGTGTCCCACAAGACTGGGTTATTTCTATCATTCTCGCACACGACTGGGATTGAAATGGATGATAACCAATGCCAGAATTCATGTGAAAATATAACCCTAGGTACGCAAATTACTTCCTCGCTCTCTCTTCACTAGATAACCGTTGATGTCAAAGTAGATGTACCGATCCTGCCTCCTCACTAGCTCCTTAAATGCTCACCGAGGTCCACGGACTATAATATAGAAGTTAATAAACTAAAATCCACAAAAAGTTAAAAAATTCATAGTGATAAAATTAATAATTTCCCTCCACGGCAAATAGGAATTCAGTTTAAGTAGTAATTAATAAATTATAATTGTAAGCATTACGCACCAGAATTTACAAACATTTTCATATTCTCAATTACGTTTAACATAAGGCATCTAAAATTATTTTTCAAACCAGCATATGTACTCTTTGAATAATTACGTTATTCTATGGGCTCTCATAATCGTTATCAAGAATTAAATTTTCACTGAACTTTAGCATAAATATGACTGAACTATTAAATTATAATAATTTAGTAAATTTCTTTGTTCTATTTAAATTTCTGCCTATATAGGCACCTAATAATGCGAATGCCTATTTTTCAATTAGACATTTTGATCACTTTCAAACCGTGAGAAATACCAACTTTTGAACAAATACGATTCAATGAAATTTCTATCGGATTTACTGATTACTGCAGCTAACTTAAACGACCTGTGAAATGCCTATCTGGCAAACTACTTGTGTTTAACTTTCCAATGCAATAACAACCGGAGATACGCATCTTGTGTATTCTCAGTAACAAAATTAATAACTAAGATTTGAGTAAGAGCAATATCTCAGCTTAAATGTTAAATTAAGAGATATCAAAATTAATAAGAATATCGGAGTATTCAACTCTTTATAAAATAGAAATCTTAGTAATGCGCAAAAATGGTACGTATTCCAATTGTGATTCAAATATAACTTATTCAGCCAAAGGTGTGAATGGAAAATACTTGATACTCTAAAGGCGAACGGCAAAGGCCGAGTTCATGTGAAGTAAAAAAAAGAAGTCAACAGGTTCGTTGCCTTCTTTTTTACTCACGTTTGAGGCTGATGCTCTCAAAAATGCATAAATTAAAAGGCCACGCACGGTGTCCATTATTTATTCATCTGCTTTACATCGAATATTAGGGAAATAATGACTCTTGGCGCGTCGCTTGATGAGTCCGCAGGAGCGACATAACGAATTCAGTGAATCTCACTTCGTTTTCGTTCATTGAAACGCGCAACCGTACGTTATTTTGTTTCTGGACATTTCCGAGAGACCCTGACATTTCCCCGCGCCATTCGTTTCAGTCAAAGGAACTCACCGTCACGGGCGGTTCGCATCTACTCACAAATTTTGACAAAATTCATGAGTGGTGGTGCCCCAGAGGAATAGAATCGAAAGAAATGTGGGAGCGCATGGATCAGCGCCAGACAAATTATACGTGCAAACTACGAATGAGGACTGAATGAAGCAGTCAGCTCAATCAGTGAGTGATGACTCCAACCTCCGTGTATTCCGGAAATGACCCCAGGGGACGGTAGTACAACATCAACAGCACATGGGATTTCCTAATATTTTCCGTTCCACAACATTCTCCATACAGGAGTAACTACCCAGTTGATATAGGCTGTAGCATATATCAATAAGCCGGGATTGGAATTAGTACCTACCACATTTTAAAATGTATTGACAGCTCAGTGAATTAGTATTGTACTAACGGTACAAAACAGAGAACGCAAATAAAGAGTTCTTCTAAAACTTTGTGTTCTCTTCACTTTTCATTTACTCTGATGTATTGTGTATGATTCGACAACCAATAGTTTTTTTTTTCTTTTTTCGTTGTTAGGGGCATTTGGATTTGATTGGTGAGAGAATAAAAATATTAATTACAGTTAAACTTTCGCTAAGTGATTCTATCCATCTACTGATATTAAAAGTAAAACATCAGTACGTAAGCAAATAAAGCATTATTAGTTACTCAAAAATAACTTGTTAAAATAATCCAAGATCGGATAAAATAAAGCCAAGCATAAAATTCACGCATTTCTAGAGTTACAACGCTTCATTTAATTTAAAGTAATATTACTGTACTATGGGAGTGCTTCATTAAATTTAAATTAATATTACTGTACTATGGAAGACTATCAAAGCTCGCCTTTTTCGTAAAGATCAGGGCTTATAAATACATTAAAAGAATAAATATTGTCCATACGCTAACATTTTCCTCTCGAGTCAAAATCTGAATGTTTCAGGAAAAAAATACACCAAATTACCACAGAACATCTAAAGGCAATCTAATCACGTTAATTGTCAAAGTTGGAGCAAAAAACCTATTTATTTATGGCAGGGTCTTCCCCCTTCACTCGTTTATTCTTTGGAACCGCTGTCTTTTGTTTCCCCTCCGAATCGATAGAGAAAAAGGAGACTTTGTGAGAGTTATAACGAAAGGAAAGAAGCCAACCGCTTCAAATGGAAACTTTTCGCTTCCCGGGATTCGAATGGCAATTTAACCCTCCCCGCACTCTCCTCACTAGGCCTCGGAACAGCGGGCAAATGGCAAATGAAGCGAAAACTGCGGCCCTTGCACGCTCCGCGGCCATTAAGCCAATTAAAGGAAGTAAGAAGGGGCGTCTCCTCCATAGGAACAATGGAGTCGTCTTTAGGGTGGAAACGAGATGGGGCGGGTTAGCAAGAAGGTGAAAGTTGGGAGGATGGGGACTTGGGAGTCGGGAAGGATGCGAAGGAAGCGTTGGTGAGACAGACGGCGTGATAATGGAAGGAGACAGACCTTGGTGCACTCACAGAGAACACCCAGCTCATGAAATTCATTCATGACTCATCGGATGAGAACGATCAGTAAGTGGAGTACGGGAACGGGAAGACATAAACGGCGTGAACCCTCATCACTAGGATCACTCAATGAAGAACATTAATGCTTCGCACTGGTTTATATTTTAGAAACAAAAATTAAACATTATCTTCTCATCCTCACGTTGTGATTGGAAGCGTCATCTCAGAAAATGTGCCTTCCAAGAACTTTCTAAATCAGTGTGGCAAATATATTATCAAGTACCATTTAAATGATTACGAAAATGTTTTTGCATGGTTGATGATTTCGTTAAAACTGAATTAAGAAGCTACGAGGCGAAAAATATAAACATAAAGACACCGAAAAGGTCATGATTTTCATTATTTTAAGTGAAACCTTGTCGCTTATTTAAGAAGCATAAGAAATTTGTCCCATATTAATCCGTTGAAGTATTCCCCTTGATTTAAAAAAAACAATATATCATTAAGAATTATTTGAATTTTATCTCTGACTGACTTCTTCCGTAACACAAATGTGCGCATAAGGCGGTTTTTGGGAAAAATTTAAAATCTCTAGTTTTATTATTTTTATTCATAAATTCTCTGACAGGGGAGTAAATATGTAGCTCGCGTGATAATGAATTTTCAGTCACCTACAAAGCAGCTATAAATTATAGCAATACATTCCTAAAATAATCCATATCCCTCAATCCACGTAATCAGACACGTAGCCGATCAAATATATTCAATCAGCTAGAGTCTGAATCAATTTATAAATTCTTCACACAGCAAAAATTGATTGGGAGGTTTTACATTGTGTTAAATAATTTTTGAAGCTATTTAACCATGCAGTATTTTCCGAATGAAAGCGAAAAACAGTTCACTCTTCCATATATTTCGCTGCTTATCTAGGAAGATCACTTTTATTCCTTTATTAAAAATCTTATAATCCCAAAAGGGGCGTTATAAAACCCCGAATATCCGGGTCAAACCCAGTGTGGTGGTAGCTACGCCTGTGTGCTCAGCACAAAAGCAGTCACCCATAGAAAGAGGCCTGGTTACATTCCTAGCGTTGACAGGCATTTTATGAGATTTCCTACGCTCGTGTTTGCAAAAGGCCCTGAGAATGCACCAGTACAGTGCATCTCGCTGTGTTTGGGAGGGAACATGGAGTGTGTGTGACCGGTATTCCCTTCCCAGCTTCCATGGCTCCAAGGATGTGTACGTATGCTCGGAGAAGATTAGGCTACTTCCATCACTCAGTTTCGCCACGACCTATCCTTGCGTTACCCCACCATTCACAATGGATAAGAACCATCAATTTTTATTCCCCCTACCAAGAGGTATTCACAAGTGCATTTGTAATGGAAATTTTCTGTGACCTCACAATGAAACCACGGAAAAAACGAGGGATAGAAAATAAAATTTACCATAAAATCGTATACTATTTCTTATCATTAATAACAGAACATAAAATGGGAAGGCGTAAATAATTCGGCATACAAATTGCGCTTTGTCAAGTTTTAAACAATTAGGCAATTATTTGCTTAAAATATTGCTTGGAATGAAACCGCTTTCATTGTTCCTATTTAATAATCGTGAATAATTGCTTTCTGTCTCTCATTGCTAAAAAATAATTTTTTCATTACTATCAAGGGATTTCTATCAAGAGTAGGCTAAATTTTGAGGTGAAATTAAAAATATCCACAAAATCATTATTTTTTCAAAGTAGTTTATTTAGCTAAGTGAATATTAATAATTGGATCGGTACGTGATATCTATTTACACGATTCTATTAATCAAGATATGCAACAATTTGTCCAGACACAACTGAACCTTTAATTCCAATATCAAAAGAAATATTTTAAAATAGATAAGGATTTAACATGTAGACGGTTTACGAAGGTCATCCTTAAATTGATTTTTACCGAGAAAAATTTTTATATAATAAAGGCAGATGAAAGCTTTTAAGATTAAAGAATGTTTTTGCGAATCGGAGAAGGTTTCAGGTAATCGAAGATATCACAAAGGTTTAAGAGCAATTGAAGTTTAAAAAGGGGTTCGAATAATTTATTTTAATGAAGAAAAAAATTACAAATATTTCCTATTGACAGCTTTTAAAAAATCAAAATAATCATATTATAAAAGAATAAAAAGATCTCATGCAAACATAAGAAAGAGAATTGAAATTTTAAAAATTTCCAGTTCGCAATTTCTTTTTCCCTTCCAAACAAATATAACCTCTCCGTAGAACCCATTCTTACGCTTTTAACTTTCAACGGAGGTTTGCTCCCAGAGAAGCTACATTTCAAATGAGGATGCAACGGCTTACAAAGTAAGGATAAAGTAGAAACTTGAGGAAACAGGGGAAGAAAAAAAGGGGGGGGAAGTGAATGCGGGAGGGGGAAGCAAGTAAATAAAGACGAAGTGCGACGGAGCGAAGGTTCCGTTTGAGTGAAATTGAAACCATTAATCCCTCACCCTCCCTCTCTCATTCGGCGGAGATGAGAAAGAAATAAGAAAATGGACGAAGAGAAGGGAAGAGAGGAAAGGGTGGGATGGTGAGTTGGATAGAACAAACCGAGTGAGAAGCGGGAATAATTTAGGCAACTTCTCGTTCGGCTCACCATTTGCTGTAAAGGAGAGCAGCATCAAAGGGCCAAAGGTAGCATTTCCCCTTTGGTGAGGCCTAACCTTAACCACTCCGCCCCTCACTGACTGGTACACAGGCGTGCAAATCCCCTTGCACTGCGGTCCGCCGCTGCTGAGGCAAGGGAATAGGTGCTAGCGAATCCGCCTCCGGCACTAGCTTCCACCTAGCTTCGTGGGGTCTGTGGAAGACCAGTGATACCACTGAACTCATCGCAACTGGAAGCGCGGCTGGCCAACGTCGATATTTATCCTTGTCTAAGGTTCCCTTGACTTGCAACGGAGGGCCTGCATGATGAAAGCGATCTAACAACCAACGAATTTAACACCCACGAAATTTTGATATTGCTTACTTAGATACCCATGTACGCCCTCGTGCACGAGAATTAGAGGACATTTGAATGCTACGAAAATGACTGAAAGCCACTGCTTATTCAATAAGCAATGCACTTCAAGCGTCATTATTATTATTTGTCGTCTACCGTTTAGGTAGGTTTTTGTATTGACGCAAAATGAAACCCCTTATATTTATTAGCATTTCCAAAGGACAATGTGATCTGACTCTAAGAAACCCTTCTTCAATTCCACATCATATTTGCAATTAAACCACAAGTTTGAAAAAAATAATTCATAGAATGACCTTAATGTATTGAAATCGTATATTGGAGACATTTAATTCTCTATGATTCTTCAATGTCGCTGAAAATGAGTTATCGATTTCATTTTCGAGTTGTAGGTGATATCTATTCTCATAACCTACCTACCAAACTACCGCAGGAGACAATTATGCCATGAAAACTTTCTAACAATGCGCAAGACCGTTTTATATTTTTCGTAATCAATTAAAACTTTATAATACCTTTTTAAAATGTGAGTGAAAAAATAACTTATGCAAGTAAAAGAATTTTATTCATTCATGTCTTTGTTGATAAAAAACTAAGCACATGGATATGTAACCGCAATAACCAGCCTCCTAACATCAAGGAATTTTTAATGGAACAAAGTTTCTCTTTCCCTGGAATGAATTTATGTTCACTTTCCAGCGAAAAACGCTAAATCATATGGACAGTGTTTCAGGCATTCTGTTCCTTTAAGCATAATGAAATTTCAAGCACATGAGGACGACACAAATCAAAATATTAAAACAATTATCTTTAAGCAAATTCAATCTGAACTAAAGTTTTAAGGCTTTATGTGTCGGAAAAATTCAACGTGTCACTATTTACTATCGTCATTGAAGATTTATCTCCCACATAAATATACATAAAGAAATTTTGAGGTTAGGCAGGGATTGTAGGATATAAAGAGTGCCTTCACCTTTCCCTTTGGGGAAAGGGATTAGGTGCGATTACTAAATATTGAAAGTACGAGTATCAGAGACCTAATTGCTGCTGGAAATTTTCCATTTATAATGAACACTATAGCAAAACACACCAGCTTTAACTTTTTATTTTGTAAAAGTTATTTGAAATATGACGCTAAAAAGTAGAAAATTAGCCCAAAAAACAATAACAACTTTATTTTTGTACCTATTCGA
Source organism: Hetaerina americana (assembly GCF_022747635.1). NCBI lineage: Eukaryota > Metazoa > Arthropoda > Insecta > Odonata > Calopterygidae > Hetaerina > Hetaerina americana. The sequence goes on along the minus strand of NW_027287538.1, from coordinate 37,654,952 downwards.
TCAAATGATGCCGTTTGCCGTGATGTCATTTGCGAATAACTCGGCATTCCGGTCATAATCCTCGAACTTGAGTCACTTTTGCACAATAAAACTATTTTAAGACCCCCTCAGTAGGTTTCTGAAATTTTCATCGGGTTCTGAAAATGTCTCGTCAAACAATTTTTACGCGAAAACCCAAATTTGTTCAATCTTAAACCCTTTTAAATTTGCGAGAAAACGAAATGCATCAAATGTCGCGGCATTAACGAGACGATTGTGCGGAACACAAGTGAGTCGAATGAGACCTTGGTGTATGAGCTCTCTTGTTTGGAAAGCAGGGGGTGGGGAAACGAAGAACGGGGTACGGAAAGAAGAAGAACAAGCTGGGAGGCAAGAGGGAGGATACAGGAGAGATGGGATGGGGCACAGCAGGGGTCATAGTGCTGAGATGCTTTATGGGGTGGCCTCAAGATGGCGACTGCTTTGGGAGGCAGGAAGTGCCGACGAGAACCAGTTTATCGCGAAGGAAATGGCGGTCTATGTTTTGGGAGAGTGGTGAGAATCGCGGCAGATAATGTGGAGGAAACGCAGCGGGAAGAGAGGAGCGTGCGAACCGGGATGGTCGCGGGGAATTGCGGAAGTGGAACCTTTGGTGTTTTCCGTGTGGCGCCGTCCAGAGTCATTACACCTGCCGGCCGACGAAACCGCTCCCCCTCCCCGGGAAATCCACTTTGGTCGCCGTGCATGGTGCTATGTGGTCGCTATCCGAGCTCTACAGTCTTCTCACCTCGCACTACCCCCTCTCCCACTCCCCCCTTGGGCTGTGTGTGGCAGGAGAGACGCCGGATTCACGAGGAAGGACTCCACGCAACGGAATGGAAAAAAAATTCTCCGGTGGGTGACATTAAATGCCAACTTGCCATCACAGGACCATACCTCCGGGAAGTTGGGAGCGAACAAGACGATTTGGATGTTAGTTCCTTTGGCCATTTGCATGGGACTTCGACGGCTTCCGAATCCGTAGAAAGGATGACAAGAGGGCAGCTTCATGGGCAAGCGCTCCACTCTATGCAGGTTTGATTGGCCATTTCTCGCTTTCACAAATCCAACTGAACCGGCGCGGTGGGAAGATAAACCTTTCATTCACTGGCGCAAAGCGAGAATGCTCCAATTTGGTCGAGGGCGTGGAAGTTATAATGTCACCTTGTTTACATCAAAGGGAATTAACTGCGCCCAGTGACATCAGGCTACAGACCACAGAGCACAATTCACGGAGTACTTCCTCTATCTCCCATATGAAAGTTGATGCAGATTAGATGCATATTTCATTAGCCTGCCGAGAAACATTTACAAAGAAAAATCTACTATACCCATTTAATCAAAAAGGTTCAGCTCATCATTTGAAAAGTCTTTTACAAAATTAATGCAATGCACTGCAGAGCGTAAAATATTTTCCTCTTAATATTCACAACACCTAGCATGTTAAATTCAAGCGAGAAAACAAAATATATTGGATTCTTTAAATCGGATTTCGCTTGCTTACGTTCACCATAGTGTAATACCTACCCAGTAAATCCTTTCGAATGTCAACAGTAAGCAATGGCTCATTGCCCGTGTGATTACAGCAGTGAGTGTGCTGGACTCGTGTAAATTCGAGGCGTGTGTACACCACAGTACCGTTTTACTTAATTTCTTTCGGTAGCAATTGGAATTAGGGTGGGTTCCGCAGAAGCTAAATGACTAGATTGGGCAACGGCTGAAAGGGCATTCGAGTGGATAATGAAGGGCGCCATCATTCCGCAGGACAACGGCAAGTGCGATGCATTCGAATGTCAGTTATTGCCGTACCGGCAGCATGTGTCGATTGGGTGCCTTTCACGGAGGCCGTGTCGATTGCGTCAACCTAATCAGCAAAACGGCTATCACTACCACCTAACACTTCGGAAAATTTTCATGCGCTATTCAAATAATTTTCCTATCGATCCAAATTAAAACATTTCTCATTCTAGTATGAAAATATATTAGTCTTACGAATTATCATAGGTATATTACTTCGATATGGAAACGTATAATCAGAATTAGGCATAAGGAGAGAATATAATTTTATCACCCTCTCGGGTATGCTGAGAGCATTTAAACGTATTCCAGCGAATTCCAAATTACGAAGGGTGTTCAATAAAGAGAGATATTTTCTTAGTCTTGTAATTTAATGACCAACAATTAATTATACATTAAATTGTTAACTTAATGAATATGTTCCAACAGTGTAATTTATTAAACGACAGTAATGCACGACCGGCAGCCGTTGCAAGTTGAAACATGTTCAGCTCACCTACGCTAGCTTCTGATAATAAAAAATACTGTCTATTAAGGCGTTTCTCCACAATTTGGTACAGGAAAAATGCCACATGGGGCTATTTATGTACCTCAAGGAAAATAAGTAACACAATTCACATTGATATTTGCGTGATCGTGATTTCGAGGGACATATCGCACAAAAACACGTCTCATTGCATTATTTCTACTAACAGCGTCTAAGTGGCTCTGTTTATGATATTTCACCCAGTGTTCTTAATGTTACTGAGATCATCTCTCGCAATGGGTGTAGCAGTACTGTTTATTTTCGTTAGACCGGTGACTGAGGCATTGGGACTTCGCTTTCGAATTGATTGCCTCCCCCATTTGAATCAACTTATTGCTGGGCCACAGGGGAAAATATACTATAATCCTCCTATGGCTTCACATACGTCTCATCTGACGATTCTTTCAAGCGAAAGCAAAATTTCAAGGCAAAGTATTGTTCTTCGATGTATCGTCGATCAATGCGGTAGACTAATTGAATATGTTTTTAATTGAAATGGCTAACATGGTTGCAATACTGAGGTCAAATTAAGAAAAAAAATGGTATTACAAATATTGCGCATTAACCTACCAATATAAAAGAAATTAGATGAATAAAAATTGGGTTCGTTATTTACAGAACAACTACCGTGGAAAATGAGAGAATGCCTGTAATCACGGGAGTGCGGTAGGTAATTTATTTTTAATTTTAAAGAGAGGCATGTGCTATTACCGCACCTTTGATGGGTAAAAAATTGTATTATAATCGTGTCTTCATTATTCAGCTGATAAATAAATTGCCGGCAAAACTGATAAATAAAGTCATCAACTACGTTTTTGCAAATGCTCTTTTGGCATACTAAAAATTGATTGGAGTAATATTTTAGCTGCAGAAAGAATTCCAGCCTTCACGATTTTTTAGCTGACTTGTTCTTTTAGTGAATTACGAGTTTTTTAATTTCCTCACGCACACGGTCAGCTGAAATTTGGAGATTTAAAGACTGAGGACAGAGTTTCATCCCATATTACACACAAATTTGGATCAGGAATTAAATCCCTGAGGCAAAATTTGGTGTCCGGCCCTGGCCTAAAAATATGTCCTCGGGCTTTAATCTCCCGTGAATTTCCTTTATATTTCCCTTAAATTTCCTTCAAATTCCAGTTTTTGTGGGCATGGGAAAACTAAAAGAAAAATAATTGAGGAATATGTCGATCTAAAGATACTGTCACGTTAATTACCGCAAAATTCATCATTCAATATTAAATGGAATTCTACAGAGATTATACTAGAGCAAGTATGCGCGCTTGTCAAATAGTGTTCCTATATTTTCAGAGCATATGTACACAGACACATATAAATATATATATTAAAATATAATTATATATATATATATTAATAGGCTGACACAATATAACACAAATAGAATAGAAAAGCAACATTTAAAAGGACACTCACGCGGTAAATTGTTCGAGCTTTCGGCCCTCTCAGAGGCCTTCTGAGTCTCTCTTGAAGAAGGCCTCTGAGAGGGCCGAAAGCTTGAACAATTTACCGTGTGAGTGTCTTTTTAAATGTTGCTTTTCTATTCTATTTGTGTTACATTGTGTCAGTCCATTATTGTGCCGCTCGTGTGAGTTTTTCCGTACAATCGTTATATATATATATATATATATATTAATAGGCTGACACAATATAACACAAATAGAATAGAAAAGCAACATTTAAAAGGACACATATATATATATATATATATATATATATATATATATATATATATAAGGACATATATATATATAGCATAATTCTATGCTTATGGTGAATGAATAAATTGAATTGAATTATATATATATATATATGTTTGTCTGACCTGAAAGAGGCCTAAGAGAAGGCCGAAGCTCAAGCAATCTAAAATGTGTGTCGTTTTACGTGTTATCTACTTTATTCTGTGATCTATTGTGCCGCCCAAATGTTAACACCACCATGTTTCTTGGCCAGAACATGGTGGTGTTACCTTTTCTATGTTTTTCTACAATTTATTGGCCAACTCCAACGACTTTCGTACAACACACACATATGCATAAGGCCTTCTTCAGCCTAAGCTTTCGGTCTCAGAGAAGGTCGAAAGCTTAAACTTCCTGAAATGTCAGTATCATTTTACGTGTTCTCTATTTGTATGTTATATTGCTCTCGTGAATTCTTGAACACCATCGATATAATTTTATATGCAATTGTCATTAAATATATTCACACTCACATATTTACATACATGTAAACTATTTATATAATATATAAATAGTTTGTAGGAACATAGATAGGAGCACACTCACGGTTCATGTCGAGGGTGACGGCACTGGAGATAGGAGCCACAAGGTTGTTGTTGCTCGCCTGGCAAGTGTACACAGTGTTGAGGTGCCTCCGTTCGAGCCGCTCCAGCCGGAGAACGTTCCTCACCCTCTTGTCAGAGATGGTCTCAAAGGAGTCGTCCAACAAGGCATTCTCCTGCCACCACGTGACTCTCGGAGTCGGTCTCCCTGCGGGAATAAATTGAGAGCAAAACACATTTATTGCTTGAAATTGTTACAAGTACAGGAAAATAATCAATGATAATTAGGGACGAAGATAAAAATACGAACTACCAAAGGGCACAGAAATACCAAAGGATCATTTTGACCACACTTCGAATAAGCTTTAGATATTCAATTCAATAGCAAAGGACCATTTTCTCACTAAATGCTCACTACTTAGTAAATACTTGGTCCACAAAACGGCAGTTTCATTACCTTCAAGGCTATGCTGAAGTCTCTCAACTATATATACTTAAGAGTATTTTCGGGGATGAATTTCACCCAACTAACTGATGTTTTTGAAAATTATGAAGAATTATCGTTTGCTAAATGAAAAAGAAAAACTTTGTTCCAATCCACCACTTTATTTCCTCAGGTACCTCAGGATGACGCCGTATCGTCGAAACTAGTCGTACCTGAAATAAAGTGGTGGATTGGAACAAAGTTTTTCTTTTTCATTTATTAAAAAGAACTTCCACAAAGTTGAGGCTGAAACTATTGAGAGAATTATCGTTTGCTCCTGTTTTCCCATGAAATTCTATGACATTAAAAATGAACGGTCAAACATAACCAGGGGATTCAAAGCGCGCCCTCGAGTACAAATGCCATCGGAACCAATACGTCTAATATTTGTAGGTCGTGTGGTTTCCGTAGATGCAGTAGCATATGTTTCCCACGGCAACTTAAATCCAACCACTCTGTATATTCTAAGGGGTACGCTGAGGTACGTAGTTATAATGTTACAAAGTTTTATAAAGAATGAGAAAATAAATATGTGAAACCTACCCAAAGTGCAGCAAAATTATATGCTGAAGATTACTTCTTTCATCTGAATAAAATTTAAGCCGCAAAATACTTCCAAAACCACCTTGAAATGCTAAAACAGGAGCAGTAAACTGAATTTGAAAATGCCGTCGCAAAAAACATATTTCTTAACGTTTTCAGTAGGCAATAGGATATTATCGGTCGAACACTTTATTTGTCTAGCCATTTGAAAATGAAGTGCATTCAATAGTTATAATCATCAAAGAACAAAATAGTGTGGATAAGAAAAACGACAAAGTATTATATTTTAAATTTAATTTTAAAAATTGAAATTGTATCTATTTACACAATAACCTGATGGTTAATTACTAAGCGGCCTATGAAATTTTCCACCATCAAATTAAGGGATTTCATTTAGGAGCTGAAAGCAAGATGAGTGGTGGTATGTAAACATTACATGCCAATTTTGAAGAGGGCAGTACTTTAAGTCATTTATTAGTCATTCATAAAAAATCACCATTGTAAAACGCCACTTTTTTTTACCTCTCCAAAAAAAATATTCTTTTCTATTTCAAACAATCAACTTTTCGTTTTCTCATAGATATGTTCATAAGGCTAATTCTAGGGTAAGTCTAGAGCTAGAGCCTCATCGGTGTAGAAAGAAACATCGGGTGTACTGTTCTTTAGATGTAACGTGCAAGGTAACCCTGTTAAATAGTTCCTGAGTGCTTGCAATTGAATGGCATGATTTTTGGTGCACAAGTTTCAATAGTAACGATCCTAAATATTCCTAATAGGTTCCCAAATGGAATACTTCTAACAATTTTGGCCAGATGAATTTTCTTAGGATGAAGGTAACGTTTTCTTTGTACGAAAGGGGTTATCTCTTCAAAAAAGCGTGCCGAGTAGAAGGCCTTCGCCATGGGGCATGCATGCACAAATAGTGAGGTTTCGCAAGAATGAAAATGACTCGGCGTCTCAAAAACGGCAGAAGATAAATGAAGGTGTGATTTTTTATAAGGACAAGATTTTGCTTTCGAAGCACAAGCGGTGAATGCGAAATCTCTCAAGAAGGAAAAAAATATATCGAAATGTTCCAAGGAGTTGGAGATTTGAATAGTGAACTGACAAGTCACCTGAATAATTCAACTGTTTTTTTAATGCCAAGGGACCTTCAAAATGATGACTTTTATTCTATTTGGAATCTTTGACTGATTAAATATCAAAAGTTGTCCGGGCTCCAGTCGAAAAGAAATTCTTGACAAATCAATCAATATATTCTACTATAAAGTTTAATTTATATCAAAATTATTGCGCTATTATATGTAAGCTGGTAATTCTAAGGCTACACTTTCGTTTCACAAAGATGTGAGTACCAAAAGTTCTAGCTGACTCAATAAGGAACTCAACCTCGATGAGTTAGGATCCAACATCTACGAGTCCCAGTTCTATGGAAATGTGTAAGTTTTAAGACTCCCTCCAATGCCATTCATTTCTGCAAAATTTCCCCCTCCTTAAGATAGGGTACGTCGAGAGCCTCGTGTGAATCCCATGGCAAAGTGGAACCCGACCTCCCTCCCCTCCAGGTCTCTGATAACAAAGAGCCACCGCGCCTTTTCGGGAATACCCTCAGGGAGCCGCTCGTCCCCACCCCCTTATTTTGGTTGTTTTTCTCGCTGAAGGATGAAGAAATAGTTAACGATGACGAGGGATTTGGGGGAACCGCACAACTGAGAGATTTCTTGGCTCGGACAAGACTAATGGGGGGATGGCAGGACGACAGCGAAACCCGGGGCAGGAGACTGGACCCGCTTGAGCTCCTCGATGGGTGGAAAGGTAGCTCTACTTGGTCGGGGGATGGCGGCATGGCGCAAAATAAGGGCGGGAGATGTGGAGTGGGGAGCGGGACAAACTCCGAGGTGGAGGCTGGAAGATAGAGGAGGGATGACGGGGGCATGCACTTTAAAACTTAGGGGCTAGATCGCTCTTCTTAATGGCAGTTCCGCTCCATTTCATTGCACGGGGTAAAAGGAAGAACGTACCTTTAACTTTCCTCCCCGCTCCTCTCTCGCTCCCAATTGCATTAAATTCAAACCCTTCCCCCTTCGCTGACACCCTCCCACTCCACATCCCTTCAACAAGGCAAAAGTTCCCGCTGCAAGATCCGTCCATGGCTCACTTGGCCAGGAGTAATTGCTCCGTAATGGGTCAAAGGGGAAAGCGGAAGAAAGATCCAAGGAGGAGAGTTTTAGAATAATGCGGAGAGGATGGGTGAAGGCAGGAAAGCGGTATGGTTCAAAGAGGTGAATTTCTTTAAATGATTGAAATAAGGACATTGTTTGCATTTTTACGATGGTCCTCCAATTACACTCTCATGGTGATCCATAATTCGCATGTCTCATGCTTAGTAGGGTCCAAAATTAGATCTATGGCCTTTTCCAACCAGCGATAGGTTTCCAAAGGTACTTTAGCACTTCATATTTTTAACTCTCTTTATTCTTATGATATTAAAGATAGTTGCTGGAGAGAGTTTTTAGAATTTTTTCAAAATTCGTGAATATTAGTGATCAAAGATACATGAACATTCAGATTTTTTCCGTACTCAAACTCAACGACTTCACTTTTACTCAATGATATAGATATAGACAACGAACTTAATCTCGTTCGAACTTGATGAAAATCATTATATACCAACTCTTCAAAATCTTCATTACACTGGTCTTCCATACCGGACACCTCTATTAAAGAAGAAATTGCCGTTAACAATTGAGAAGGCAATTATCCTGGAAAATGGCAATGAAATTTTAAAATTGCTTTATTTTTGTTCAATCTATTAGTACTGAGCGTGTTTTAATATTGTGTATTATTACTAAACGTGTGTTCATATAAAAAATTATTTTGTATTTATGCAAAAGATTTTCACACCACAAACTAATTATTAAGGCAAATTGTAATTTTTAATAGTCACTAAGAAGAAAAATGACGCCCGGGTAGTTTCTTGACGCCCATATCAGTCGTAGTTATTTATCTATTAACCATTTAGACTTTTACTGTAGCAAAATTGCATGCATACTCAATCAAGGATTTTTCTTATGCCTAACCTTTTTCTGGAGTTTTTTTCGATTCCCATTTAAACATTTAAAAGAGATTATTTCGGAAACATCGTTATGACGATTGGAAGTACAGCGTGATATTTTGCATAGAATCAATAGGATAAGGTATATTACCCCAACCGATTTGTCAGTATATAGTTCTCTATTTTTTATTTGAAGACTTTTCAGTATATAGTGCCCAAAAGTAGGTAGGTTTGTTCATTTGAAATTTTTATTATTGCAGAGCCTCAAATATTAGTATTACTAAAGCCTCACCCGCAAAAAGTGCAGCCTGAACCCTATAAAGAGAGATGAAAGATAACCTACCAACAAAACACAAATCTACTTAGTTTTATATAATCTATATCAATCACAAAAATTGGCAGTAACAAAGATATGCAAGGAAGGAAACAATGAATTTGAAATAATATTTCATAAAAGGAATTATTAATAATTTTTGTCGAGCAAAACAATATTTTAAAATACCAGAATGAAAGGAATTCAAATGATTTATCCTTAAGTGGTAGTTTTTATTCTAGAAAATAAATAAATTGCTTTGTTGACTTGCTTTAAAACCTGTACAACTGAACACGGATGTTTTTCTATATCATAAGGCGAAACAGATCGAAGCTCTTCCTGGCTATTTAGTACAGGTGATTTCAAAGGTTTAATATCTCACTCTCTTTCAAATCAGCTTATTATTTCAATTTGTTACAATTTTTGTATTTTTGTGTGAGCAACGTATTTGACCTCTAAATATCACGCTGCCTGAGAGGCTTTAGAGTCTGATGTGTTACAATAGTTCGTGCAGACAGAATCAGCGGCACAAGAGTACTGCAATACGTGAACAGAGCAGCGTAACATGCTACTTCTCTCCAATTCTTTCAAAATACGTGTCCCAAACATACGATAAGATTAGAGCTCACAGTTCACTAGAAATATGAATACAGTTCAACTCACCTTTCACTCAAGTTAAGAATAGATTGGGTTCAGAAAATAGCCCGAAAATGCCAAAGTAAACACTGCTATGCGCCCATGTCACCCACGTCTTATTATTTTACCAAGCCCTTCGCTCTCTCAATTGGCAGTTTAAAAACTCCCAGGAAATCACTGCATGCTAGCAGTAAATACTTTAAAGTTTGAATTACTATTTCTGCCTAGATTTTCGGATGAATAGACTTCAGATTAGCTGCATCATAATACCGCTTTAATATGAATACCGTTTCACGTGGGCTTGCTGACCAGCAGCGCATGAGAAATATTACATTGCAGCTGTGGTAAAAAAGTGACCTCTTTCATGTCGCTTCGGTGGATACAAAATTCCGAAGTGAATTTCAACAAATGCCCGTTTTCCTGCGGAACGCTCGTGAAGGACATCATCGAGTGCATCAAGGAAGTGCTTTCACCGTGATCGCATCAATGGACGAGACCACGCCCTCACACCCTCCGGCCGGCTGTGCCCTCCCTCCCCGCACTGCTGACGCCGGATCGGCAATCAGTTCCCTTCTACCTTGGTGAGGGGAGGATGGGGGGGCCAGAGTTAAACCGCCAATTACGGCTTGATTGAATCAATATCCATCCGTCTCTAATGCGAGGTGAAAAACGACGAGACCGATTCCCCGAAATCTGACTCCCGTGCGCGCACACTCACAATAGCACGCAGGCTGCGGACGTGTTCTTCCCGAATCCCTTCAAATAGCCCCACAGAGCCACCCTCTCTTCCCCCTTCCTCCCAATCCCACCCATTAATCAACCCCTTTCCCAATACCTCCTCCTCCTCCTCTCACCCTTCCCTCCACCTCTCTATCTCGGACCCTTTATATCCTCCTCTATCGGGGTGGGGAGGTTTCCGATAGCCATCAGAGAAAGGAACCGAGTTCATTGACGAGCATCCATCCTGCACTTCCCGGCCGGCCAGAACCCCGTCTCATCCCACCCCCCTCTCCCTCGCTCCCGTCTCCCTCGACCAGTCCCACCCACCCTTCTGCCTCCAGCCGCGTGTTTCCTCCAGTCTCCCTCAACCCTCCACCAGCCCGGAGCATCACGCTCTTCCACGCGATGTTGCACCGCACTCATCCCTGATGGGAATCGACAACACACTCGCACTCCCATCTCCCACCAAACTCCGCCAATCATGCCGACCGTTGAAAACGCACATGTAGACATGACGGAGGAGTCACCGAAAAAATTGTTTTAGGATTCGCAGAACCCATGACTCTTTCCGAATAACAAAGCAAGTTTGGGTAACTCACTTTAGGCTTCAACCTCTTGGTTGGTTGAATTCACGTCGCACATCCACTCATTAACCTAGCCCCTTCTTTTACCGGAAGGCCAGATACTTTTACATCATATCTTCAACTATATAACCAATACGCAAGCACTGCCTACTGGCTATCGGCGATTGTTTTTCCCCTGTACAGAGCACTCTGAGGCTTTGATGTTTCATTATATAGCCAGCCATTCCAGTTCTTTTTCTAACTACTATATTCCAAAGCTCTCTTACATTTAATTTTTTAAAAACTGCCTCATTTCAGACCATGCTGACCCAGATCATTTACTTTATTCCTGAAGTACCAAATTCCAAACTTTTCCATTATCCCCTTATCCTCTGAGGATAACGTCCGTGTTCCAAAACCATAGGGGTGACGATACAATCATAGTCCTGGATTAATATTATTTAACAACAATAAAATTATACCTTTGCGTTAGGGAGGTAACAAACTTGGCATGGAAGTTAATAAGGACAGTGGCAGCTGTAAATATACTCAATGTACAGTTCATGAGTTCGTCTTAAAACCCAAAGAAGTTTCTGGTTTTGTCAAAATTTTCGAATCTATCAAACAATATCATTGTACTTTTAACAAGTGCTCCATCCAAAACTATAAAAAATCGTCAAATAAATTGTTATTCTGGTGAAATCATGAACAGAGCCAAAATTAATTCAATTCACCGGTACAGCTTCTTTTCTGTCAACTCGTAATTTATTTGAAGTGCGTTAAGTGTGTTAAATTTCAAGACCATGTTTATAAATGCAAATTTTCATTTGATGTTGACCCTTATAACAAAATTCAGAACAAATATAAATTCACCTATTTAACTAGTATTGCAATTTACTATAAATTCGCCTATTTAATCATGGATGCTTCTATTTTCTGTCCTGTAGTTGCACAAAATCAATATCGTTAACCATAAAAAATCAAATTTTTTTATTGGTTAACAAATAAATGCCTTATTGGGAGATAAATATCGTGCCACATTTCTAATTTTATTTAAATAATATACTTCTTTATACTTTTCAGCTCAAAAGATTTTCTTTTTTCTCTTGAAGTTCCCGATAGTTAATTTTGTCATTGCAACAGGTAATACAAGTATAACATTGGTGTTGGTATACATTAGAGTTTTTAGGAATAATCAGGACAGAACATAGAAGATATTTAGATCGGAATCAATTTAATCTGAATTTGGAAAGTGAAATGATAGTCCTTACATACTGGCAAAACTATTTTACGAGCTGCTGCTAGACCTATATACATAGATTGTATATTTATTGTCGAGTCTCAAGAAATAACTTTGAAACAGGATTCGCATTCCACCGGCGCATAATATGTTTAGTAGTCACTTTTTTGGAAGCTGTGTTAAACGACCTTCAAGTACATTTCATTGTCAGTAAAAGAGGACACTTTACTTAAAAGCACCTCTCATTTGTGTCACGTCGCAGTTTCATTACGCCGGAATCTTTTTGGTCCATTCTTAAGGTCTAACTAACCTAAAAACTTTTAACCAAGCGAAATAAGGTCATATTTACCCCAAAATCCTTATTAATTACCAAATTGACAAAATGTGCACCTGCAGCTCCACCCAAGCTATGTGATTTTTCGGGAACCAGGTCTTTCTGGGAAACCATAACCGGCACAGAAAAAGGAACTGCCCTGTGCCGGTTATGATGTGTGAATTTTCACAAGCCGTATAGGGCTTAGTACTGGGTGAACTCTACTTTATATGAACCACGATTGTAAGGAAAAACTCTTAAGGAGTGGCACAATAATGGACTTACAAAATACAACACAAATAGAAAAGGATAGCAACATTTAAAAGAACACTCACACGGGATATTGTTCGAGCTTGAACAATTTCCCGTGTGAGTGTTATTTTAAATGTTGCTATCCTTTTCTATTTGTGTTATATTGTGTCAGCCCATTATATATATATATATATATATATATATATATATATATATATATATATATATATATATATATGTATGTATGATAAACAAAGTAATCAACCCGAAGGTCCCCTACCCTGATGTGTGAATTTCACGCAACAGGGTAGGGGGGCCAGTTCCTTTCCCTGTGCCGGTTATGGTTTCAAAGGAACATCTGGTACCCGAAAAATCACATAGCTTGGGTGGAGTTGCAGATGCCCAGAATGGCTTTTCCGGCAATCGAACTCGGGCCCTCCGGTCAGTGGTCCAACGCTCTACCCCCAGGACTACCACGACCCTTGTATATATGTATATTTATACAGATATATATATATATATATATATATATATATATATATATATATATATATATATATATATATATATATTATTGTTAAGGTACTTTACCAGTTATGGTAGATTTTGGATGGAGACAAGAACCAAATATTTACAAAATACCGTTATTCTAGCACTAAGCGTTTCCAAAGAAACTGCTAGAGGTACGGCTACATTAATCTTTGATGTCTTCCGCTAACGCGTGTTTAAATGCAGCAATATCCTCGTCGAGGCGAATGATTGTAACACTGTGAAATTTTTACCCCGTTTATCCGCAAGATGAACACACAGAAAATTCGAAGCACTACCACAATAATCAGGATGAATTAGTTCTGAAAACTTTAATGATCTCCAAACAAAAAAGCTAAATGCAGGCTAAAAAAAGCATGCTAATATTAGGCCTTTCACGATAATGGAAGAAAAATTACATAAAAAAGGTAAATTAAACATAAAAGATAACGTTAAAGGTTGAAAGTCCTAAGAAAACGCTTCTAATCCCCTGGAAATTAATGGAGAGGTAAAAGTGATTTCAAGCAGTGGCGGAAGAGCCCTGGCCTATTCAGAACTAATCTCTCCTACTAAACCGTTCATCAGAACCCGTCTACCTTTTCCGCCACCAGACCCCTTACCCCTTTCTCCGCTCCCCTTTGCGTCCTCCCGTCACTCCATTCATCGCCACCGGGGCGTGGCGATCGACGCACGCCTTTTGGTCCCCCAGGGGAGGGGAACGGAAAATGACATTTTAATCGCTGCCGCGCGTACCTCTAGCCCATTGGGACATCCTCCCCCGAACAATGTCACACCCCCTTCCGATCGAAAATTAATACGGAAGGTGAGCCGGAGACGTGACGGCGCCGGGCGCCATTATCGCGCGTCCCGGGTTCACAAGTGGCAGGGTCGACGGGAGTGGTGGGTTGGGGGAAGGGTGGGAAGCGGTAAAAGGGTGGCCGCGAGGATCGGAAGGGCGGGGCGTAAAAATGAATGAGTAATGAAGAGACGACGGGCGAGGGTGGCTTTAATATTAAAGCAACACACGCCCGGGAGTCCGTGTCCACCGCACGGCGAGGGCAGGTAGGTAGTAGCTAAGGTCGGCCGTGAGACGGAGGTAAGATATGGGACGAGGTTTCCAGTCAACATCTTTCAAGTTTGACTGATTCTTCCATTTGTCTGATAAGGCAAGACTTGCGATATACCTGTATTCATCGCTTACTACTGATTTGGATTGCCCGCAGAAGAGCGATTCTCAAATCGGAACCAGGGCGAAAGATGAAATTCGAATATTTCCAGAGCGTTGTTACAGTGAATGTGTAAAGTACAATAAATATCGCATTTGCCATCGGAATGACGCTGTCATGTGGGGCCAAAAGCTTCGCATTTTTTAATGATGCAGCATTTAATACACTTTATCCCCCCTTGAAAGAATGAAGAAAATAATTTGGCAAACGATAACATTTTTAATATGGTGGTTGACAAGAGGAATTTGCAAGCGGAAAATTATTTACGGAGAAAACTTTCGGGGTAGGAAAGACTGAAAGAGAATGGGATATTGAAGGTAATGATACAAGGGGGTATGTTGCATTAGTGGGGCATAGGAAGGAAGGCAATAGACTTTGTATGTAGCATGAAAGCAGGTAGACGTTCCGTTGAAAATGAAGAATGGAATGACTAAAGTCAAACAAAAGGAAGTTCTCACGATACGTAGAAGATAGTAATTTGTATGAACCGTCGAAGATTCTACCTTTAATTGGTTAAATACCTGTGCCTTTGCTGATTGATTGATCTCTACCGAAATGGCACTGATCTAGGATTGATGATATCGACCCCGGCGATTCACTCAGTTCAATCACAATATATCGTCGTCTCCTTAATTATATTGTGAATATCTAGAGCTAATATTGAAAGTAAAATTCAATATATTTCAATGCAAAACAACTCAAAATTTTCGCCACAAAATGACCGTTTAACTTAATTATTTAATGGATCAAAATTTGTAGTGCAATGCTATATGACCGTATATATTGTAGTCAATTCTCACAGCCAAGGTTACTGAGGGTTAGAATGGTGAAGAAATTTTGGCGATTTTCAACGGGCTCAGATCATATAATCATTAAATTCATTTACTACATACATCTCCGCGACAAACGATTCGATTACGAAAG
This sequence comes from Hetaerina americana, assembly GCF_022747635.1. Classification (NCBI taxonomy): domain Eukaryota; kingdom Metazoa; phylum Arthropoda; class Insecta; order Odonata; family Calopterygidae; genus Hetaerina; species Hetaerina americana. The sequence goes on along the minus strand of NW_027287538.1, from coordinate 37,639,515 downwards.
GAAAACCTAGAGATAGCTGTAAAAAGCATGACCAAATCTCGTCGCATTGCCAATATCTGCGATATGATTGTCTCTTTGAACGATGCACATCTTTGCGTCTGATTTTATTTTTACATAAATTCTTGGAGGGAATTAAATATTACTACCCATTTTTTCACCGGAACAATATCTAAAAACCTCCATTAAAACAAAAATTTTCACAGCGTAAATTTGCATTCCTTTACTGTGAAAACCTCACATTTTTGTGCACATGCACAGCTGACTGCGCTAAATTTTCCTGTTGTGGCGTTCTAGTTCGGAGTTTATTTGCATTTTAAAATTTCCACTTTAAATACTTCACGGCGGAAAATTCAATCCCGGTAGACAAAAATCAACTCAAATAAAATTAAATGTTCACATCATACAAGCTGTTCCAATCTGGTAATGGGCTGCCTTGACTACAAAAGAGAAAAAGAGTTAAAAATGACTTTTATTTTATTAATATTAACGGATATAAATACACCATCAGAAGCATTTCATTTCATTTAAGGTTGGAAAAGAATCCAATAACTGTGACGGTATGCAATAATAATTGATCATAAACTTTTTTACGCATATAATTTACTTTGCAAAAATATCATTTTGTAATAAATACTACCTAAATGTATAATGTGTATGGGTAAACATTTCATTGATTTGACTGAAGTATTGAGTCAGCGGCAGCCCTAGAAAATTATCGTGTACAGTTCGCCAGCGCTTGCTTCGTATAGTGAAAACGCTCTCCACGGTGTATAGTCATATTTGTAAATTAAATTTTGGTAAAAAGTCCCCTGAGGCTAAATCTGGACCGTTTGGAGAATGAGAAATACACTTCACTTAAAGTTTCACGAGAGAATTGCGATTATGCATCCGTTTCACGGAACTTACTGCGAACGAACATGTATCATGGGCGATTTTTCCGTGATCAACCTCTGGCAGCAGCAATACAATTTTTAATATTTAAGATAGAGTTCATAACGTTATTCGACAATTTTCTCTCACAATGACAGTAGAGGTGATAATTAATATTTCCGTAAGGGAAGTTGATTGGAGCTGCGGGTTCTTCCATATTAATATTTCTCCCATATTAAAGCACTTTAAACACTAATATATATATTCATGCTCTAGGGAAGGAAAGGTCCATATCCATAAGTAAACTGTACCACAAATTCGCCTCAGCTGCAGATTTTTTCAAGCGAATGTTGGAACCATGCATTTACGAAAAATCAGAAGTGGAAAAATGATAAGCGTTGTTTGTTCATTGCCAAAAATATTTGCTTCTTCATCGTTAAACCAACATCAAATCGTTACGGTTTCATTACGCCAAGATCAATCTACTATTAAGGGCATCCAAACGCAGCATCCTTTTCTCGCTCCAACTTGGATGATAAACAATATGGGTCAGTGTAATGATATACATGTATATTCAAGTTGAAAGCGTTCTACATATACCATGCAGTCTCAATCAGCACACCTAGCCTCCCAGATAATATTAAGTGGATGAAAAATGAAGACCTCATTCCAGAAACTGTTAAGTGATTAATTTTTAATATTTTAGATTATCAAATCCTCAAATAACTTTATTCGTGATTTCCCTGGCGATATGGAAAAATCATTCGGGATATTTCTAACTCTAGAGCCTATTTCAGTTTCTCTGAACGCCCAGAAAATGCCAGAGCTTGCATTAACCCGCATGGCCACTGGACACTCTTGATGGTACACTATTAATTCCCATACCACCATATGTGCTCTTATTTTAAGAAAGAATACAAATGTGACTTCTGTAAATACATATTTTTTCCTTATTTTTCTACACCCCTGTATTTTAAGTCAGTCTCCTCGAAAGCGCAATCATTGTGCTCCGTTTGGCACTCAAAGCATATCATTCTCAGTCTGGCTGAGAATGGTAGTATCCAAAGAAATTAAATAGATTTGAATCCAGAATCATTCGGTCGAAAGTCATTAACTACAAGTATAGTCATTCCAGTATCTAGAAAAATTATCAAAACGCATGCAATAATATAAACTTAAAGGGGTGCATTTTCCCCAAAAAAGTGATTACAAAGGTGACAAAAATTTCTAAATGAGAAGAAAAGACCTTGAATGAATTGGAGGACGTCACTAGAGAGAACGGTATAAATCTGCATAGTTACAGCCGAAAGCCACTGTCAAAGCAAATTAATATATCCGCCGTTTGCGGGTTGTTCTTAGCTTGGGATTTGAAAATTACACACTCGCAATGAATTAAATGCTGGTCCACAAGTTCTGTGATTTCGAATCTCTACGTTAAATCCCCCAACAGACAAACTGATACCTTTTTTCATTCCTAATCCGTTAATTAAGGACGCAGAAAGTCTGGCTCGAAGTCATTTTTCATCTCGTCATGGGTTTCGACACTAATGATCTTCATGATGTCAGGACTGCGTAGTCACGTGGGTAGAGCATAGGTCTACTGACTGACTACTGGCAAATTTCGGGTACGGGTCTTCCTGGGAAACCGTGGTTGGAACAAGGAAGGAACTGGCCCACAATAGCCTGGTGTGTGAATTTCACACGCCGTTGGGCTTAATACTAGGTAAGGCCTACCCTTACCTATTGAACAAACCTTCGGGTGGTTTACGGGTATGGTGGATCAACAAAACATAGCGTACTACATAATTGGAATGTAATTCATACTGTAAACTATTGGAGGAGGGGGTAGAGATAAAGCTTTGTAGGTATAGAAATTTAGTAAGCATTGGCATAAAAATATGAAAGCACTAATCCAATCAAATATCATTGAAGTGAAATAATTTTCATTTCATATTTTACCTAACAGGACAAAAAGTTTGATATCCCACGCAGCTAAGTAATTCTCAAGATCATAAACAAAAGAATAGAGAGTAGGGCAAATGATTACTTAGGGGATGATCAGTTTGGGTTTAGAAAGGGGAGAGGTACGTGTGATGCCATTGCAGTAATGAGATAATCAATACAACCAGGAGGTATTTGCCTGTTTCGTAGATTTCGAAAAAGCGTTTGATAGAGTGAATTGGGTAAGACTAATGAATATTCTGCAGAAAATAGGAATAGATTGGAGGGAAAGGAGGCTAATCCGCAACCTGTACATGTCTCAGACTGCTCAGGTGCGAGTGGGGAACGGGGAGTCCGGTTGGGCAGTGTTAGGAAGAGGTGTAAGGCAGGGTTGCCCATTATCACCGTTGCTGTTCAACCTGTATGCAGAGGAAATTATTAAAGCGGCATGGGAAGAACTGGAGGTAGGAATGAAAGTGGGCGGGGAATTCGTAAAATCAGTTAGGTTTTCTGATGATCAAGCTTTAGTTTGTCAGTCAGCCAAGGGGCTGCAAGCATTGCGGAGTGAATTGGAAAATCATTGCGACAGGTATGGGATGAGAACCAATTTTAATAAAACAAAGGTTATGCGATTCTCTAGAAAGAAAAAGGCCGGGCTAAACATTAAAATGGGAGGGCAAAAACTAGAGCAGGTAGAAGAGTTTACGTATCTCGGAAGTGTTTTGGACCAACACGGTCAAAGTAGTAGGGAAGTAAGGAGAAAAATCGCGCTAGGCAAAGAGGCTTTCACAAGGAGGAGGGAGTTGATGAGACGGACGTTGAGTAAAGATGTTAAGAAAAGGCTCGTAAAAACTTTGATATGGAGCGTAGCTATGTACGGCGCGGAAACGTGGTCATTGAAGCAGGAGGATAGACGTAGACTGGAGGCTTTTGAAATGTGGGTGTGGAGAGGACTGGAGAAAGTGAAATGGACAGAGAAGAAAACAAATGAGGAAGTACTTGGTATGGTGGGCGAAGAGAGGGGTTTGTTGGGAGAAATCCTATGGATGCAGGAAAAGTGGATGAAGGGGGTATTGACCGGCAGTGGGATGTGGAAGACTGTGATAGAGGGGAGAATGCTGGGCAAAAGAGGAAAGGCAAGGAACAGGATAGGGATGTTGGACGGGATGAAGGGAGGAAGAAGGTGTTGAGAGATGAAGAGGGACCTGATGTACATGTTTTGCTAGGAGTCACAAAATATTTATTTAGGTGCTGTGTCCATTGAAAAACTTACCTTATGCGGTATATCACCTAATAATAATAATTTTACCTAAGATATGAAAATAAATCTGAATAAAATGAAAATAATGAGAAAATAATGAGTCAACAAAAATGATGATTTTTTTCAAGTACTTAAACCATAAAACAAAGATAAAATAAATAGGTTTTCAATCAAATTTTTAGTGAGGCAACTAGCGTACTACGACTAATATTCTGACGAAAACGATCTGGGTGCTTAGAAAATGGAAGAAAATTTCCATATGGAGAAAATTAAGAAAGGGAATGTTGTTTATTTCACAACATTGATTTTTAAATTATAAAGATGAGTGATGATGGAAGCTTCTAAGAATTGGTTACGGGGAAGGAAGGAGAAAAGCTGGAGCGAAACAAAACGAAGAGTTAATTATTCTGAGGAAACAGTGTAAATAGAGGAACTCGTTGATGATATGATCAGGGAAGAATAAGCCAACTGAGGTGATACTTATTGATAGCGAGATATTAAAGAAATAGTAGACAGAGGGGAGCGGATCACGATAAGAATGTGTTTGAGATTGTAAAACGGGAGAGAAAAATTTCATGAAATGAACACATTTTTGAAGATATGAATGCTTAACATATATGGTAAATATCCTGTGTTACATATATATATATAAGTATATATGTATATATGTATATATATATACAAATATAAATATATATATAAGTATATATATACATAAATATATATATATATAAAAGTATATATATAAAAGTATATATATATATATATATATATATATATATATATATATATATATATATATATATATATATATATATATATATATATTTCACATTTGTAGCAGGAAAATATCCGCAACAGTTTTCGTGTGTTGCCCTAAAACCTCGTCAAAATATCTCCTAGAGTCATAAAAACTTAAATATTTTAGTCTGAGCTAAATGAATGATGTCTTCATTTCAAATGATACCGATATGTGAAATGTTAAAAAAATGAATTCAATATTAAATTATTACGCTCGAAAATATTTAAGTAATATTTCAATCATAGATTGGTGAGATTGTTTAAGAGAGACGAGTCTCCTCTAAATTACCATTAAAGATTTTTACAAATAGGCACATAAAGAGTAGAAACTGAAAACTAGGTAAAACTGAAAATGAAACTCTATTATTATATCTTCTCTGAAGAGTTTCTAAGAAATCTCTTGAAAAGTTTAGAAAGAAAAGAGAATTTTCCCTTTTTTGATTATGATTTTACTCGCATGCATTTACGCATATATGATTTTTTACAGGATACCCTTTCTCTTCACAGAGAGAATACAAATTTCGACTGGAAATCAAAATATCTGAAGGCCAAGACCGAAATAACTTTCGTAAATGAAACCTGCTAAAAGTATTCATGATGCTACGGAACCATCTTCAAGTCAAAAAAAAAGAAAGTTAATCTCAAACTAATGACGTACTGATAAAAAATTTCTATTTTTATGATAAAATGAGTATATCTTATAGTGACAGAAAAAATAAAACCACAATTTCCTTCATAGTCTTAACATAGCAAGGAGCAGGACCATATTGTTTAATGTTTTATGTTTAATGTTATTGTTTTAACTTCAGGAATTTCGCTGTTGAACTCAAAAGAGAATTTTCAAACTTCATCAGTCAACTGCTATTTCGAAAACAATTTTTGAGATCTCGACGGACCTACCGAAATTCCAAAAATACCACCGCACAGGATTATTCAAAATTACTTTTGTGCCAACGAAAATACTCCTCGGAATCCCTTTTATTCATCCACTAGAGCAAAACTTCCCTCTTAAGAACTGAACCGATATTCGCTCATAAATCCATTTTTAATTGACGTTAGGATCGTTAAGGAGGGCCAATTTGCGAGCAATATCAGCGGCTATAAACGTCAAGTGCCCCTGAGTAATTGGCACAATATATATGCGCCTTGGAATGCCACTTTAAGCGCACTAATCAAGCGGTCACGCGCACAAAAAAAACAAAGAAAGCCGAAGAGAGGAGGAGTAGCAGCAGCGGGGACGACGACTAAATCCCTGCTCTGTTCTTGAAAGAATTCAAACCCTTCCGCGCAAGCGCAGGCCCCCGGAATTCAATCGGGAGAAAGAGAGAGAGAGAGAGAGGGCTGACTACGACGACTACATCGTGGGATCCGTAACAGAAGTCCGGCGTCGAAAGCACTCCCTCTCCCATCGGTGAGCAGTGGGCGGGAGAGGGAAAAAGTCCATGGCGTTGGTGTGTAAAGGGAGGAAGAAGGGTTTATAGGGCCAGCCAATAGCATCCTTCAAGCGAGAGGGCGCGGAAGGGGGCTGCGATGGAAGATGAGGAGAGGGGAGTTTGGAGGACTTGGCGGGGGGGGAACGAAACGAATGTACGGGGAGGGCGAGGGGACGGGGGTGAGGAGTGGCCTTTGCGGGGAGTGAGGGGCGGACTCGCTAAAAGAATGATAGCCTCTGCAGCGGAGATTAATGGCGAAGGCCGGAATAAAGAGGTCGAGCGAGGAAGAGGGAGACGGTGGGGGAGAGGCGCAAAAAAAGAAGGGAGGAACGGAAAGGGGAGAAACAAAAGAAGGGCGGAATGCGACACTTCTCCGTTTTTGGGTGGGGGTGGTAGGCAGAGGGGAAGCGGAGTCGGTTCGGAATAAGGGAGGGAGGAAGAGGCACAGAACGCGAACGGCGGGGACAAAAAATAGGAAAAGGTGGATTTAAAGACAAGGGAAGGGATTAAGAATTCGCGTCCATTTTTTACATCCCTGTATAGCCGTGCACACACACACACACTAAGACAGACACAAACACACGTGCCCGCGCGTGAACCGGCCAGGATGGAATTAAGTCGCAGCGATGGGAGGAGGAAGAGACGGAGAGGAGAGGTGGACGTTGGGGAGAGGGTCTAGGAGGAGGTCGGGAAGGAGGGGAGAGAAAAGCAGGGCGGAAGATATTTGAACGGAATCCGCGTATTCTCTCCAATCCGTGACGCAACAGAGAGGCGGGGTTGGGGCCGGGAGGAATGGGGAGGGGGCAACGTATAGCCGAGGCCTGTGATTCTGAGAACGTTTCAATTTACTCAAATGCAGAGCAGGAAAAGGACAGAGGAGGGGCGGAGAGGGGGCCAGGAGGAGAAGAAACGCCGAAAGCGCCCCTCTGAGAGTACCGCGTGGCGCGAGGAGATTGGGGAGGAGTGCTGCCTCCTTCGCCGAGGGGTTTGGCTTGGGATTCTCGGGTAATCGCTGGTATTCTCCGGGGAGAAAAAAATTTAGAAGCCATTAAGACGGAAATCGGTATTTGCCATTTAAGAGAGATGACAAGCCGCGACGGAGGAAAATATGTACTTCGATTTTTAATAAGATATGAAGGGTGAGCTGAGACGTTCCCTTCATATAATTTACGGTATGGGTTTCGGAACTCATTATTTATTTCAGCAGTGCATCGATTTCCGACGTTAAAAACGATTATAATTTAAGACGCATAATTTCATTCATAAAAATATTTTTAAAATGGGTTTGAACACTTACGAGATGAAAACTCTTTCAATAAATTTGATGTTCCGGGATTTGGAAAGTCAAAACAGCAACCACAGTAGAGGAGAGAGCAGAGAGTAGACTATGACCAAATCCGCTCTTTTTGGATTCCAAATGTAAGTATAACTTATTGAGCAAAAGACGCGGGTTCTTAATTTGCACTTAGTTACAAAAATAAGCGAATCTCTATAACTGAAGCAATAAAACAACTATGCTTGCCAAGGAGCGAATTTTGTATCTCGCATCGGAATAAAATAATGTTGTGATTGTTTCTGATGCCATTATTTTTACCTATTTGTTGTGGCATAAAAACTTGAAGAAGCCTGCTTATTAATTAACACAAAAAAATTAAAACTGGTTTACACAAATTTAAACTCGAGCCCGAATATTGGGCCAGTCAATTGAGCTCTATATTATTTCATAAATGCCCCTATATGGAAAAAATATATTAATATTAAAAATAACCATTTTTTCAATTAAATGACTCAAAAGAGAACAAAATATTAACACTAATTTAACTAATGAATTTCTTATTTGTCTGCCATATTATTAATAATTATTTCTAATTAATTTTACATTTTGTATTATTAATATTCATATTAAGGGACACTGTAAAGGTGAAAGTAATTCATGGTAAATTTGAGAATTAAAGTTTAAGCAGCTATTGGCTTGTCTACCCCAAAAAACAAATATATATGCGTTCTGTAGCAGAGTAATTTCTTGCAAACGACACGTAGGATGTTGAGCAATTCATCTATCTCTCTGATGAACTGCGGTGAGAGTAAGTTGGAGAATGAGAATTGAGGCACAGTTTGGAGGAGATACATGGGATGTTTATCTGGGGCACCCATGGAGTTCAGATAGATACGTCGTAAGTGCGGAACTTTTATGTATGTAAGTGGAAATATTTTTAACTTAATGGATTCGAGGCTTGTTCCGCGGTGAATGATTGCCTCTACAAGGGACCAAAGAAATTCAACTTGGATAGTATCCAGGCATCAGCTTTATGATGGTATTAATGCTACATCCACTTCGAAATGGAGACATAAGCTTTGAAGCAAATAACATTGCTATTCGGGTGAGATTTCAATAAATATTTACCTACTTATTTTTTCTCGTTCTCCTGAAAACAAGGGAGCTATTTTAAGTCGCAGCTACTCACGTTTCATCGAAATTGTGGTTGAAACAGTTACTCATACCGAGAGACATTAACCTACTGCAGGCGTTTAAGTAATGTGGGCAGAGTTTCCGAAATGATCTCATAAATTTTACCGAAATGGACTTAAAACATGATTTTCTTACCAAAAAGAGACAAAGACAGGATAACTACGAAATTTTCTCAAAATTTTTTAAATTAATACAATTATGCATATCGTTAGTGGAAAAAAATCGGCTATTGAATCTCAATTTTTAATTAAAATGCATAACAATTTGATACATTTTTTGGAGCATCTAAATATGCATAAAATTATGAAAATAATGTTAGACCCTATTTAATTTAATAATAATTACCGTAATTACAACTCTAGTTGAATTACTTACGAGACTAGTACTCGATAGTTTCATGATCCTCTTGCGCAATAAAGAAAACAACTGTACACCAAGAATTTCCATCAATGTAAGTAGATGAAAACAATAGGTCATTCAAATAAAATTGATTTCCTAAAGCCTATCAGTTATTGATATAAACTGAAGGAGTGTATAATAAGGGGGAAATATATTTTCGGAAAGAGTTTTTTTTAATTAGGCCTTGAAGTCGTGTCTTAATCACTTATATTATCTATCGTAAATTTTCATTTCCAAAGGACCTTCCGGGATTTCAGACCAAATTACAAGAAAAATTATGGTTACAAATTTTTTTAAATACTGCTATGAAAATAAATGTTTACTCCATTTGCAGTTTATTTTCTAAAGATACTATTAGAAACTGGGTGTATGAAGAAACATCGGACGACTCCCTATTTTATTGGAAAGTGATTATTTCACCTGCCGAAAGAGAAATCAACTCTGTCAATATCATATGTTACAATATTAATAGTTTCCATTTATCTTCTATAAAAACTAGAGCACACAAATGCGTATCTAAATATCAAACGACATCAAATTTAACTGAAGAGAAATTAGCTTACAGCATAAAGGAAATAAACTCTATTCCTCTTCTTGACATAAATATATGCCACCTGCTACAAAAATCATTTTAATTTAATTTATTGCAAATAAGAAAATTTTTGTTGAAAATCAGATGTGAGCCCACTTACACATCAAGGGAAAAAAATTACCCAAATATTTGGGTACCACATGGCCCAGAATTTCCTTGCAGGTCGCCAAGTTTTCATATCTAACTTCCGGGATTGGAACAATAATAGTAAATAGTTATACGGCATTATTTTCCAAAAAAATTCTTTCGAATTTTGAAATTGACACTAACGAAAATTCAGATGTACTTCAAATGCTAGCTAGGAAAATGATTATTAGAGATTAATGCTTAATAATAAAAAAATAGAATACCTTTTGAGAAACATCACCGAATACGATAGAAAGTTAATTCATTCGTCTTATAACAAGGAATATTTATTCAGCTCTTCGGAAAGTGAAGCCGGTTTCATGAATTCAAATGTTCACTAAGTCCATAACATTGTCTGGGTGTATGGAATACCAGCCTTGATTTCCTTTTTCAGCAGCGATGGAAGTTTAAATTTTTGCCAGAAGACCCACATTTTGTATTTATCCAACGGAAGGAGATTACCGCAGACCACAGTGTAAAATATATAATTCACGGACGATTCGAAAAAAACGTAATTTATGGAGAATTTGAATCTTTATCCCCATGAGCGATAAAAAAAATACGAAGACTAAGCGACGCCCACCGTTCCTTGTTTTGCGCTTTCATGATTTACTTGCTGGTTTTTCCGATCCATTGGCTTATTCGGTGTTAATGTATCTTTGCGGGGAAATAGATTCCCCCGTAATGCTCTTGCCGAGCCTGCTCAGACGGGAAGAGAGGTAGGGGGCAAACATTTGAGGCTGAGGGAAGCCGGGCAAGGGGTGGGGATGGATGGGATTGAAAGCCTGACGCAGAAATACTTGGGGTAAACGACTGTTCAATCGTTTTCCGTTACATTGAATAAATTTAGAGCGCTAAGCCCATACAAGTGTCACAAAATCCGCGAGAAATAAATCATATCGATCCTCCTCGCCGTAGTTGGCTAGTTTTCAGGCGGAAACACCAACGTGTTAAGCCGGCTAAAATTGAGGAAAAATGCCTGTTTTCGCTACCATCCCAAAATTTTCTTTATGCCTCTCAGAGTTGACGACAGATATCAGAGGCAGGGTATGCCTGGATGCAGGAATACAAAAAAGATACCTAATCACCAAATTCGAAAGTCACTGAGATTATCGGTCGGAGATAAGAGATTGCTTTGTCTGGGGACCTGAAATGTGGTGTGTTGTTCATCTTCTGGACACTTAAATTACAGCCATTGACTGGTTTGAGGTTCGACGTGCTATCATTTTATATTCAGTAGGCTCAATATTCATGTTTTCAGGTTTTTCGCTTACTGTTATGCCGTGTATTCTTATATTAAGGGCTAGACAAAGTCACTAATTATTTCCTCAAGTTACAGTGAATATTATATTTTTAATATCGACCAAGGACTTTTATCCGTTAATGGTAGAGAAATTCTATATAGCATCGTCAACGTAACCATAATCATTACGATATTCACACAATCCTAAGTGGAAGTTGACTCTCATCCATTGAAAACTTTCACTAATCTTTTGTAAAAAGGCGAGTAAAAGGTGTGTTTCTTTTAACTCATTGGAGTTTTTGATTGAGTTAGCGATAACTCAATCAAAGTCTTCCAATCAAATCTTACTCAGTAACATTGATGCAAATTTCCACTTGGTTGAATTCACCTTATCCTCTTACCATCTTCACAATTCCTGACGCACAAAAATTAATGTTACCTCGACAATCAGCTATCATATCTTCTGGAATTTGTAATGCCAAACCTTTTTATCTTTTGCAAAAGAGCTAATATTACGGCAAAATATGTAATATATATAATATGGTGCTGTTATCTAACAACATTCATAAAAGGAAAGTGACTACACCTTCGCGTAACAGAAATGAGATCAACCAAATCAATCGTTCAAATACAAGAATTTCCCTAGCAGCACTGTGACTTGAATCATTTCCTGAGCCATATCCAAGTCAGAGTATAACATAAGAAGACATATAATAACTAATTATTATATGCATTACCAAACTATATGAACGGGCGTAATAGCAAGCTCTAAGAAAAGCATCACAATAAAACTGGGTGACTCTATCCTTTTAATAAATACCTGTAGTGAAATACTGACATCAGATATACTTGCCTTCAGTCTGGTGACACATATTCATTCGAAAATCAAAGGATATCTTATCTAACCCCATTATATTTAAAAAATAAATGAATTTGTATACAAGCATCAACAAAAAACCCTCCCTCGTTTGAAACTAGTGCAGGATAAAGGCCTCCTGAAAGATTTCGCGTTCATAACTTATTCATGCTGTTTAAACCAAGCTCAAAACCAGGTAAACCCAATTAAAGGATATTGGATTTTAACAAGGATGTATTCTACGGAAATAAAGGTTTTTCACAATATAATTTGTGAAAAAAAATTGTGACAAAATTCACCTTTCCCCCATAAAATATGCATTCATGTAACCTGATGGGGGGGGGGGTACCGAACCTAATCACAGCGCGGCCTTGCTCCACAGTTTCAGTTGTGTCCAATGGAATTAGTTCACCCCCAGATCCTCTTTTAACAAACGGAGATTCGAAGCACATTTGGGCAAGTGCCAAACCCAAGTCACCAATATTTGCCTTCCGGAGTTAGTTCTTACGGACAGGGCTTCGATTAGAACTGATTGGCCACGACCACTCTAGAACTCCCGAGCAAAGGGAACGCAAGGAAAAAAGAAAAGTCCGTTGTGCCTCACAGTGTAACACCAGCATCCGTATGAACGCTGACCATGGCAAGAGGACTCCACCTTCTCCCTTTGCTTCCATCCTTTCCTTGAATTTAGGACCCGTCGTCCCCCCTCCTTATGCTGGGGAGAGCTTTCCAACCAAATCCGAATTCGACCTTTTGAATTCCAAGGGGGGAGGAGTTTAAATTTCTTTTTCACAATCCGCAGGCAGCCAAAAGGGAAACGTGTTTCCTACCAAAACCACGACAGGTGAGAGATTATGGTCAGAGTTCAACCTGAGTGAGAACGTGCTTTACCGCCAGACCATGGGTGATTATTTATCTAGGGGTTCCCATTCTGATTTTCGAGGATCGAACAACGTCCCATGCGAAGATGCCACTGCGTATGATAGAAGCAATCTTAGATACGAATAAAACAATAAACAAGGTGGCCAACGACATAAATTATTTGGAATCAAATTCTAACTGACCCGTATGATCCCTCTCTTCCTCAACTAATTATTTTAAATTTTGGTACTTTTCATAGTTAAATGAATCCGCTGTAAAACAAGATTATGAAGCCGGGCAAAGTTTTTTTTTGAAAAACCATGCTCAAATACACGATGCGCTTGTACCGAGTGAACGTATGATATGCGTAATACCAAAGTAAGTATGATATCAAATAAGCATAAAAATCATGTTAAACCACAATAAAAATTTTAAAATATAGATATCTGCTACTTTTCCAATAAATAATGAGTTCCAGGGAAACTCTACAAAACTAATGCGTTTTTTTTCTTTTTTAAATCAGCGTCATTCCAGCATATGGGATTTTGGCGATATTGCTTGATGTCGATAGTGTTTTTACCTGAAATGAAAAAGCATAAGCCTGACATGTAGAGGGTTTACCCAACATTCAGTCCTCCTTTATATCCAACAGCTAAAATATTCCGTGTCGCATGATAACGTGATAATATGGTTGAAATTGTTACTCCTGAATAAACTTAATTTTTTTGATTGATATAAAAATTTATGACAGAAAAATGAAAACCATCCAATTTGTCGTGACTAAAGGTGCTAAAACAATATAACAGAGCTAAAGGTATGCAATACATACATGGTCAATTGAAGAAAAAACACGCGGCGAGGATAGAAATAAACAGCGTGAAAAAATGTGTCTTTTAGGGTTTAAATCTCTTTTTGAAGGCAGTTGATTAGTAGTTTAAAAGAAGGTCCGAATTTGCAATTTTTTTCCTGGTTCCTTTTTTTTGTTGTCACTACATGTTTGGCCATCCAGTGATCATTTGTATAGGCAATTGGCTGCTTCCATTAACTCTAGTCTCACTCTCTCCCCTCAGAGCAACCTAATGATCTACGATGCATATGCCACGATGGCAGGCTAGAAAGTATTCGGGAAGAAATATATATTTTATAGAACCCACAGGTATTAATGCGTTCCTTTTTTTTGAGAAAGATCATAGACGAAAATTCAGTTTAATAAACAGCCTTAAAATCGGATAAAATATTCATATAGTGAAAGCAGTTAGATTAGCATGGCTTTCATCAAATTAAGCTCTCTGAGAACTCTTCACTTTTGGAATTTCAGTGCGAATAGAAATTCCAGAAAATAAATGAAGTTACTTTCAGCAATAACAGTAAATTAAGAGAAGCATGTCGATGGTGCCAGTTTTTCTCATTTACTGAGACCAAACTAGTTCCTTTTAAGGAATTTTTTGGTGAAGAATTACCGTTGAAAAGAAATAACTATTATTATGCCTAATCCGAAAATAATATTTTGAAAGAATCTCACGGAAATCTTTTGATACCATTCTACTCAAACTTCTATTTTAAAATTTAACGGATTTCCAGCTGCTTTTTGAGTAAGTTTTTCTTTCAGTTTGAGAAAATAAGATATCGTTTAAATCAAATTAACAAGATGCTACATGGCCCGGAAATGCAAATTATTGACAAATAATGATGGGTAATTTATGCTCGTAAATAAATCATACTATACGTTATTTAGTAAATTTTCTTCGAAATGTATTCACACGGAAATTTCTCATTGTATTTTGTCGTAAATTATCATGAGCAAAATCATGAAAACAGTAATTCTCGTCCAACTCTAATTATCACAGAAAAATCATTTACAATGCTGGAGAAGTGTTTTTTAATGATCCTAATGTTTTCTAACGATTCTAAATTTCTAATGATAAAGCGCAGCTTATTTTCATGTTAAGATTCATACACTAGATATCTGAATTTGAATCGCTATTAGATCTTCACTGAAGAGCAAATTTATGGCTATGTTTCTTTTATTATTTAAGTTTCATTTATGATTTTTAAGAGCATTTTCTACAGTTTTCATATAAGACTTAATCTTATTTTTCTTTACCTTTCCCTTAATCACAAATGTTTAAAAGCATTTAAAAATAATTAATGCATATTTCTTTCTCAGAACCTCTTTACATGCTTATTCAATAGTTTCCTAAAACAATAGTATTTGTCCACTTGAACGTGCTCGGATTCAATAGTTAATTTTTCTATTTTATCTCATTCATCGAATTTAAGTGACTCAATTTTTGGCATCCTCTCATTACAACTTATTAATATAATTAAAAAATTTTAAAAGTCTTCTTATCGTCACTATCATCAAAATGTTGAGCTTTTGTCGTTAAAACCAGTGGGTAACAAACACAGGTAAATTTGATTAATCTCGAAATTATTGCAGCTATATGAATTTTCATAGAGAATATCTACCTAGAACTTACAGGCCACTTAGAGAAAAGAACTTGACCCGCTATACTGGCGGGTGAATTTCACGGGTTACACGGCTTTTTTAAGAGCTGAACTCCCACTTATCAAACCAAGCTAAGGATTGGTAATGTGGTTTTTTTTCGTCATGCTAATGTATAAATAAGTTCAACAGATTCAGGCTTGAGGTCGTGGAAGTTCATCATAATGAAATAAGGACAATTTGCACTTTTCCACAGTTTATTTAACGTACGACGCGTTTCAACTCACAGAGTCATCATCAGGTACAAGGGTACAGGTACAGGTCTTGTACCTGATGATGACTCTGTGAGTTGAAACGCGTCGTACGTCAAATAAACTGTGGAAAAGTGCAAATTGTCCTTATTTCATTATAATGTATTAATGGTTATTCTATATCTCCACAAGTCATTGACAATGGTAAATACTCCATACAGTTATTCCGTTTTTGGCATTATATATATTTTATATTTTACCAATATCAATTATATTTGTAAATATGCATGCCTACAATTCCCCACACATATTCACGCAATAAACACAATTCATGTGGTTAATTTTCAGCATAGCTTTCGACATGAAAAGTTACCAGTTGATTCATTCTTACTCATATTCATGAAGAAATTTCACCAGCCTCGATTAAGATAGATTTCGCTAAGGGTACCAAAGTCTAAACTTTGATCCCTATATCTCTCTGTAGGCAAATTAGCTGCAAAGAAACACGCAGAGTTACTTCATGTTGAAAACGCTTGGGGTATAACACGCAATTACGTCATACGTTTTCCAATGTTTTAATAACTTTCACATTCCCGCTCATTGTTGCTCATATGACAGGTATTTAAGCATGGGAATGGACCCCTGAGGGCTTACTTTAGCCAAATAAATCCACAACATGTCTCCCTTTCATGTGTCTTTCCGTCGCCTCTCGTTCCTCCCAAAGCCTCCCTCTCTCTCATCCTCTCCTTCCCTTTATACCCTTAGGCACTATCGCCGTTTCCCATCTCCCTTTGTACGTCCTTTCCATCCTCCTACGTCCAACCATTCCACTCAGCCCACCCCTACCCTAAGAGCCTCCCTTCCACTCTTCTTCCACCTCCCCGGGTCCTCTTAATCCCCCCTCCCCCAAGCACCTATATCCGCTTTGATGGAAGATTGGCGTCTGCGTTCCTCGATCCCACGATGTTTCCGCCGGCGAAAAATCGCGCGATCGATAAGGGAGACGCGAAACTGAAAGGGGATTGCGAGTGACGAATGATTTTCGAAGCGCGCGACTTGTCCCGCCTCGCTGGGATGGAGCCTTGGCGGTGGGATGGGGAGGGGGGGGGTTGGAGGACGGTTTTGGAGAATGGGCGTAGGTGGATATAGTAGGGGAGTGGCAGTGATGCCGAAGAACCTCTCCACCACCGTCCTCCATCGGCGTAGAATTTAGAGCGCTGTGAAAAACGCGAAAGGGGGAACAAATTCCTGAGCACTTTTTAAAACTTCAACCCTGTTCAAATTCATCTTAATTTTGATGATTCTTTTCGGGGTTCTCTCCGCATCGCTTTTTCTGAATTTATTCCCCGAGGAAAGACGCTCATTACGAAATTTGATGATCGGTCTTTTTGAAAGGTTCCGCACTGCTCGCTTGCCAGTGTAGCTCCACGTAACGAGACTGAAGATTATTCTTATATCCATTCACTATTTTCCGTACTCAAATATGCAATTTATTTAAGCCTATCTAAAAAATTTTAAATTATCCTGGGAGCAACCTTTGTCAAAAGTCATTCTGGTACTTATGAATTGGTTTTATAGAAAAAGGTGCCGAAATTGGCAAATAGCTCTTCATACGCCAATAATAAACTTTACAATTCTACCATGAGCATAAATAGGTGGGGATATCGTAGTAAATCGTAGTTACTTCAGCTCAAAAATAAAGCCTTTAGAAGTTGTTCAGTATAGCAAATTCCTACACAAGAGTATTTAAAATCAATTATTTATTAGAATTTTAGCTTTGAGGTTCCATGAAAAGAAAGGTTCAATCTGAATACTTTATGCCTCCGAAAGTGAAGAAATCACCGCACGTGATTCTTACCTATATGAATCTATAAATTATAATTAATGTTTCGCGCAAATTAGGTTCTATCAGACTATAAAATTGTGAGGTAAGGTGTTACTTGGATAAATGCTGATATCGTGACCACTGTTATAATAAATATTTTAATCCTAACAGATTGTAAATAATATCTATATCAATGTACCATTTTATGACCCATTATCGTAATTTTCAAAGTTAGTGTTTTGCCAATGGATTAAAATGGGGTGTATTCCTAAGCCAATAGAGATCATTACGAATATTTGCAGGCACAGCATCACGCGAACTTTTGTGAGCAGTAATTTCGTACGATAGCTTTTAATATTTACAAAACAAGCACCATGCGGAATACGACGGCAGTTTTCAATGGGAGTCATCAAAAGGCCACGTGCGTATTTTTGGATTGAAGTACATTTCCATTTAAATACGCAAGCCCATTAAAAACTTCACATAGAGCTGTTCATTTAGCCGCAAAAAAGGGTGCGTAATGTAGCCTTTTCGTATTCTCTAAAGTCTATAATAGTAGGTACATTGATTTTCCAAATCCAATTTTTCCAGACCAAACATTATCTAAAAAATAAATATACGTTTTTCTTTTTTGTGTGCATTAAATCCATCGCATAGTTCATACAGCTAGAGCTATATATATATATATATATATATATATATATATATATATATATATACACCATATCGAGAAAGTATGAGTTTTGAAAATACGTTCCACTTTTATAAAAGCAAAAGCTATTAAAGATATTTTTTGCAGGGTTTTTTTACTATAAAGCAGGGTTTTTTTTGCAGAAATTCAATTGTCTGCGTTCTAAATGGTATAATTTAGATATTAATTGAAAACATCGAGGACTAGGCATTAAACCTATGTTCATTTCCGGGACTTTGCTTTTGATTAACATTTATAGAGGACGAGTTGTCTTGGCGTATAGATAAACAGGTCCTTGAATGCCAAATTTGATCTAAAATATCTCTAGCAACTATTAAATTAGGAACGATCCAACAATTGAGACTATATTTTTTTTACTCAGGTTACAATTTCACTTGAATTGTTCAGGCACTTCAAATACATTATCGTACTTTGAGTTGCAAATATTGCAACTTCAATATATTTTTTGAGGACTTGTATACTTCATTTGATAGCCTCTTTATTGCGTTAATAAGGAAAAAAATGGCATTCCAATTAAGTCTTGAAAAAGACTTGATACAAGAACGTTCGTTTACTCAATCAGACATCGGAAAAAATTAGAAAAATTCATTGCATAAACGATTGATAACCGACAATCCTCTACAGAGGGGTCAAACGGGTATACTTTCGCGGATACTGAGAGTAGGTGTGTACCAGCACTTCATTGGATTCATTGCTCAACTGCATCTCCCCTTACGCAAGGCTTTTCTTACATCTCTCTCGTGCCTTAGCTTCCTCAATCGCAATACTAACCACTAACATGCTCTCCCTCCAAAAAATCTCCCATAATCGCCGTAGGGAATAATCCATTATTATGATATATAAGATAACGTAACTATTTCACCTCTAAGTACAAAAGGTACTTTTTTTACTTTCCTATATAGGTACTTTTATTCCCTTCTCGCAACACCTTTTGAAAAAAAAATAATATATGATTCTTAGGCCCTAAATCAAATGACCGATTTTGATAAAGACGTGAAGTTTCATATAAACTTCCCCTAGATGTTTTTAGAATTGTCTTTTTCAAGAAAAAAGCTTAAATGCCTCGTAATTTTCCAACTAAAATTAATGACCAAGGCACAGTTTTTTTCCTTGCCTCATTATAATTTAAAATTGCAATTTACATGGCTACTTAAAGGGTTCCATTCCCAGACTCTCCACGCCCTCTTCCTTTATGAGTTCGTATTTCTCTGCTCGGCCCCTCTCCAAATATCATTTCCCCGTTCTTTTCCACGCAATTATAAATCTAAGTTGTTTGCAGGCTTGTTTTCTCCCTCGTTCTTTAAACATTTTTCCTCATCCATCAAAGTCCAAAATACGTGCAACTATTTTCCCTTGATTATTGCAACATTTCTTTAAACTAAGTGAGCCGCGGAGAGATTAATTTTCATTCAATTTGAGTGTTCTTAGCGATAAGCTTTTACCCGTTTTCTTTCCCTCTTGGACGCGTTTCTGCCATTTTTTACGATAGTAACGATCGCTCAGCTTAATTATTTAAAGGGCGATCAGAACTTAGAGGAAAATTGCGAAATTGATCCATGGATTACCTGTAAACGATGTTAATCATTACTTTTTTTGCGCCAGTCTCTTGTGTTTTCACGAGGCAAAAAACGAGAGAGTGAAAGATACACCAAGCGGATATCTCAGCTTTAATTGGTGTCCTTCCTTTCTCCCTCTATCCAATTTTTTGCCAATGGGCTCCAGGTGGCGAGTCGCGAGAGCGAGATTTTCGATTCGCCAATTTGCTTTGTCCCAGTGCCCTCTTACGAGGACGAGAGATGAGTGAGAAATGAGAGAATCGGTGACATTCCTCGTTAGCTAGTGGAGGTTTGGATCGGTGAAGGGCGAAGGGTTGGGGGAAGAGGAGCGGGTTCGGGGTATCCAGGAGTCCTTTCGGTGGCGCCGACGATGTGACTCGACCCGTCCGACACATGGCCTTTTAATCGAAACACCCGTTTCCTCATTAAACATGGTCATTGAGGGAGCCTAGCATTCGGGCATTATGTGACAGAGGGCATTAAATTCATCTAGCATATTATACCAGCAAAACGACTTTTCAAAATCACACAGCTGACTTTAAATTTATGCGTGGTCCATCGATTAGGAAAAGATGAAAGAACGCCGATTAACTGCAAATTCCTACTAATTGGTCGGTTAAGGTACGAGAATACAAAATTCAGTCCAAAATGAGGTTTTACATGCGAAATGGAAAAATATAAGTTAAAAAATTTTACATGCGAAGGGGCGGTTGCATTTGTATCGGAAATACATACTCCATGTGCAGGAAAATATGTATTTTTTAGGGATAGCCATAGCTATATAAGGGAGAATTACTGATCGGGTCAACCCTAGAATGGAAGGCCGCTTGGTGAGAGTACCTACAAAAACAGGAAAACCTTTCGTGAAACGATAATTAACTTTGGTAAAATATTTGATATTTGGGTTTCAAAATCATTTCCTGCAAATTCTTCAGCCTTTAGATAAATTCCTACCGCCTATGAAATACAGTAATGCGCAAATCATAATTTTTCAAACTATGGCTTTAGATAAATTAAACTGTGACCACCAGAAACCCATTTTGGGATAGATGTTAAAAAAATGTATTTATCAATAAACCAATCCACTTTGATTAACGTGAATGATAACTTTGTAAATTAGATGAATAATTCTTTCTATGAATCCATTCAAGTTTCAATTATCATTATTATTAATAGTCTTTTTGAGAGTCCAAAAACAAAATATATACCATCGTGAATATTAAACGAGGTTTATGCGACGATAATTATGCCCGACAGATAACAGACATGTACTATGTCATCACTGCGTTTAATAAAGATTCTACTATTTTAGCATTGTTTGGTCTTGAAAATATCACATTTTCCAAATTTTGCGGGTTTAAATCACTGTTGATGACTTGGGAGTTTTTTCATACCATTCGATTACATTTAGTCCGATGCGAAATTACGGAAAAAAATCCTCGCTTTCTTTTTTAAGTCACCAGCCTTAAGCTAGACTCGGGTTTTAAAATACTTCCTTAAAATATAGTAACTCGGTATTGAGTTTCATGAAAATTCGATTCTTAAATTTGTTCTCGCAGAAGAAATTCAGGATTGCACTACACGTCGACGATATCTATTTCGTACGTATCTATACAATTATACTTTTCCAACGTACATTACCACACTATGTCACAGGGGGATAATCTGATCGCAGTTAAGTGTAAACTACGCAGAATATATTTTCCAAGAGTAAAACCCCTCAAGTTGGCAGCGAAAGGTGCCATATTCACCGTCCAGCCACGCGCCCGGGAGAACACGTCACACCGCGACCCCTTCGCTATGGCACCCCTGCCCGTCCAGATCCCTGGCGGTTCCGTAGAAATGTGTGCGTCTGTGTGTGTGAGAGATGGGAGGCGAAAGGGCATATAAGAGCCCGCTGCTGCGCCCGAACATAATTCAAGAGGACAGCGGTCCGGCCTGGAGATAAACGCGCCACTGGCAGAGGTAGAGCGCGCGCGGGTGGGTGAGAAAAACCCTAGACCCCGAAACCCTTTCACGGGTCACCCCAGACTTGGGGGATGCGGAAAATGGGGTGAAGGGAGAAACGCGAGGGGAATTGAGTGGGGAGGGGGTTCCGGGGAATGGAATGCCTGAACACCTTCCAAAGAAGAAAGGGCGGGGGCTTTGGGGGTTCGAACGGTGGAGAAGTTGCTGGGGCGAGGGGCCTAAAATCCCAGCCAGCCCCCGGTTCCACTATCAGCAAGGTGTGGGTGAGATAGAGTATGGAGGGGGGAATAAAATAATTTAATTGACCCCGCAAGTCGGACCAAACAAACGTTTAACCCACACCCCATCTCCCTACTTTCCCTCCCGCCGCTTAAACCACGGTACGAAATCCATGGGGAATGTTTACTTGGGACGTTGCACGCATGGAAATTTGCTCCTAATTTAATGACTTGGGATCAAACCCTGGGTATGGGAAAAATATGTATCGCGGTATTTTTCAGAAGGCATATTTTCCCCTGGATAGGAAGCGTTACCTTCCACTTGGGCCAAGTTGCGTTGAACCAACCATCCCGAAATATCGATATAGTCAAGGAATACTTTAACTCATTGTATATTTTACCCCGGTTTTATTGACCAATTGGCCACAATACGTGGCCAATCAGTGCGGATAATTTTGTTAAGTCCTAACATGCATATTGCCAGCGTATATTCTATATTCGATTAACATACATTAAGGTGAAATAACGTTTCGGCGAATTAATTAAAACAATCTTAACCATTTATTATTTCAATGTAATCTGTTAAATATTTACCTTATTGCGAAGGTGTCACTAACATAGATTCTCTACTATCCATAAATGTCTCATAATCATTAGGAAAAACATTTAACTGATGTATGTTACATTATTAGCGCTAATTACACTAATAGCTCCCTTTTAATAAGTAACGACGTCTTTAATTTAAAAGATAAAAGTAGCAGAAAATAAGTTGACAAAAATGAACTAAATTCCGGTTTGTTCTATACCTAAGTTATAAGTAAAAAAATTTAGGCTTCGAATAAACATGAGATAATTATAATCTTTATTCCAGTTATTGAACAACATAAAAATTACAGCATGCTCTCATCCGAAATTAGATTGTGACCAATATTACTCTAATTATGACTGAAAAAGTTTATTTGAGTAAAAGGAAGAATTAAATCTCGGTATAACTACATACACATAAAAATAACATGAAAGGCCGAAAAATACAAGCAGCCTATTTTAACGTTCCCATGCCCTATTTTTATGAAGTAACTTTTAAGTATCACAGTTTTTTCCCGTCTGAGCACATGACTGCAGACCATAACTTTCAATGGGGTGAAAGTAAGCGTCGTACAATGGCTCCTTTCACTCTCACGAGATGTGGAGAGTAATGACAAAAGAGCATTATGGACTTCCCTCATCCCTAATTGTTGGGCAAAACTTTTTTACGCAACTCTCATGCTGTTCTTTCCAAATGCAAACACCTTAAATGTATTTATTTCTTCTTACATCAAATAAATAAAACTCATAGAAATATTTATCTTATCAAAACCTTTTTTTAAATACATTCCGCCTATTATGTTACGCAAGGAAATTTTGGACATGATACTTATAATAACACAATGGATTTTACACACATTTTTGGAGGTTAATATATAATCCTCAAAGCGCAATATGCAATATTGCAAACGATTTCCTCATAATGTATTTTTGCTTCACTACTTAAAACTTTAATTTCATTGATATATTTCTCACTAAATGATACAGTAAATATAAATTTTGATCTACAATCCCATTACTTTGGTTTTATTATAAATTATCTTCATGCCATAGAACTCACACTGACTATCTTTTATATAATATATTTTTTCTCTATTTATATATTAAAATTATTTCTCTTTTTATTTGATTCCATTAAAAACTCCAATCAAACACATAATTAAAGAATAAATCCTTAATATTTTATCTTTTTGGAAAAAATTTCAAAAATCTCAAAAAGTTACTGCTACTTCATATATTGGCAATAGATATTTCAAACGTGAGAGGCGGTAATACAATAGGTTTATTCAACAAACACAGGTATTTACCCTTATTTTGTAGACAAATGGAATACAAATATTACAATTACATTATCGCCATTTAAATCTTGTGCTCATCGAAAATGAAAACGGTTGAATTATGGAACTTGGTAGAAGTATGTACTGTATTGTAATAATAGTACAGAACCACTTTGTACATTGCGCGAGAGGTTGCAAATCTGATTCTCAGAGCACGACTGAAATTAACGTATCATTTTTTCCTTCATAATATTACGGTCCAAATAAACAAATGCCCATTCTTCCGTTCTGTTTAACCGAACGGAAGCAGTATATATTTTGAATAGGGGCTTAAGGTAAATACTTTTCCCTTTTATAGGCAATAGATAAAGCAATTGCCGACAGCTGTATTTTTTCGAAGAATTTACCATGTAAGGTCAAAAGAGTGATTAAGAAACAAGCTATGTATTCAAAATCCCCATCAAACTACGGACACTGATCCGTGTTCAACAGTTGCATTCCTTCCCGTAATTTGAGCAAACATTTTTTTTATTCCTTTGCCAAAATTGAGGAGAAGAAAAAGGTGATTATCATTCAACGCTTTCCTTTGAACAGAAAGAAAAAACAGAGCAGGAGAATGGGGGAGGAAAAATGGAGGAGGGTGAACGAGGGGAAGAAAACTCCCTTCAGCCTTCCCGTCAGCTAATGCACTCCGGGAAGAGTGAAAATTTCGGCTGTCTCACAGATTTTCGAGCTGGTGGGGTTCGTAGGGTGTTGAAGAGGGAAGCAGGAGAGGGGGAAGAGGGATGATTGGGGAAGGGGGAGGAACTGGAGTTAAAGCATTCTCTCAGTTGGTTGTTTTGGAGCTCCACACAGAGAGGGAGAGAGAGAAAGAGTGGCGGAGGAAGAGAGAGGCAGAAAGGGAAGAGAGTTAAAGGAAGTGAAGCGAAGTGTGGGAAAAGGAGGAAGAGGATGAGGAGGCAGGGCCGGCCAGACTAGCGGCAGGGGGAGCTGGCGAGGCATGTGTTATGCAAAGGCGACGTCAGAGGGCAGGGCAGACGAGATGAATAGCCGAGGCAACCGAGGGGTTCCGTGGGAGCAGGGTAAGGAAAAAAAGAAAGGGGGGGGAAAGGGAGGAAAGAAGAAGAAAAAAGTAACGGGGTGAGGGGAATTATGGGAGCTTTCTAGCGGATTGCAATGTGACGTTAGACCTTTACGCCGCAGAGTGGGGGAAGGAAAGGGGGGGGTGGTGGCAACCGATGGTGGCTCCACTACTGGGCTCGAAGCGGACGGGTGCGGAAACTTCACTCACCTCCCATGGCTATGCACGTGATCTCGACGGTAGAGCCCTCGTTGTAAGGCCCGATGATGTAGTGCTGCACCGTGGTACCCTTCTCGTCAATGATAGACAGCGACTCAGGAGGAACTGGAAGAAAAAGTAACAGATTATGATTTGCGAGGTAGATGAATGAAGCACCAATTTAAATATACACTCTCCTCTATTTTAGTACTGCGGCTATAGTGCGTCATTTTTTTCCACGGCAAATCTGTTCTCTTCACAACCAATAACAGGTTGTACAGTATCTCACATCAAACCTTACATACGCATGACGATACTTGAAAATTCACTGCGAAAATAATCGTCAGGTAATAGGAAAACGATATTGAATGAGAAAATGCTCCAATGATCTTTGCTCTGGAGTATTTTTCAGGGACCATTTCATTGATCTCAACCAAGTTCATTAGTTTTGATATTTAATTTCAACAACAGAGCTTAGGATATTACGTTTACAACCAATGATCCTCAAATCACATTCAAGTGTATGTGTTCCCAATAAGTGCTAAACTCGAGGCTCGTAATTCTGCAAAGATATTCGTTTATAGTAAACTAATTACTAGTAACGAAAAGCTCGGAATAAACTGATGATCAAAACTCTTCCTGAACTACCAAAACAAAATTCTATTCTATTCTCATCTTGCTTATGACACAACTAACCTATTCTCTGTAGATCGGTCTCCTATAAAATAAAATCCAAATAGGTATCTTGCCAGTATATTCACTAAATATGCAGATATATTCCCCAAAATTTACAGAATATTCTATACTCCATGGTATATGAGATGATTATAATTAAGAAAGTAGACAATGCTATGGTTTTTACAATTTTCAAGCCGATTTCGAAGTTTTGTTAAAGAAGGAAAACGAATCACACAATGGCATTACATTATTTGGATCTTTTAATTTAGTTTACTACGCCTAAAGATAAAGTAATTATTTATACGTCTAACAAATAGGAATTGTAAAAAGTTGTAAAATTTGTTACTATGGACGTACTGAATATGAATTATCACGTGCTTTGAAAAGATAAAAATCAATATCAATAAAAAATGAAATCATTCGAATTAAAATTATTGTTTATATAGATTTTAAAGTAGAAAGTTAACATTGAATTTTGAAGTCGCCCTCGTTTCCTTTCATTGTTATAAATGGAGGCATAAAATAGTTTAAACCATTTACAACATCCGGTTCTCCGGCTTAGAAGACGATAAAATCATAGCGCTGGTTACAAAACGCTTAGATAGGATTTGCTTAGCACATTTTTCCAATGATATTTGTTCAGTTTCACGGCGAATTTGAACCGTCGGAAAGAGTTTTGGCAACTGGCCGCTGATCTCATTCGAGACTTTTTTGGTGTATACACTGCGCCGAAACCGCGTCGAAGGTGTAACAACTAACTCGCTACAACGTTAAGAATGCAAGTACTACGGAGAAGTGCAGGATTATGTAATAAAAAGGGAATAAAACCCAGTAGAGAGGTAAGCGAGAGCAACAAGAGTCTCCCTGGGCGTCGGGGAGCGACGGAAACTTTCCGCACTTAAGCCTCCCCAGGCGCCGCACCGCCGACACCACCGAGGAGGTGGATGTCACCCACCGCCACACCACTCCGCACCCACACCAACCACCTCGTTCCTCTCCCACCACTCCCGACGCCGCCACCCCCTTCAGCGCACAACCCCGAAAACCCTTCAGCGAAAGACTTAAACTCGGGCCAAAGTTGGATTTCTCGCTGCAATGGCACCTCACCAAGAGGAGACTCCCTCACCCCTCCTCAAAAAAGCCTCCCTTGTCGCCCCGGGCCCCTCTAGTGGATGTGGATTTCCCGGAGGGCCCACTTCCTATGCCCGCCGTTTCCATCCAACCCACCGCACCCTTTCCTCCCCCTCCTCCGCCTCTCACAACTCTTCTCTCCCCGCCCAACCCGTCGCCAGAGTACCGCACAATCCACTCCAAAGCCGTCGGAAGAGTCACGCACGGAGACACATAGCTGCCGTGATACTCAAACGCTTCAGGACCAAGGATTTCCCCTTACAGAAGTCCCACGCAACATTGCCGTCTCCGACCCAGAGAACGCGATCGTCGCACTTGAGTTTCTCCAGGTATTCCTAGAGACGAGGTTGATTCAGTGTCCTGTTCTAAGGACCATCAATGGAAGAAAACATCCGGCGATACAGTTCCTAAATCCAGGGCCGATTTACACCGGAGTGCCAAAATTATGGTTCTTATATCATTATTCACTTTTCACATTAGTGTTTCATTTCAAAGTGAAGAATAATGTTACTATTTTTCCACCGGTACATTTTGACATCTCTAGAAATTAATATAAAAATGAGATAACTCTGGCTTCATTACATAGGCACTCTGACAAGATTAGAGTTAAATGGGAATCTCACCTACCAGTTAACTTTATTGAAGATTATTTTTGCTGAAAAGTGAATGCCTTCCCAAGGACAGGGAAATAAGTTGAGTAATAACATTAGTAAAATAAGTAAGTCTCTACAGGGTGAGGAACATTTCATAGAAGGCATTTGTGAGAAATATCAATAACTGGGTAAAGACGGATTCCATTTTCAAGAAGAATTACATATTTGTATGCATTTCAATTCAAACTTTTAACATATTTCTTACTACGTCAAAGTTGATTGATGTAAATAGCTAATAATGTATAACCACCTCTTTTGAGAATAATTGGGCAGAATAATTTATTTTAATTGAAATTGAATTAGTTTCCTATTGATATAATTGCGTTTACGTCAGTGTGTTTGTATATCATTGGAGAACAATTTTACTGTTCAAAACCCTTGTATCAACACCAAAACATAAAATTACGAAAAGGTTCACCATTCACCATTCCCTTACAGTGGAGTTTAGAATAAAAATCCACTAATAACCGTTAAATATCTTATTTTAATACGCTTATCTAAAAATAAACAAGTTAAGATCAAAATTGAAAATATTACTCTAATTTAGATAAATTGGTTTCATCCAGTCCCCTTTTTCAATAGCATCTCCGTGCCGGTAATACCATCGCTACTAACAGGAGCATATATATTAATCATGATTTTCAAAGCGTTAGGACGATAATTTAGTCACTCAGTCAATTCAAGTACAGTGTAGTACTACATAGCAACAGTTAACTACTTTAATTCTTATGATAAATATTTTTAAAGATGTCAAGACCATGGAAAAGACATTGTTTGAGGAAAGAGCCGGGGTTTCCAGTGTTTTAAGGGGATTGGATTCTGTTTCTGTCTCCTGAACCACCGTTTCCCATGACGGATCACAGTCGCTCACCTACGCAGCAAAGGGGGCGAGGGAGCCCCCGGCATCGTTGTTAGCTTGCTCTTAGCGGGAGGTTTCCTAAGGATCACGAGGTTTAACCCTCTCTCCGACGAAACGTGTACTGCACTCAGAGCAATCTCCTCAAACAAACCCGAGCTTGGAGCTTGTGTGACACACCCAGGACTGAGAAGACCGTAGTGCCAGTGATAACTGTTTCTATCCTCTTGACGTATGTCCACCCAATTCCACAAAACGCCAGGATCACTGCCATACAGGGTTTGCATTTTTGTTTATATTATCATTTGTGGGTTCTCACAAATGAATTGTGCAGATGAAAGTTCAACTCCGATATGTACCCATTTTTATGTGTGGTTAAAAAATAGAGGATTATTTATAGAGACTAGAGATTTCAATTATCAAAGCACTTTCTAGATTATATTTCAAATTTAGAAAACGAAAGTTAATTAAAAAATAATTACCCGGAAAAATGTATGTACTGTATCATAATTCAGATTAACATATGAATTCTGTTCTTCAGATTTATGCAATAAAACTGTCATTTGTCTTCTCCGTTCGTGTAGATTATATATTTATACGTGCATATATATATATATATATATATATATATATATATATATATATATATATATATATATATATATATATATATATATATATATATATATATATATATATAAATTGTTTTACTTTTAATTAAAAATTAAAATCGCAGAGCGCACTATATATATATATATATATATATATATATATATATATATATATATATATATATATATATATATATATATATAGTGCTTTTTTACTTTTTTAATTAAAAGTAAAACAATTTTAATCTTTTATGTAAATCGAACGGGTTATATTATCGATCAAATATTGCGAATGCATAAAAAAGAAAGTCCCTTCTTTGTTTCCATATATTTAAAAGAATGAAGATGGTGACTGTTTCTCAATGCATAGTTTCTCCTTGATCTTATTCCTCATGCCATTAATAATTTGATGGAACCAGTACACCAAAATCTCACATTTTTTTATCTTAAAGGCGGTGTTTCATCTGTTTGAAAGATTTGGTAGCATAAGAAACTTATTCAGTTTTAAAACTCGAATGTAAAAATTTTTCATATTTTTTTTCTCTAAAAATCGACATTGAATTGAGTGTACCTTAAAAATCCTTGAGCTTCTTTTAAATCCACTCTGAATGTTAGAATCCCTAAAAATAATCTATGAATTAAGGATTCTCAAAATGCCACTTACTACCATGAACATATGAAGTGCTTAAACAAGACTAAAAATACAGAAGAGATTACGAACGAAAATATGAGGCTCTAGAGGTTTTAATTGATAACCGTTCAAAATACACGACAGGTATATTTACAAACTCAAGGGGCCTTTATTATTTCTATCAACATTGCTATGCTCTCCCACAAGGGTAAACAAAAATACAAAAAGTGGGGTTGGTCGATCTCTTCCGTGGTGGGAACCTTCCCATTTAGAGTTGGAAATCAACTTTCGAAATGCTGGGAACGACGCTCGGGATAATACTGAGAGCCTTTAGAAGGGGATTACGAGTGAAGAAGTCTCTTGGAAGATTGTCACGAGAGCAATTTGATTCCGGCGGCGACTGCTCTTCATTTGTTAACTCCACCCCTCCTCCCGCCGTTGGGGTTTTGGGCGAGGTGGGCGGTAGGCGGGTCGGATGGTGAAATGATTTTAACAGTCGGCTCGCCCTCCAATCCTTTTGACTTGAACTTTCAACTCCAAGGGAGCACCCGGAGACGCTTGGCTTCAGCTTTCATCAGCAGGCCGGAGATGTCAAGGATATCAGAGCGAAATGCTACTTCGCATCCACAACAGCATGTCGTACACTGAACTAAACCGATTAATTAAAACAGTCCCAATGACAACGATACCAGTGAGTAATATCAACCGTTTTATGGCGCAATACACCTACTAAAACATCACTGAATTAGCTCCTTAATACGAAATATGAACTGCTAGTAACGCATCAGATTAGTCTTCAAAGCGATTAGAATTATCAAAACCGTATCTAACAAGGGTGTAGGACCACCAATGCTCTACGGTTAACAAATTTTTGTCCTACGAGTGACCAAATTCACCTTGACTCTTGTGCCCCAAAAAATGTAATCAATATGAAAAAAGTATATAATTTGTAAGGAAACTAGCAGCAACTTATAAAAATTGATGTAACTAATGGAGCGGATAAAACAATTGTTCAAAAAGAGACTAGTAATTTTATTGAGTAGTAAGTTGATACGTTCATTGACAAGATAGTTAATCCATTAAAAAACCCAATGGAGTTGAATTTTTACTTTTTTAGTGGATCTTTGTTGATGTTACCGGAAATAGGTAAAAGCCGCTCAATTTCAGGCTAAAATATTGCCTAATAACAATTGGTTGGTTAACAAATACAAATATTATTCATAAGCGAGATCTTTTCATGCTTACATTCCAAGGCCCGTTGTTTGGAGATAATAAGAAATAAAAATTATGCATATTTAAAAAAAATATACCTGTCGAAGGTATAAATGTAAACATGCCTTATTTAATTCTGTACTCACATCTCAATGGTAAATATTGCAGAAAAAATACCGAAGAAGAAGATATTGACTTTTAAATAGTATTTTCAACCAAAACTTTAAATTTTCTATGCTGTGAAATTTGGACAGCGGCACTAACAGAGAAAATACGTTTAGAGGGGATAAAAATATTGTGTTACGGATGAATGAGGAATATAAAATACACGCAGCAGTGGTACAATGGAGGGAAAAGTGAATAGGGAGTCCACGGACAGCAGCGAAGGGGAGAAGTTTGAGACTAATTGAGCACACGTCCGCGTACAATGGTTTACTGACGACCATTATTGAACGAACAAAATAAGCAAGGCCAAGAATGACATACGAGAAGCAAATGATACAAAAAGACGGCAGAAAGAAACAAAATGGCAAGAAGAGAGTGACAGAAAAATATTACCTCGGAGAGCTGGTACAAACCAATCCTGAGATTGATGACCCATGATGATGGCGTAAATCTCTGCAGTAATTAGGAAATCTAGACATCCTCTCAATACGATATCCATGACGAAAGATTAGAGATTAGAAGGGTGTATAATGAAAAAATACTAAAAAATTGGAAAAATACAAAAATATTGAAGAAATTAAAGTTAAATTTACTTCGCAGCAAGTCTTCTATCATTTGTCACTTTGGACAGGGAAGTAGAGACATCAACCATATCATGAAAGAAAGGAAAATACTACTAACCTCATCAGAAACACATTATGCATTACAAATAGTGGTGGTAGAGATAAAACAGGTTAATGAGAATTATTTAATTCTCTCGGCTGATTCTAAGACGTAAATGAGAATTAGATTCGTCTCAGTCTTAACGTTACTAGTTATAACAACGAAATAATATCATTCTCATTTCTTTTGACGACATTTTTAGGAGTTATCAATTCATTGCAAATTTTTAGAATTACCTGCGACATTCTTCATATACTCTAAATATGGCTATTTTTAATATGAGCGTCATTAGTAGAATGAAGCTCCCATTGTAAACGCGAAACGTCAATAATTGAAAAAAATGTAGATTTATCTCGGAAATACGTAACATAATAAACACTCGTTTAAAAAATAATAAAGCATCGAAATAGTTTTGTTTCCACTGCACCGCTCGAAATGGACTCAAAATATATTAATTAATTAATGGATGAAATTTATACGTTTTCTGTCCTTCTTGAATCAGATTTAAAAAATAAATATTACCTGCCATAATGATCCTATATTGGACTAACCTCCAAGTGACAAGCGAAAAAGGATTACTCACCGAATTTTTAGCAATTCGTTTCTGACTCTAGCGCATTCTCTCTCCCCCTCCCCACATTTCTCCATCTGCCTCTCCCTCACTCCATTTCCATTCCTCCTAATTCTCTCCCTCGTACTTCTTCCTGGCTGCCATTCCATCCCCACACCCCTCTCGCACGCCCCTCCCCATTCCTTCCTACCCAGCGATAATCACATTACGAGTCAGTCTACGGACACAGAGAGCGGGGTTTAGAAAGGGAGAGAGGAAAAACGGTAGCCAGAGCATCGGATAACTTTTCGGCGCCATAAGAAGTGAGTGTAAACTCGGCGCGGCAAAAAACGTTTCCACTCACACACCCACCCAGCCATCACTTCCCGCCCCCCAACAAATCCACCCATCTCCTAACCCTAGATATACATACACGGGTACATGCGCATATATACATAAGTATTCGCGCTGTCACACATTCCCCCCTTACTCCCTCTTTCACCCTTCTTCCTCTTCCGATCTTCTTTCCTCACTTTTCACCTTATTCGACATCTTTCCGACCCATCTGACTTCCCAGTCCATCCCATAGCAATAATTCCAGAAGTACGAATTTCTTGGAGAAAATTCTTGTTTCCTTGCGCTTGTTTTTATACTTTCCAGGACCCCATCATCTTTTTACCCCCACACGTTTTTGGAATTATTTGCGAATCATGCATTCCTTGAAAGTTATGTTTTTGTGCTTTCTAATATTTCTTATGAAATTTCGAAGGAAAATGTCAGGAGAGCCATGCTTAAAGCCAAAATTTATATTTCAAGAAAGAATTTCAATTCCAAAGAGCTAATATCATAATTAACTTTTTAGCATATGTGAGTAATTTAAAAGTCTATTATATTAATAAAACATTTAGGATTTTTTATTTTTCCAATTGTAATTCCCTTCTAAAAATAGCCTTTTATTTTAAGGGACAGACTGCTTGGTATATAAATCCATACACTCAGCTAGAGTAGCATAAACCTCTCCCCTTTACTTATTGTTCCTAAGAGTTTATTATGTTAAACACATTCGTACACGTATTTCGCCCATTCTATATTGACGCATATATTCAATTAATGCAAAGATACACACGTTATCATACGCGTATTCGTTTGGTAAATATTTGACCATTTTCATTATATTACTTAGTTGTCTTATTTACCGTCAGAATGAATACCCTCATAAAAACTGACAGCATCGTTGACTTGGAGGTGATCATACAGAATTAATAGTTTTGTGACTATTTTGCCCTAATACCCAGCATTCTGGTATTGGGTATTTAATGCTAGGGAAAATAGGCATTTACCCCTGTGTTATTAGATCGCGCGAATCAACAGCGGCATCGCGTTCAGTATTCCACATAAGATGAGTCAATTATGACGAGAATAAAGTGTTCCCTTGTGGGTATCAGGATATTCTCCCGAACAACGCGAAAGACTTTAACAAGGGAGTTGTTTCCCCTGAAAGCAGAAAAAAATTTGGAGTGAGACCAGCGTGCGCATTGGAAAAAAATGCTTCCTCCGGAATTCAAACTCGGGACCTCGGAGATGGTTCCACTAATCTCTTCATTTTGTTGGTCCTCATACCCCGCCCTCCTCCTGGACCTGGTATCCCACGGGGGGAGGGGGGGGGAGGTTCCCATTAATGTGCTTTCAAGAACACGACGTGATGAGAGGTTGGGCAAAAACGTGTAGGAGAAATGTTCCTCTCACAACGAAGCAGGAAGTTATGACCACAAGAGCTATAATCGCCCGTTCACAGCGAATTACAACATCAGAATTCGAATTAGGAGATTATGAAGTGAAAAAGATGAGAGGCTAAGAGACGTCAAGAGCCCTCGAAGAGTATATGTAGGCACTAATTTCCTATTCCAGGAAGCCTACCAGGCTCGTTTAAATAAACTCGTAAAACGATAACTAATTTGCGATCCTTTAAAGTCACTGAAACGCAAATGAACCCACATAAAATCCAGAGCTTTAGTTTTCGACAACTGAAGCGCATGCGGATTTAAGTACGGATTAGAGGGGTTGTTAGACCATTATAATTTCAACCCACTTGAAAATAATCCCCTTTAAAACTCGACCCATGGTAGACAGGATGTTGTATTAATGACATATGACTTATTGTTCCCGGCTAACACTCAGTAAAATACGCATTCATGGGAGCAGAGGTGTCTACGGATCAATTCCCCTCGCCAGGCAATTACAATGTTTGTTTTTGAAAGCGTATACCTAATATCTCGCTATTCATTCCTTTTCATTGGGTTGTGGCATACGTATGCTTTTTAAAACTGACTCCTAAATGTCCTTTTCTAAGATCAATACATGTATCAAACAATTCTGTGTGGCATAATATTTTCTTTTCTTACTTATATTTTTCACCACGTTTCATAAAACCTGGGTAACCCGTTTATTGTTAAAATACGTCAGGTTTTCTACCGTTATTCTTTTCGTTGAAATAATATTGCAGAATATAATGTACATATGTCCATTCTTTAAAGAATAATAATTTAATAACCAAAATTTTATCATTAATTCGAAAGCCCACACATAATTAAGACGTACCACACGGCCAGTTGTTATATAGCTAGTTTTAAGCTGAAATTCATCCAAACTAACTTATGCTAACTCATTGGTTGATGTTGGTAATGTGGTTCGCACTAGGCATAACAACAGATTGCAAGAATAATTTTCTTTTGCTTTTGCATTGCAATCGCACTCCACCCGTAAAATGAACCTAAATTCAAGATAAACGAATAAATATTTTAAGCGGACACATATGCTTTTCGAATTTGAAATCTAAAAAATTAAACGGCTTGTTTCAAGTATCTTCGTTGCTGTAATTTTACACAGATGACGCTTAGTTTTCCACTTCAGTGTCTCCAAAAGACGTATACCAGAAATGTGTTAACATCAATACCAATCAACCACCTTTGTTTGCCTCCGTTTAAAATGTTGACAAAATTGAATTTTCAAAAGCACTTTAAGCATGTGGCCCCAAGCAAAAAATCACAGCCTTTCTATTCAACGGTGTTATTTTTAAGGTAGCCTCGCTCGCTTTCAGTGGATCCTGGCCGATTTGTTCGTGTGAGATAGATGTTGGCCCTTCCCAGATCGTTGCGAGGTTGGCGTGAGCAGGTCTCCTCTGTCCCTGGCTCGCTTCCCTCATTCTATATACTTACTCTCGGAGTTTGGCCTAAAACATCAGGGAGATTTTTGAGAGAGGCAGTCGATATTGGTTCCCATATGTCATCCCATCATAGTCTTGAGAGAGAGCCGATAATGGCCGATGGTCGAGGCCGACGCTCTCGGGCTTTTCCCGGGGAGGGGAGTCGCGATCATCGCGTCGAAGAGCTGGAGGTGTCGCAGGGTTCGGAGGCAGGAGTGAAAGAGGCACAAAATATCGATTTCAAATCATTTCCCCTCAGCAGTGGGTTCCTGTTTTACACCCTCCACTCTCCCGATATTACCCTGGATCCGCCCAAGGTTCTGACCGGGTACCCGAGAAAATATTCCAAAAGAAATTCATTTCCGTCATCTTGCCTCCACGGGTTTGTGCTCCCAATTCCCGTGAACATATTTTCGGATGTGAAAACACGTAGCTCCAACAGGAAAGTATTAGTATGCACTGTACTATTCTATACGATGTGTATACTGCATGATAATACGTCATTCCCAGGTAACATCCAAAACAGAAATTACATAATTTTCTGTATTTGGGTCAAACCTTACGCTGAGATCTCCAGTAGGTGACAGAAGCAATCCTTTTAGGACAAATTAAAAAGTGGCCAAGGAAGTCAATATGATGATTATAAGTTTCCCCTATACAGCTATTAATTTCTTATAGAGCATCAATTGTTTCGCAAACTCCATATCACGCGACAGCCATCGGATGATTGCATTTTGCCGTGAAACTTCCCATGGTAGAATTGCAATAATAATTTTTAATTACTGTAATGATACTTGCACAAGTCTTCGGACTTCATTTCGGAGTTTTTTTTTTTGGCCTTCAGCATCGGAAAAGAACACCATTATTCCACCGAGATTACTAGCGAAGGAGCATTGGATTGATTATGACAGAAAGCTCAAGGAATGTTTCAACCAATCAAAGCACGGTTGATATCTTAGGAGAACCCATATTTATTCATGGGCCTGGTACTGACGATATATTTGTAGCTTCCAGTGAAAGTTTCGTCAGCCTAAATTTAACTTTCTGTTGTACTTATATTCACCTTATGCTCATTAAACGCGCATATCACATAATTTTTCGGCTTTCAGCCATCACTTCCAGATAAATACCACTTAGGCAGACTTTATCATTAAATTTGCGCAAAGTGTTTTGAGTATTTGATAATATGCTGCAATTTGCAAAATATTTTGCTCTGCGATACATAACACCAGAGTAGCATAATTTCAAAGTTCACAGTTCCATCACTTTGAATGAGACAGCAATTGGATATTTGGCATAATAACTTTTCTAATGGTGTCACACATTCTTCAGCCATGTTAAACAAACAATAAGAAACGAAAAGAAGAAATTTGTTTTGAACTGGTATTTAGAAAGATATTAAATATCCTTATTATTCCT
Source organism: Hetaerina americana (assembly GCF_022747635.1). Taxonomy (NCBI): domain Eukaryota; kingdom Metazoa; phylum Arthropoda; class Insecta; order Odonata; family Calopterygidae; genus Hetaerina; species Hetaerina americana. Next base: position 37,602,774 of record NW_027287538.1, on the reverse strand, counting down.
CAATTCTAAAATGAGAGAGGGTACTCAGCTATAACGAAATGTTAAAACAAATACAATTCGTATCCATCCATAGTCCAAATTTCATCGTTTTCGAAGTAAGTGTAAAGGAAGGGAATAGATAAAAATACGTAGCTAAACGAAAAGGAAATTTTAAGTGAAGAATTAAGCAAGGTGCTAAACGTTTTATAGCTCTAAAATCAAACTTCAAAAAAAAGAATTGGAAGAAGATTTGGAGTAAGACATTTGAGATTTGGCTTTGGGGAAGAATTAATAAAATAAACGGAAGGGGTGAAGGACAAAAAGTATTAGTGTTTCACGCTTAAGATAGCGAAAGTAAAGAAGTGGATGGAGGAAATTTTTACGCAGAAAATATTTATTAACTGGAGAATAAAGGCGGATAGGGTCTATATATGACTTGGACTAACGGGAAAACGTTGCGGTGTAAGGAGAAAATATAGGCATTTCGATTATGCTCATGTGTCGTAGAAGTTCCATAAAAGGGGAAATATTCATCAGGATCCTTCGTATACCTTTAGTAGACTAATTCCCTCTTGTGGAAACTGTTTTTCTGTAACAATTTTTCATTTCTCACAATGAAACTGAAATCAGTAAGTGTTATCCGTGTGGGTATGTTTAATCTTCTCTGTGGCTATCCTGGTGAGTTTCTCGTTGACAAATGACCATTCACCACAAACCGAAATAAGGACTTTGGCAACGATGCAAAACCTTGCAGAGAAAGCAGCCAAACGACGCGTCAGCGCGAGCTTCTATCAACATTCATTTCCAGAATGCCCCACAGCAAAGACTTAAATCGGTATCGAAGAAATCAAAAAAGTTAAAATAATACATAAACAAGTATCCCTTCAAGTATTGGAGATTGTCCACTGTTTATATATACTACGAATTTCACACTCTCTCATCCTATGTATCTTGTTTCCTTTGTCTCCCTTTTTTTTGCAAACTCCTAGTACTCTACCATAATATCTTTACCTTCTTTCCAGAAGGAGATTAAAATTTTCCAACTTTCCTGTACAACAGTCTCTCATCCTTATGACTGAACGAACAGAGCAACTCTTCTTCTGAACATGATAACCTGCACCACATATTTAGAAGGATGTCAATTTAGAATTGACATAAAAATAACAAATTAGTTATTCCGATACAGACGCTTCGTTAAAAAAGAACAGTGTTCAACGACACGTGTCAAGGGTTTATGCTAAAAGGTTTCGAAATGTGGTAATGAATACTTTTGAATAAAATTCGATCGAGTTGAAATATTTTTGAATTTCCAATTGCCTCACGGTGGCAAATTAGTTTCGACGGTTGTTGAGTAATAACATAAAATTTCATTCTATTAAAAAAAAGGCCCCATTACCGAATGCATTTAAAAGTATGCAAATTCTCCAAAAATCAAGAGAAATCCGAATCAATCTCCTGTTTGAATTTCTATATCTTCGTGTAAAATAATCCAATGACCGGAAAAGTACCTTACTTATCGATATTTAAAACTTTTTACCTTCAACACCCACAAGTCTCACTTCACAAGGCCCTGGAATGCTTAACAAATACGAAAATCCGCACAAAACTACATTATTGTGGGGGGGGGGGGTAAAATATATCTGCAATATCTATATTGCAGATATATTTTTAAATTCCTATATTATCAAATTTTTTATTACACTATTTTTAAGGTATGAGAGTTTCCTTTGCGGGATTTAAACTTCGTTGTTAGACTCGATTAATTTAACGTCGATATTACTGATTGACCAAAAACTATTTAGCAACTCTTGCATAGTTTTCTAGCGAATTTCAATCACAGAATTGATCAAGACTCATCAAGAGGTGACTGCATACGCATCCTACCCGTGACCAATGCATCAAATCAACAGTAGAAGAAATCTTTGATTTATTTCAATAACTGTTAGAATGAATATGATATTGCTTGTTTAGTCAATTTTTATACTTAATTCATTATATTTACCTATTTCCTAATGACAAAGCGTATTGGCTGAAGGGTCCATCAGATGTAATACCTGTCTACTTCATTACACAGAAGTAGAAATCAATTGTGAAATATTAAAATTTGTGAAAGTCATACAATGTAATGTATGAGGATAAAAAAAATCTTCATTCTTCTTCAGGAAAACGTTCTCCATTAAACTATTGTTTCAGTGATAGTGGCTGTAAAATCAATTGTTTAAATATTATTTACTCAGAATAACTAGTGAAATCAAACTGCATTTCTGGAATCGCAAACTTTATATTTTTTGTATTCCTTTATAACGACATGAACTTTTTTAAGAGCAAACTAGTTTTTGTTGTTCATAATATTTGGAATGATTTCAAATCAAAGCACTTGCTATGGTTTTCAGGGAATCGAAAATACATGTCTTCTTAGAATTACAGTATCAACAACATCTCTACGTTTCTGCTTCATATTTAAATGGAAGATGACATGTTTTTGGTTACAATTAATATATCCTCGGATTCTTACTTACATCATTTTTATTGGTAGTCTGCTGTTTTGGACGGACACAGAATGTCATCTCTGTATTCGTTAGCTCTATCCAGCAAGACAAACTGACACCTGACAATACAATGAACTGTTCTTCAATTCCGCATTCTTTATACATCCCTTCATTTAAATGCAGATATGTCCAAGTTTGAAAATCATTCAGATTGACCGGGATTCGAACCCATATCCGTCGATGTCCGGTCGAGTGTTTTAGCCAATTTTACTAGAAAACGCCTTGGTAGTTCAACTTGCTAAAGCACTCGGCCGGATATCGAGGGATCTGGGTTCGAATACCGGTCAAGGCAAATATTTTTTACACTTCGAAAATTCTTTATTCTAATGCATATTAGCTAGTGACACCTTTTAAAGTTACTTTAGTGGCATCTCCCGGAGATTTTTGGGCCTCTTAATTCTCTCTAAGATGTCTTTCTATCTTTCTAACATCATCCTACCTTGGCTGCCTATAGTTCTCCCCCTATTATATTTTTCAACATTCCTTCCCTCTCTAACACGCTTTCAATTCACCCCTATAAATTACCCACCTACTTTGGATATATCCCAACAATTCCCAGAGTTCCCCCGACGTACCTAGTACTTTCTCCTTTGTTTTTTCAGTACATTTTATCTCATGTACCCAAATTATAAAAGCGTCCATTCTACGCACATTATCCCGCCTCAAGTACCAAGGCCACCATGTTCCCACACCGAACTAAAAAATTATCCATACCAAATTTTTCGGCAGTCTCTTTTTAACATAGTTATAAAACATCCCTGTCACCGATTCCCTCCAACTTGATAAATCTTCTTTACCTAACTCAATTCCTCTTCTAAATTGCCTACTACTTGACCATCATAGTCCATAACATTTTCAAAATTTGCAAACGGTCCAAATGTTTTAGAATTTCACTAAGGTCAATGCTGTCAAAGAAATATTCAGTTTTAATGTAAAAAAGAAGAGTTTTAGTGTTATCATTCCCTAATTTGGAACTTGATATCATTTTGGGATTCATTTTCGTCAAATATATGTTGGATATTTCCCATTTTTTTGGGGCAGATCTAATATTCATGTTTTCGACGAAATACTGACTATATTCTCCTCGAGTTTACTGGTACGTTCTCGTGAATACCCAACTTTTCCCCAATACTTTTAGTGAAAGAATTTCAAGGGAAATTTTCAGTGAAAAACAATAGAGATACTATATACACGTATTGCAATGGATTTCTCAGATGCTGTTCAATCCAATGATTGAGCCAGGTGGTCCAATTCTGAACGCACTTTCATGCAAGCCAATACTGCCGTACATTGCATATCTTTTCCAATTATCCAAAGATACGTCGATCTAGATTTGATTGGATGTTCGCATATTCCAGAAGTATTAAACGAATATACCCTGAATAAGGATATTTGATGAGAACAACGCGCTCTTCTACATATTCTCTGGAATCGCGATGCGTCATAATATCGGATAAATAAATCTATTTTTCAAAAGAGGTTTTCAATTTCCTTATAAATAAAATGTTTACTAATCATATGCCGAGGAAGTTTGCGATATTATCTTCTATTCCTCTTAATATTACTTCATCTTAGTAGATGTTCGTAATGCTCATTCCAATGCCAATATATTCTAAAGATGCTGTTCCAATTTCTGGTAACGATCTATCGACAGTTTCAGTGGAGTCACACAATAACGACAGCAATTTTGATGGAAATTTCATTTTCCAAGGTTCAACATTCGTCCATACATCGCAGTTAGGTCATTCGGATGTATTCATTGTTCCCGGCTCAAAATCATTTGAATTGTCATTTTCTTCTGAGTAAGATAAAAGAAGCATTGCCACTCTGGAATTTGAAATATATTTTTTTTCATATTCCTACACATCACCGATATTTTTTAATTTGCTTGCTCTCCTCTTTCATTTGCGCGACATCGCTTTCATAGTTCTGACATATACGGCCCAATGTGTATTTTTTATCAATTCTCTGATTAGTGAGGAAGTTCCGTTCTTCTCCCACTTTGCTTTAAGATTTCAACGTAGAGGTAAGTCGCATAGTTCTTACGATTGAATGAAAAAAACATCAATATGCGTCACTCACAATTCTTTCGAAAATTATTTGAAAAATTACTGATGGACCTACTATTTTAATATTACTCCCTTTCAGGAGACATCTTAAGAGTCTTCATTCATCTTAACATTTTTGGAAAAGGAAATCAGCTCGCTGAGTGGTTAACCCATGAAGGAATGTCCACATATTCTAAACCTTCTCTAGAATAGTTTTTCCATAAGATCTAACGATGGTCCTACACGTGAGTTAGATATTTTGACAAACGTCTCAACAGCAGCAAAATACATATCATCAAATGTTTGTGTGAGAGCAAACAATTATCTCTCAATTCCTCGTACCAGGCTTCACCGTCGCCGTGTTCTATTATTTATTAGTAAATAGTGATAACAACATTCCCATAAGGATGGATAGCGTTCTCAGTATATTTACATATTTAATGTGTAATGTAATATTCCGCTACAAATTATTGACGCATAAAATAAATACAGAATATATTATAATTTGCCAAATTAAATTCCATTCCCTCCTAAATACTTTTGCACAAGTTTTTTACGACAATTCAAGTAGTCATAAACATGCCAAGTATAGAAAAGCAAATATTATCATATATTATTCATTCTCTAGTATTAAAACAATTTTTACACACTGTGACATTAGAATTAAAAAAACAGAATTATTTATATTGTTATAAACCCAGAATTATCGATGAGATACCCTTAAGGCTGTAGACACCAGAGCATAGTTTTTGTCCATAAAATGTAAAGTCCTTATGATTTCATTGTTAAATGTCAATATTTTTTTAGGATGACTGCGGGGCAAGTTCAAATTCCGTATATTCTTTTGTCAATTTCGATATATTACATAAAGTGACTGGCACGGGTCCTTATGAAATTCGGGTCTCGGTGCTCACTTAGTTCTCCATGGCGCTCTATTTACGTCCAATTCCAATTTCCTTTCATTATGTTCCTAGTTAATTATTAACAAGTATCTTCAGCTACTACATTTGTTCAATCAAGTGGAGAGAAGAAATGTGCTCCATCCATATTTGCTGCCTTTATTAATTCACTCTCTTCATTCTATCATTCCTAACTGACTTCACTTTCCCCACTTCCATCTCCGTTCCCTTCATTTCTCCTCCTATTATCCCTCCACCCTCCTCAATCACCTGCGACTGAAAGAAACCTTTAGAGAGGTTCATTCTCTTCTCCCTTTATGCGCCCACTTTCACCCCCACCCCTCCAGTTCTCAGCTCACAGCCTCACGAGAGGAGACATTTATTTATATTTATTTATTTGTCGTATTCCATTTATGACTCTTGCCTTTTTTTGGCTACGAGCTGGATCCTTGGGAATGAGAGGAGAAGAGAGATGGAAAACGGGGGGAGAAAGGTATCGGGTCGGTTGGGAGGCAGAGTGGTCGAAGGGGCAAAATCTTCCCGGGGGATCCCGGTCCATCCTTGCGGGATCGCTACCAATTCGTCGGGAAGCGAAAGGGGTTGACGAGGGGCGGCGGTGGTGGTTCGATTCCAAGCGAAATGTTTTCGCTCGGAGAAGCGGAAGGGGTGGTGGAGGAATGGTGGGTGAGTGTGGAGAGGGCCTTTGTGTTTGGGAGGGGCTGGGAGTGGTGGGCTCAGGATTTTGACGAGGTTGGAGAAGAGGATGGTTTTAACGGGGAAGGGCTTAGGCGAAGGGACTCCCGAGCTACGGGAATCCAAGAGGATCGCGGCCTAGCCCCCTCCCCCTGGTCACCCTTCTTAACAAACCCCCCCTCGCGTTTTAGTTCGCTTCCGCTGGCTGGATCTCCCCCCTTCCCCATTCTACTCTTTCCCGACCAAAACCGTCCGTCGCCCGGCCAGTCATTCGTTATTTACTCCCGGTCCCTTTCCGGTCCACCCCTATCGCTCGGGCCGGCGCTAATTCCCGCGCGATCGGATCGCATCGACTTGTCTCCCTTCCCCCAACACCCACCCCCTTGCAGCCCGCACTCTCTTCCTCGATCCCTGCCGTCGGAACCTCGGTGTTTTGGGGAGTGCGTCTGGTGACCGTCGCTTCGACTGACCACGCCAATGTTATCCTACCAAGAAGAGGGGGAAGAGGACATGAAGAGCAGCGAAATTCACATATTCCAATCCTAAACATCAGGCTGCAAGGCCTTGTTTCCTAACTTCGTGGGGGAAATTGGACTAGTTAAAATTTTTTTCACAATATAGTTGTAGACGTTATACAATTCTTTGATATATTCTCCATTTTCAAAAAAAATATATTACATTTCAAAGCATTAATAGATTAAATTAAATCTTTATTTCATATCTCAAGGGAAACATTTTAAATTATTATTAAGTCGTATACCGTAACAAACTCCGTATGGACTAACTCCTTGAAGTGTTGGAAGGTCTAGTGCGTCCTGGGAACCTCTAGAGCTGTTCTAGCGGAAGCTATGATAATCGCTCCTGGCAGGCCACCCATGCCACCGCATAGATCGAAGGGTAGGAGCAGGCCAAATGTAGTCCGCGCAGGGTCTGTTCATCAGTGAGGTGGTGGCAGAGACATTTGACCCCAGGGGGGGGGCATTTAAGTAGAGTTGCCACTTTAAAAATCATTAAACAGGTAGTTAATGCGAAGCCGTTTCAGTTGATTATTCCCTGAGAAAACAATGGACACTGAAGTGAGCAAAAGTTTTGAAAACTACGGGACTATGACGCTGGGCCTCGTTTCGTTCTTGGTGACGGGAGAGGCAAGGTTTCCGCGGCCGTCACGAAATCCATATGAAGAAAAATTTACAGCAGAAGCACAGAAGAAAAAGAGAATAAGCAAAGTAGTTTGAATTGTACTTGAAATATTATAACAATTTTGAGGATATTAAAATTAGAAAATAAAAGACAAAGTTGTAGGGAAGAAATATAAGATTGTTATGGCTGCGCGAGGGGAAACGGAGAGATAGCCGGGAATACTGGAACGATATTTACCAAGACATATACAAAGGATGGGAAGAGACACAGCGAGGGGCGGAAATAATACTGAATAAAAAGCTGGAAAGAAGCTCAGTTAACATAGAGCAAGCAACGGATAGAATATTTGTAATAGAGATAAAAGCAGAACCGACAACCTTGGCCATTGTTCAGGTATACAGGCCACCTGTACATGCCACCAAGTAATCATAGGGAGGAAGAAGTCGATAGGGTAAACGATCACTTAGAGGACTTAATCATGGGTCTTTCAGGAGGAAAACATTTAATAGTGATGGGGAACTATATCGCGATGGCATGCGAAGGAAGAGATGGAGATGAAATTGGGGACTTGGGTTTAGGAACAAGGAATGACCACGGAGGGAAAGCAATAGAGTTCTGAAGGAGACGGGGTAAATAATCACCAACACTTAGAACTGACATTACAAAAGGCGCAGATATTCATGGAAAATTTCTGGTGATTCAGAAAAGTATTAGTTAAACGAGACTACAGTTACGGAGAGATTTAGGAAAACCGTGATCAAGTCACAGTTTCCCGGGAACGCATGCGGACTCGGATCGCAGTTTAGTTTTTATGAACTATAGCTTTTGATTCTAAAGGATAAAGCAGGAAAGACGGTTTCGGAAATTGAACGAAGAAGCATTAACCCTATCGATACGAAACGAGTATCAGCAGGCTTAGAAAAAAAACAAAAACGTTTAGGGGGATTTGTACAATAGAAAAAAATTAGAACATATGAAAAACCCTAATAATGGTTTAAACCACGGCAAATGATTACTTACGGAATGATCAGTTAGTATTAAGAAAGTGGAGAGGCACACGGGAGGCCACAGCAGGGGTGAGGTCACTAATTTAGAGTAGCATAAGATAATAGAATCTGGATGTATCTGCCTGTTTCGTAGATTTAGAGAAAGCGCTTTATAGAGTGAGTTGGGCGGAATTTATGAATTTATTGCAGACAATGGAATGGAGGGATAGGAGACTAATCTGCAACCGGTACATGACCCAGGCAGCTCAGGTGCGAGTAGCTTAGATCCGCAACCTGTAAATTTCAAAGACTGCTTAAGTGTGATCCGCGGTCGGAGAGTCGGGATGAGCAGTTTTAGGAACAGTGGAGGTGTCCATAATTGCCCATACTTTTTAACATACATGTGGAGGAAAAACTAAAAGAGGCAAAGAATGACTGAAGATAAGAATGAAAATCAGACTGAAGATGAGAGTGAAATTCAGTAGGGATATCATAAAAATTAATTAGGTTTGATGACCAAGACCTAGTTGCTTTTCTTTATATCTAAGATCTTAAACCGTTTGTGCCTGTTTCACTAAATTTTTGTATGACGCGTCAATGAATTTTTGAGCAAGTAACAGCTTCGTAAATTTATAATGAGTGCAATTTTTTGTCGATCATACACGTATTTGCCACATCACTGTTGATATAAGAGTGGGTAGAAGTGCAGAAGTTCACGGTTGAACTAAAATCCTTCCGAAAAGAAGTACGGGAATGAAAATAAGTTCGCCCGATAACGCGATATTCGTCAAGTGAACGAGGCGAGCTCCGAGCCACCAGTGGACCATCACCGGCGAGGGATGGGTGGCTTCCCCAGGAGGGATATTTTTCTTTCGGAGAGTCCGCGAGGCCCGAGGTGCTTAATAACATCACACACAAGCACTTAAACCGATTGAAGCTAGCGGCGGGATCGATTTGGGCTTAGTCCACGACATTTATTTTAATGTGTCACTTTGGGTAGGATGGAATGAAAATTTAAGCGCACCCACCCGGAGGCTGGCCTACCTCCCGGAAAAACGGATGGGAAGGGAGAGGAGGGGGCGGGAGTCGTTGAGCGGGGATGGCCTACACCCTGTGTACGGAAGCCGAGACTGGGGAGAGGACGGTGGGTGGAAGGGAGACACCGCCCCTGACCGGTAATCTGCTCCCACCCGTGGATTTACTGCGACGTTGGAGCCTAAGTCGGCTCGGTAAATTAATTCTCAGTCTGCGGCTCAGTGACAGCGTCTACTTCCGCAAATATAAGAACGCGCGGAAAGGAAAACAAATAAAGCGATAATGAACGCTCTCGCAAGCGGCGCGGCGGCCGGGAAATCGATCTCCGATGCGCTCGATTATCCGCCCACGAGTTCGGGAGAGAAAAATTGAAAATGGGAGGAGGAAAAAAATTAAGGTGAAGGAGTGCAGGACAGGGGACGAGGTATGGGCGGGAATCAGGAGAGGAGAGGGAGGAAGGGGAAGAACGGAAGCAAGAACCCCACAGGTGACTCCACCTGGTGGCGTGCATGCAAAGCTCCGCCCAGAGAGATGTTCCCGTATGCCGCGGAAGTTTCTGCGGTCGAATGGGGCGGGTCGCGGAAAAAGGTGGGGAGAGGTCAGAGATGGGAGGGGATTTCATGAATAAGCAGACAAGAGGGATGGGCTGAGAAAAAAAGGGTGAAATTTCGGTGGTGTGATGGGGTGAGAGAGGGGAATACCGTGGAGGTATGGAGGGTTGTGATGCGAAGACGAACGAACGTGTCCATTACGGGGACCGGGAGCGTTGCTCTGTCGCTAAAACCTACGCTCGTCGTGAGAAAGCGGGGTACAATAAATTTACGTGGAAACTTCGATTTACCGCCTATAGGCGCTCAATCCCAGTTTACCTCCCACTCGATAAAACACACCTCTCTGTCTTGAGTGTTGGTCTTGCGTGTTTTTTTATTGCTGGAGAGGTTTACCGACTCTTTGAAAGACTAAAGGACCCAAAGCCATTCCAATTTGCAGAATTGGAGACTGGCAAACAGCACACCTAACTCATAAAGTGTCAAATTTAGTCTAGTGCAATGTAATCTTGCAAACTAAAGGGGAATTTGTTCCATGGTGCAGCAAAATACCATTTAAGATCAGATATTCAAGAGATGAAAATCGCTAAATAATTTTTTTACATATTTAGTTGATTTTAAGTCCTGGAGACTATGTTTATTTATGAAAAACTTTTAGTCTTTGAAGTCAGGTCGTACATCTTCAATGAAATATTTTTCATTAAATTTTACATTTAATTATTTTTAACTGTGCTTTATTTATCTAAGCAGTAAAATTGTAAATTAGGAACAATTGTTAAAGGCTTACATTATTTAAATACGAGAAATGACTCCACTCGTAATTCAAGAAATATTCCTCGATGACAACTGCAAACATTTCAAAATCAACATCCTTAAATTCTAAATTGAATTTTCTTTTCGAACAAACATTCCACTGATTTGCAGGAAACATTAAGCATCAAGGTTTCATGAGCACTCATCAGAACAATTTTGCAGAATATATTACGAAGGGTTTGCGGTAGTCAAGGGGGTGGAGCATTGGACTACTGACCGGAGGGACCCGGGTTCGATTCCCGGGAAAGGCTCTCTGGATACGTGCAGATCCACCAAAGCAATGTGATTTTTCGGGTACCAGGTCTTCCTGGGAAACCATAACCGGCACAAGGAAAGGAACTGGCCCCCCTACCCTGATGTGCGAATTTCACTCGCCGTCGGGCTTAGTACTGGGTGAACTCTACCATCACCTACCAAACCGATCTTCGGGTTGATTACTGTACTTATGGTTTATGGTTTTACATTATGAAGAGCAATGTGTGCCATTTGAATGGTTTGCTTTAGATTACGCTTCATTAGTCGGAACACTTAAATAGTACAGCAGAGAAGATTAAAAAATTTGTTTGCACTCATGATTTCCTATTTCTTCCACCAATGTGAAAGCATTTATCTATTTCTAATACAATTTCAAAGGCAAAAACAACAAATGGAATCGGGGCAAAGGGTTGAAAGTCCACACATCCTTAAATTTCATAACGAAAAGCATGCCATAAAATGGATGAGATCCACAGAAAAATAGCACTGAAAATGCACGGAAACCCTGAAAAAAAAACATAATTGAAAAATACTTCAGTTATGATAAAAAGAAACATTCCTGTTCTTCCGGGACTCCACCATTTTTCAAAGTCATCAGTTGCTAACTGGCCCTAAAGTTGTGCTTCCTTTCGCTCCAGCGCGAGTTTGGCGAGATAAATGTCCATGGAGGGCCAACGAGAGAGCACATATCCTGTGTGGTTTGGAGGGAAGCCTGTCAAAGGGAAGCATGGCCGAAAATGGGAGATTTAGTGTCCGAGGGAAGAGCAAAAAAAATTGCAGCCCTTCGTAACTGCGGCGTAAGCAGCTGCTCCGACACAAATACCGTTTCATGTTCACGTATCGCCGCGGTGGGAGAAACAGCTGGGAAACAAAAGCGCATCCAGCGGTCGGTGGTCATCGCTTGGAGTCGGAAGGGTTTTTCCTTGTTCGTCGCGCGGGACGCACTTCCGAAAGGGACGGGGAGGGTGAATTGGGGTCCGGCGGGCGGGCCTTCCGGGGGATCGCGTCGAGTGGGCACCGAAGGAGTGCGCTGTGAACCAATTTATGCGCGATTCTCGACAGGAGAGCAGGGCGGAAACAAGTGACGACGAACGGTGCAAAGTGACGGGAACCGGACCGCCTCGTGTGATCCCGACATAGAAAGACAACCCATGCAAAACTTCGGGAAAAACAAAGACCGATTCATGCTTGACTGACGGATATGAATTTCGTTTTGAGTTGATTTCTTTGAATCTGAGAGGGGGGTGGATGCAATTATTTTTTGCCGAGCAATCCAATAAGTTAAAAGTCCTAACAGCGATGGGATCAAATGGATTAAAATTAATTTCTACAGAGTTTTTTTAAACATTTAATGATCAGATCGCAATATGAAAAAAATGAGAAACCGTCATTAAATGCAAATCCTATTTTTAGAACGATATCGGAAGGGGTTATCCTTCGTTCCTCGGTGAAGTCGATGAAAAAAAATCTCACATCTCAATATAATTTTTAAGTTTTGCTTTGATTTAAATTTAAAAATTAACTTTAATATAAACTTTGATTAAACTTTTCCCATCCTCATAGGCGCCCAAAATATAAAATTTTTCATGAAATGGCTCGCAAATTTAGGTAATGCTGCAGGTATGATGAGGATGTCTTATTACGACACCGATTTCTTTTCTAAATAATACAATAATATTAATTAAGGAAATATTTTTTATTTACACTGAAAAAACCTCGGGGAGCACGATAATCTGTTCTCACTGAGCGATTGGGTATATAAAATTGGATATTTTTCCAAAAATACTATCTACGATCAATTTTAATCAAGAATATACCTATAATAAGCATGATTTTGCATTTCTACAATAAATATGTGGTCCATTTTTCAAGGTTATAGGACATAAAAGATTGATCATTCAATAAAATTAATAATGGCATAGACCAGCAATATTTATACCATGCTTCATGTCGTTCAAATGATTTAATCATATGTTCTCTCAGCCGCCGTTATTGACAACTGTACTTTATTCATATCATTTCACCTTTTCCTGCCGCTTAATTATCCGTTAACCGGGGGCAACAAGCGTGTCGTGATTCTCTTGCACACAATATGTGAATCAGGGCGTCAGAGCGCTTGGAATCAAATTAGTTCCCGTTCGCCTGTGGCATAATAGTGCTTACGCTTTACAGCCATGTTAGTACATGTTTTATGAATGTAACGAACATATTTTAGCCTCATTTTTCACGCCTAAGGCGGTTTGAAAGTGACGCTTTTATTTTATGATAGGTATTTTATCGCCACACTTAATCTTTTTACGGATCAAATCGCATTGCAACCTACCGCTGAGCTTTAAAAAATAGGAAACTATGCAGCGGGCGTTTTCTGGAAGATTGCATTTTCTTGGTGAAATTTAAATGTTCGTTTATCATCTATTCGGAGGAATTAGGTCGGATATTAACGGGGTAGAATTAGTGGTTAACAAAACAGATGGTGAAGAGATTTGATGGGAGTATGGAAAAAAAACTCCATATTGCACGGAATAACTCAGTGCCTATTCTACCATGGGCCAACGGGGAAAACCGAAATAACCTTTTTTTTCAAAACTTTGAATGCAGTTTAATTATTAGGAATTAAGAAATATATGTTAATCTTTCATGTTTTAGCTCAGCCAATAATTAAACCAGAGGATAAAATATTTTCAAACCTCAAGATTCAAATCTCAATGCTCAGCATAGTAGTTTTAGGTATAGTTTTTAAAAAATTCAATGGGACAATGGAAATATTGAGACACCTAAGCAATTACGCTTTAACATTAAGCATGTATTGTGAACATTTGCTTTTATATATTTCTTCGCGTTAGTTTTCAGAAGCCTTGCAAAAAATGCTTGCTTTTTTAAGGTCCTTTACATTATTCTATTTTCAAGTCGCAAAGTAACAGATAAACCGGACATTAATTATATTTCTAATTCTTAGTTTAACAACCTATGCCTAGTCTAATTCCCTCTAAAAACTGAAAAAAGTTCACATGAAATGGAATTAGGCCGATTATAATTTCTTTGCACTGAATCTTGGACTTTTTCCGCATCGTATTCTTCACAAGAAACATGTTGAAGGCCAAAAAATGTGTGACTGAGTATTTTTCTGCAAAATATTTTTGATCTCTGCAATATGTTAATTTGGCGAAAAGGAATGAAGTGTTAAACAGCACCACAGGACCGCGAAGTTCAAAGATGTGGTTAGTATTCCCCGTTCATATTTGACGACTACAATCATACTGCAAGCCAGAATTCTCTATTCCGATATCCTGGGTCTATTTATAAGTATGTTAGTTATGCTGTAAGAAGTCATATATTCCAGGATGAGAGTCAAAATTTTACATAAACGTTTCATCTAGGCTTGATTCACATGTAAAAAGTATTTGATTAGTTAGACACTCGTAAGAGAAGTTAGTATATCCATATTCCGCTAGGTTTCATAAGGTTAGCGAGAAAATAATGCTGTTTATTGACAGCATTCCGAGGTTTAACCTTAGAATTTGATGCAGGAGGTTTTTGCATGATAGACATGTAGCAATACCACATCCTCAACCTCAAACTTGGCCGATCAGATAGGTATTTCTCCTTGCCCGAAAGCTATTCTTGAAGTAGGTAGGTGACCACACTAGAAGCTCTATATACAACCACTATAGATCTCAGATTTATAGAATTTATCAGAGATAAATATACCATACGTAATTTTTAAACTATATCAAACCATACAGAACCTCCATCTCTTATAGAGTATCACTTCTGGTACTTCTGCGCGATAATATTCTTCAGTATAAGCAAATAGAGAGATCACAGACCTCAAATCTGAGAAGGGCCTAGCAGGTGAGTTCGATCGGAAACGATCACCATAATTCACTTAACAATGCAATTCATCACCGATGTTTGCATTTTTAATGGGTACAGCGGTCTGGAAAAAGTAATTTTGTTGGAAAGCCATTGTTGAGCCAGGGAATTCTTTTTCCAAACAACTCATATTTCTCCACAATTACTGGTTTCCCAAAGTCATACATTGTAAAGCCAGATGGTGTTCACCCGTGGAACTGTAGAAAAGACTTTTATTAGCACAATATTGATTGTGTGATCTAAAAAAAAGGTACGTTAACAAAAAAATTGGTTCCGTTTGATTCAATAAAACCATTGATTTTCATCGAATGTATCTGAAATATGTACATTAATTCGTCTATGCTTGTACTAATAATGAATAGGAAACATTTTCATTTAGCATTTTAACATGATAGAAAAAATATCAAATCGTAAATGATACTTGCGCGGTGGAACCTTTGACAAAAAATTAAACCAATTTAAAATATTGGAAGGACTTTTTTAGCATTAACAGCGGAAGAATTAAACGAAAACCCAAGAAAAACGGAATCCATTTCCAAAATCAGAAAACCGCATCAAAATAAACAGCTCTTTGCTGCGTTTGCAAACTTAAATATTTATAATCAAGGTAAAAAAAACAGCAAAAATACCGTAACATAAATTTCAGAAAATATATTGGTACATTTTACCAAACTCGACATTACCTTTTTCAGCCTTTTTGACGTATCATTCTATTTTACTATATAAGTCTTCGAAATCCTACCCTTCCACAATTATTATATTGAATGACCATTTGTATGTACGGCAAGCACTTCATTTCTGGTGAGCATTTGAAAAGAGCAAAGAAAAGATGCATCCAGGAGTGATTTCCTGGACGCTCTCTATGCATCCAGGAGTGATTTCCTGGATGCATAGAGAGCGTAGGAATTTTAAACTTCCACGACACAATGCTCTTGAGAAAAAAAAGTTTCAAGTCCTATTCGATGTTTGGCATCGCGGATTGCGATAGAATTGCAATGCACGCAGCGGAAGAGGGAGGGCGAAGAAAAGAGCTACATGGTAGAGAGAAAAGGATAATACACTCGAGAAATGAGAGAGAGAGAGAAAATAGGAGAAGGAGACGTTTGTGATGAGGAATCCTTTGATCCTCGGGTGTGCGGGGAATCTCGCAGCGGGACGGCAGGAGATACACACACATTCACATGGAAACCGTTCCACGTTTTAAGCTATCTCGGTTTCGAGAGCGACTTGGTTAAAAGCGGCGGGACTCTCCGCCGTCAAACTTAAAGAGACTGGGCGTGCGCGAATCATAAAGTGAGAAATTCTACGGGAAACCTCTTCGTTCTGAAACCAAGCCCGACAATTGGGTCAAACCATAGCCACCCTCCACGTCCTCCTCCTAAAAATTCCCACAAAGCTTCGTTGGGAAGCGATCGCTCTTCTTATCCGAGCACACTTGGGAGGATGGGCAGGAGAGGCCCAAAGTGAATCGCAATCCTTGCTTGGTCGATGCTTGCGGACGAGTGAAATCACTTGCCTGCAAACGTCTTTGTCCTCGCCATCCATTTGCGCGGAGAGCATCTTGGAAAACCTTAACTTCCGCCATGTAAATATCACAGCATGATCAAGAAGTACCTGGTTGCACCAAATATTTAGACACATATTCTTTTATGGCATCGTGCTATTTTACTTCGCAGCTTTGGAAATGTATTAATCTCATTCCATCAAAAAAAATCGCAAAGAAATAATATTATTATGAAAATGGGCATAATGAATTTTTATTAGCTAAACTAAAAGCTCGGAAGGAGTAAACAGATGGTTTTATTTCATATTTTTGATTAAATGTTAATTTTAAAAGCGTTCTTTCTTTTCTCTTTTGTTTATTTAAGCATGGCGATGTTCCTTTGCGTTCTATATTGGTTACTAATCAATAACACCCTGCATGAAACCATTATCCAAGGAATTTGTTGAATTACGAAATACTATGACATTAAAAATATAAAATAAAAGTTATACTGAAATAAAATTGTGGATAGGAACGTTGGATTTAATTAAGAATGGAGAATGCCAAAAAAAGAAGCATTTGGTCGTGATGATTCCCAATAATTTATCAATTCCATCGCTAATATCAGAAAGCAAAGAGCAAAACTACAAACGGTGAAACTAGGACACAGCTCATGAAAAAATTGTAAAGTTTGTGGTTTAAATTTGTTCGATCGATCCTTGCAGCACCAAGAGAAACATTAATACAAAATAAAAGATGTCGAAAAGCACTGCGACCCAAAACATATTGATTATGATACACTCCTAGCAAGTTGTTGCAAAAAAGTTATGAAACTCTCTTGAGGACGAAAGCTAGTCAGAAAAATGAACATTGAGAAGGATTACGCTCATATCAGAATGCAAAACAATTTACTGAAGACTGAAATATAAGTCGCGATATGAGAAAGAAATTATAATTGAGGGTCATTAAAAAAATATAAAAAACTTGTAAAAGAAAATATTTATGGGTGGATCTTCAGTCCTATCGTTTGTTTAAAAATGAGTACAATTACAGATACATATTTCATCTAGTGCGACAATAATATTTTTCAATAGCGAATGCAGTCTGATCATTATTTTACTACAGTATCTTTACAGAACCTTATAGGTACAGGTTTCTGTTACTGCAGCCTTTGTCGTCCTCCCACTCCAACATTCCCAGAATGACAATGTTGCATGGCATCCAATAGTATAAATCACATATATTAGAGTTTCCGTGCGTGGATGGAGACACTTTTTGGTCCGGCAACGTTACTTTAACTATTTACTTTTCGAACACTAAGCCTCTTCGATCGCATAATATTTCCCAAACGTTTAGTTTTCCTCAGCCAGTCGTGTTGGCTGTTCATCGAATTAAAAAGATAACTCTGGCCATTCATCCCCCTCGAAGCTTTGAAAACCTTTGCTTTGAAAACACGCAGGTAGGATATTAAATTGAAGCCATTCCACGCAAGCCCAATGAATTTTAACTTACGAGCAATAAATATCCCGACGGTGTCACCACCAGACGACGCCTGCACGAACTAAAACCTCAAACCCCTTCCAAACCCTCCTCCCGCCTCAAACCACCGCTGAGGCGAAAGCCAAAGAAATCGTCTGGAAGAGAAGGCTACGCTCAATTACACGCATAATTGGACATTTCAATACGAACATGGAGCAGAAGTTTCTTCCGATCGGGAATGGGCGGAGGGGGAGCCGGAGGGATTGGAGGGAAAATAGGGAGGGGCTGGATTGTTGGGATTCTGAGGCGGGGGGGAATTAGCGGAATGGGAGATCTAGAGAGAGAAGGGGTGGGGGAGGGATACCTGCAGGGAAGAAGGAGGCCTCTTGCTATCCTTGCTACGCCCCCGGAATACGTAAGCAGCCGTATAAAATTCGACTGTCTATTTTTTTCTCTTCCCCCCTCCGGCTCCCCCGTAGCTTGTGACATTCTGCCCCAATGCCTCAGCGCAAACACCTGGCGTACACTCGAAATTTCAAACAGCTCTCCCCCCACCTACGAACCCTCAAGATAGGTGAGGGAATGAAGCGAAGGGAGAGGAACGGAGACATAGGTGGGAGCCGACTCCATCCACCCTCACCTCCTTCGTCCAAGTCCCCACCCCACAGACACACAATTTCATATATATCCTCATACCTCGTCCTTTTTTACAACCCTTCAGTCCTCCTATACCCCATCCTCTGATATCCCCCCCCAACTTCTCAAGCCAAACCACCACGTCTCCCCCTGCTGCAAAACCTCTCTTGCGTCTTCACACATTCCCCCCTCGTAACGAAGTCCGTTGCCTCTTGCGCTCTTCCTCGTCCCGTGGTCGACGCCTAATACCCGAGCTCTTTAGCGGATGGGGACGGAAGAAGAAGCGGACTCGAGAGAGATGGGAGGTTAGGGGGGTGAGGGAGGATTAAGCTCCCTAGACCTTTAGTGGTGATGCATGGCCGCGGGCGTAATGTGGGCTGGAAGGGGGTGGGACAGAGGAGATTCAGGGTACGGGGCCGCGGATCGAGCGGGGATACGTAACGCACACCTCCTAGCAATCGCATGCCGCCTAACTCCGCGCACATTCCTCCCCCTCTCTCCACCACTCCCTCCACTCTAAACCCTCCCTCAACAGCAGATGCGGAACTAGAATTGCTGGAATTTTACTGCGGAGAGGCAAGACTCCCATTCGAGTGTTTTCTTTTACTGCGATCGGGGCACATTCAAGGGGGGGAAAAAAACAAGTCCGTTTCAAAGGATATCCCAAGGCATGGGCTAAATGCTTGGGAAATTCATTTCGGGATATCAGAGAACTGGACCGTGGTGAAATAAAAGTAAAATGCTTCCAAGGGCATGCCCTCTCAACCGTTTGACCGGCAAATAATTTTCATATTGATAGCACCGGAACGCGTCTAAGTAACGCATTTGCCTTCGAGAGATATTTAAGCATTATATCAAAATTAATAATTGAGGATATAAAATTACTACACAATTGTAGTATACATGTTTCCGAGGAATAGATAGTTGAATTTAAAACCCAATATATCGTCTATTGTATGAGGTCATTTTAATTGCTCAAGCACCTTTTCCATGCTTAATTATACGACTGATAATTGGCTGATATCTACTGATTCATTGACTATTGCACTGAAATATTAGTTTGAAATATCTAGTTATGTCTTAAGGCAACATTTATTGAACTAATACAAAATCGAATGCCATTTTCGATAAAATTCGACCAATGACTGGAACGGCAAAAAAAAACATTTTTCATCGCGAATTCAGAAACCGGAAGAACGAACGAAATAAATATGACACTCGGCTTCTGTTTTCTTGCGTTTTCATGCCAGAGGAAATAGACGCAACTTGAGCACCACGACAGTCAATTCTATGAAATAATAAAGAGAGCAGAATGGCACAGACCCCCGGGGGGCATGCGACCCCTGTGTTTTTCTCCGTATTTCTCATCGGTTAAAAAACACCAACGATAAATTGCTTACCGCGGCGTAAAATGAAAATATTCCTATGTATTAAAAAAAAATATTTGCTCACGAGAGCAGAAGATTTGTACCAAGTGTTTTCATCATTTTATGTCTCGAACTTTGCGAAAGTAACTGTACAACGGGCATTTGTGCTATTAAAGTATATATAATCGAATCCAACTAAAACTTATTTACCACCCAAACCACATAGAAAAGCAATTTAACGAGTCGCATTCACATTTATATTTTGAACTGTCCCCATTATTACCAATAAAGCAGGCTGCTGAAGTAAAAATAAAATACGTAATGCAAAATTTACTCACACGACTAATTAAAAATTTTTGAGTTTCCACTCGCAAATAAATTCATTTGAAAGTAAATGTGAAATAGTGAACACCTTCGTCGACACTAATTATCCGCCCTTTAATCAAGTAAGTTAATAGTTTACAAAAACCGAAAGAAGGAGAAAGAATCAAAAAAAATACTGCATCTATGAAGTATCTCAAACAGAGCTTGTCTCAAACCAATTAACTCTCTTTTTATTTTTTTTCAGCGTATTTCATAAGAACAGGGTATATAGCCGACGTATTTCCATTAACTTAAAAGTATGTTATTTGAATAGCGATACTCCACTTTAATGTTTAAATTTCCTTTCTCCGTACTCCACCCATCTCAGCTGTAAAACAATGGGTTTTCAATGCTGCTCTTCCCATTTCGTGCAATTATGATGGGCCTACTTCTAAAGAGAGCCTCTTTAGCAGGTAAAGTATATCGTAAATCATTGCTAATAATAATATTTGAAAAATTTAAATGCATGGTCATTTAGAAAGAGGGATATGAAAATGCCTTACAAGGGTGTAGTATTATCGTTCACCATCCGGATCTCCACTTTTAATAGCGAGAAGATAAAAAAATGCATTTGAATACGATATTCTCAGCAGTACCGATAAAAAAATATAAAATCAAACAAAAATTACCTTGCACGAAGTTAAATAGTGGTCGTGATCTAGTCAAGGAAACATCTTTGGTTTCATTAGAATGGATGACTTAGAGCAAATCTAGTTTTTTTTTGGTTAGCCTTTTCCATTTATTAAGTACTCTAAAACTTTGATAATGTAACCATCGTCGTAACACTAGAAAGTCTTAACATCGTTATTTCCTATCTTCTCCGTCCATTATTTTGATTGGCAGGTAACCTTTTATTTACTCTCGCATTTTCCCGAAAAGCATATTCATAGTTTGCATTACTCATTCAAACCGTTTACCATGATATCTATGAAGTAGATTTCAGTGATCCACTGCAAAACAATAGATATTGAGGGATATACTATTCCTGAATTTATTCGGAACATGAGACTGTCTTAAGGCAATTAAAAAATATATCATTAATTCAGATTGGTTGATCAAATATAGTTGATTATTTAGAAGAGTTGGGACAGATTTACAGTTCAGAATCCATTCGCACCGACTCAGCGAAATATATCAATACCTTGAAGCCTTTAGGGATTATGAATCACCTACATAGGCATTACTAAATGTCTATGTAGGATAAGAATTTTCATGGGAAGCAAATAAAACTATATTTAATACTCCACGGTTATCAAATATAATTTCTGCGTAATTATTTTCTGAGAAACGATGATTATTTCCGTAACTTTATCAAGAGCTTCACCATACCACACTGATTAAGGCTAAAGCCTATATTATATTTTGAGTTTATTCCAAATACGACCCCTATCAATGCACCGGATAACCTAATGAATTTTAAACAGATTTTATGTTATTATGCCCTTGTCTTTGTAACCCGAGGTTACAGGAGTTGTTTTCGGGTAACACTCCATAACAATTTCAAATGGATGTCTAAAATTGAATTAAACCTGTGAAACACAAATTTGAGTGCTAAACGTCATATCATTACTGAAATACAGAAACAAATGTTTATCAAATCTTGTAAACATTCAGAATAAACCCTTGAACTTAATCATTTATACGCATTAACCTATATTAACCAGGAAAACTAAATTTTTCATAGGCCGTTTACACAAAGTTTGCTAGGTGGGCCCAACTCTAGATCATCGGTGTTCCATACCATTCACCCAATATCCTTCAGGGAACTCATATTATTACGCAGAAGGGTTGGCTATATAGGTATGGAAATATTATATGTTGTCCACTGCTTATGCGTTCGCACTGCATCGTGTGGCATGCATGAATGGAGCCAGGTGGTGTGGGAGGAGCAGTAAATACATGCAAGGGAGCAATAGAATGCACCACTTCCCTGCTTGAATAAGACAAGATACGCCATTTCCTGAGACCCATACCCACCTCCCAGAAGGGGACGCCCGGTGCCTTTCCACCTCGACCCGTCTTAGCGAGCACGCCCAGAGTCTTAATCTGTTTAGGATTACGTGGCCCTGGAGGAGGATCGTGAGGGGGGAGAATGGGAGCGGAGAGGAGGATATGCTGTTGAGAGGGAGGGAGGCTGAAGAAATACGGAGCATAAAATGGCGGATAGGGAATAAGGGGAAAAAAAGACGACTGAGGAAATCCGTAACGAAATAGCGTCCGAGAGGCTGAAATTCGACCCTCCGTCGCACGGGCGGCGATGGATAAAAAAATTAGCCATCGCAGCATTTCCATGCTTTCCATGAAGGAGAGCTAGGGTTAAAAAGAAGAGGGACGAGATGACGGGACTTTTCCAATTTTTTCCCGATGCAGGGGGAAAGAAGGAAATAAAAAAAGAACGTGCCCTTCTGCCACGTGGAGTGGGATGTGTTTGCATTGCCCCGCATCGCTGGGTCTGGAAATTGCTGAAGGCGGATATTGAATAGGAATTGCAGGAAATAAAATTGTCGTAAAAATTGGATTAAACAAACATTGAAAATATGCCGAGTATTTTTCCGAAAAGTCTTCAAAAATTATCACGACATTTAAAACAACTACATTAATATAATGATATCGTTTAAACTACAGAATAAAATATTAATTTTTTTTATTTTCGGCACCAAGGGTATATTTTTGAAAAACAACCCTGACGACAGTGAAAATATTAGGTTACATGGGAGTGATTTCATACTAATATTTTTTTGCAGCTTACATTTACTGATTCAGGGGGAAATTATCAGATTTATACCTATCCAGATATCTTGCAGCTTCGAATTCATGTCTTTTATGACCATAAAAGATAATTGCAACACTTGTTACTATATAATTAAGAAGACTAAGACATAATTTAGAGTGACTCAATGCAATGGCAGTAGGCAACGAAATAATAATAACCCCTTACATTTGATGGGCGAAATACACCCCTAGAGTCACCAGGGAAATGGAAAAAATTTAACTTAATTATAAGGAGAGCCACACGAAAATTACTATTCGCGTCGCATATCAGTATAATCTCATGTGGTTTTTGAAATTCGAACGCTTATTAGAAAGTATTTAAAAGTGAAATAGTAATGCGTCGAAGAAGCCTAAGGTTTTAGTGATTGCTTGCGGATGCAAAGTTTTTGAAACGTGCATTTAGGTTTAAGGAAACAAAGAGGGGAGTGGAATAAACCAAAAAAATGATTCATATTTAAAGGGAGAAAAAGAACGCCTTCATTCTACAAGAATAGCTAGAAGTATGCTTTCATTTTAAACTTATCGTTATCAACTTGTAAGAATACTTACACCTAGTGAAATGTATATTGAATTTTCCTCCAGTCAAGGTTGGATTCTCATTTGATAAATAAGAAAATAGCCAAATAAGGATGCAGCGTCTACCCGAGAATTTCATCTGCTGTCAGATTTAGTTTAAAATACATCTCTTTCGTTGAAACTGTATCTAGAAAGTCAAACAGTGGAGTTGATTTCATTGTAGATCTACTACTTCTGTTGTTAAAGTATAGCTGCACTCTCAATTGACAAATTATTTTTCTACGATATATCCCAATGTACTCGGAGAGAGATATGTTTTCGTGAATATGATAACATAAATGATGCGACAGAAAGGAAGGTAAGATATGAAAAATAAGTGGTGCATTTCCCTGGGATCTGCTATCAAGTTAATAACGTCAATGCTTCCCATGACCCTTTACTCCCCGAAATGTACTTAATGGAGGTCTTAAGATATTTAAAATAGTCCAGAAATGTCTATAGTAATGGAGCAAAGTAATTATGAACATTAAAATGAGCGAACAACACCTGTTTTTGGATAGGAATTGATTTAGTATATGTATTTAACAAATTTATAAATAAATACGCTATGCCCAATTCATTGCGTTATATTTACCTAAAGGAAACCTATTACGAGATTTTCACTGAAAAGAAATAAAAAAATAAAGCTGGGGTTATATCAAAACTAATAAAAGAAAATTTTGCAAATAACAAAACCATGGGATATATTTTATAACTTAAGTGATTATATTTTCCCATTTAGAGTAGGAAAATTTCCGTTGGAATTTGAAAAGGAAACTAAATTCAGCCGTGTTCCCATTAATAGGATTACAAAACGAAAGTTAAGTAATAACTTTTGAATTTAATTTGAAATCCCTCAGGAGAAGAAAGACAATTCCAGTTAAAGAAATATTTTAGTCAAGGAAATTGAACATGATTCAGACCATTACAATCAATCACTTCTCTACATAAAAGATTAATAGTACACGAGTTAGTCAACATTTATTGTAATATACTTTCATTTAATGAATTACAAAATAATTTTTCACATAAAAAGCTAAATTTTAGTCACTACGGTACGTAATGAGGACAAAAGTTAGAAGCAAAACAAGAAAGTGAAAAAATTGGAAACACAAATCCTGATTTCTAAAATGACAATTAAGTATTAGGATTGAACTGAAATCCTTTAGATGGCCATCCATTATTATATCTTATTTTCAATTGATAAAATACATAAGGTCTAATGGAAATTTACTTTGAGGTGGTTCCGATAGTTGCAGTGACAATTTTGGAGTGATACATTTCCAGAGTCGCGGAGAATCATCTTTAACGAAATTCCAGTTATTGAGTTTCGAATGTAGCTAACCTGATTAAATGAAATGCTAAATTTGCACTATTCTATGGTACATTATTCATAGAAATGTGGAAATAATTGAATAGGGATTTAACAAAACTTTTAGCAAGCGAAAATGAAAAATCATGGCTTGATAAGCGCCCCGAAAAAAATTAAATACTAAAAATGCATTACAGTAGATTAATCTTTCTAAAATTCGATAAATTCTAGCGGAAGATTCTGGTGCCAAACTAGCTCATCTTTGTACGCGTATAAAATCAATGTGCCGTTCATAGGCATTCTTTCAGTAACAGTAGATGCTTTCATTTTAACAGTGGTAAGTACATGAAAATTGAGTATAAAATTATCATACGGGAGTTGTTATGAAAAAGAAGTGACGAAATACGCGGAAAACTAACGCATTTTGATAATATAAAGTGATAAAGAAAAGATTCATATTCCATATAATTGTGCAGTTGTATACCGCCCTAAAAAAAAATACAATATACTAACCACATCACCTTTTATGAAAATTAAACGCTCTTTAAAAATAAAAATTACCAACGGGTAAAGGCTTTTTCACCGCAAATATGACGCTGTATACCTACTTCATGTATCCTGCTTGAGTTAGCGAAAGTAAATAGTGTCGAAAATTACCAGTAATTTATAAAGACACCTCTTTGACATGAAAATAAGATGTCACAAGCAAGTAGGTCTATATCAAACAGGGATAAATATTATGTTTTCCATTGAAGATTATCAAGAAAATAGAATTTAAATCAAATCACCTTAGGCCTACGAAAATTAAAAAAAGTAGTTTTCTATCAGTGACCTGGTGGATTTTATACATACAATTATATATATATATATACACACACACACACACAAACACACATTCAGGGTTCCTTCCGTATGTAATGCATTTAATTTTTAAAAAACCTTATTGATCAGATTTGCACAAACATTTCAAATTCTTCAAAGTATTGTCTTTGGGCCTCTACAAATTTTTTCAGCGACTCTGCGATGTCCGGTACACGCCCTGGAAGGCATCTTCGGGCACCTCTCGCAAGGCCTTCGTCACGGCTGATTGGATGTCTTCTATGGACGAAAACGGGTACCTTTCTGGGCTGCCTTAATACGAGGGAACAAAAAGAAGTCTGCTGGGGTGACATCAGGACTAGAGGGGGAGTAGGGCCGGGTTGGCACCTTGTATTTGGCCAGGAACTCGCGGACTCGTAGCGCGTTGTGGCAAGAGGAGTTGTCGTGATGGAGTTTCCAGGTAACGGAAATGTGTTTTCTCGACCTGATGACCCTTTTTTGGAGGCTTTCCAGCACATCCACGTAGTATGCAGCGTTATGCCTCTGTTATTGAGGAAGAAACTCCTTATGGACAACTCATTTACTGTTGATAAAGAAAATGAGAACTGTTTTCATTTTTGATTTGCTCATTGTTGCCTTTTGGGTTTGGGGAACTGGTCGGTGTGCCACCCAGAGCTTAGACGTTTTATTTCTGGGTCGTATTCAAAAACCCAGGTTTTATCATCAGTGACGACGATGTTTAAATAACCAGGTTCTTTTTTAAATTTTGCAAAAGTTCACTTGAAATTTCCGCTTGGATGGTCTTTTGGTCGTCTAAAAACACCTGGGTACCAGCTTGGCGCACAACATTTGCGTGGCAGCAAAAGTCTTTTCTCAACATCCCTACTCAACGTCCCAGTCATGAACTACCTCCTTCTTTGTGAATGCTTCCTTTCCTAGATACGTAAACTGTTCTACCCGCTCTACCTTTTGCCCTCCTATTTAAATATTTAGCTCAGCCTTTTTCCTTCTGGAAAATCGCATTAACTTTGTTTTATTAATATTGATTGTCATCCCATATCTATCGCACTGAGTTTCCAATTCACTCACAATGCCTGCAACCCCTTGGCAGACTGACAAAATAGAGCTTTGATCATCAACTTATTTTACCAATTCCGCTCCTACTTTTGTTCCTACCTCTAATTCTTCCCATGCCTCTTAAATTATTTCCTCCACATATACTTTGAACTGAGCCGGCGATAATGGGCATCCCCGCCTTACATCTCTTCCTAATACTGCCCATCCGTACTCTCCGTTCCCCACTCGCACCTGAGCAGTCTGAGACATGAGCAGGTTGCGGATTAGCGTCCTGACACTCCACTCTTTTCTTATTTTCGTCAATATACTCATTAGTTTTTCCCAATTCGCTCTATCAAACGTCTTTTCGAAATCTGCGGAAGAGGCAAATACGATATGTTCTGATTGTATTCTATATTCCTCTCGATTAATAATATCATTACTACAATGGCATCACGACCTTTCCTTAACCAAAACTGGTTATCCCCTAAGTAATCATTTTCCCTAATATCTATCCTATTGTTGATGATCCTGAGAACAACTTTAGCTACGTGGGATATCAAACTTATTGTCCTATAGTCCTCACTTGATGTAGCCTTTACCTTTTTCGGAATAGGAACTAAAACTGATCTCACAAAGTCTTCCGGCCAAATTCCCTCCTCATAAATACTACAGATCAGCCCATATAGCCTCTTCCTCCCAAATTTTCCTAAACATTTCAATAGTTCCGTGGGAATGTTATCCACCCCTACGGCCTTATTTAGTTTCATCTCCCTTAATGCCCTTTCTATATCATTGTCTAGTATGCCTGGAACTAAGCTATCTTCCTCTACGTCATGTTCTTTTTCAATGTCTAACTTTGTTGGTCTAAGCTCTTTACTATACAGTTCTTCTATATATTCCTTCTATCTCTCTTGGATCTTTCCTACGTCAATTATTACCTTACCCGCCCTATCTCTAACCGCAACCGTTGATCTCCCTTTCTTACTTCCCGATAAAGATTTAACTCTGCTGTACAGCGCACCGATTTCACCGTTCCTCTGCAGACTTTCCATATCCTCGCACTGCGTCTTCCACCATGCTTCTTTTGCTTTATTTGTCGCCCGCCTCAATTTATTGTTTGATTCTTTGTACTTCATCTTGCCTAACTCTGTGTTTAAAGTCTTCCATTTCCTTCCCTCATCTATCTACGTAATCTTCTTATCCGTGATCCACAGTTTTCTTGTTCTTTACTCATTAACGGATCCTAGTTTCTTTTCCAAAGTTTTATATCCCTTTTTTGATGTACTCCCATTTTTTTCGATAGTACTCAACTCCTGACCATTTTCTATGATTTTCTTTATAGCCTGCTGGCACTCTTTCCTTGTTAATCCATTTAATGCTTCTGCAGGTACATTACATTTTCTAACCCGCCTTCCCAGCCATATCTTTTTGAATAGGACGCTTCACTTCAAAACAACTAAAGCAAAAAAAGCCAAAACAGCATTCGCTCTGGGGAATCTGTGCCATTTGATGACATTGTTCCTTAATCTTTATCTTGCCATAATATAATATAACTGATGCGTTTTGGAATCACCTGAAGTTTTCCGGGAATATTTATGCCTTTTGTGGTGCCTAAACCAAATTTTGGTGATGACTGAACTTTGCCTCCTACAGAACTCAAACCCCTGGGAGTTTTAATTTTTCTATTATTATTTAAATATAGTTTACGGGTCAACAATGTCAGATGACTGAAAAATCCGTATCATTACAATATAACGCAATTTCGACATAACAACAAGAAAACTGTCATCATCAATCTCTATCACAAAAGTACACCAATTGGCATTATGTGCCAAAAAATTGTAGCCATAAAAATATGCTATATACCAGCGATAATTTTATCAAATATGTAAAAGTAAAACAAAAACAGAAACTTTATCAACATAAATCCCTATCAGGAAAAAATCCCATCTCTTGCGTACAACTTTTTTACGTTCCAAACTCCGAATTACTCTTTGAGTATTAAACTCCATTTTACATCCCAGAATGGTCTAGCACGATATCAGCAAAACATGTCCGACAATCCGGTCTTCTGCGGTGACGTTCTCGGCGGAAAAGCTGTCAGCAAACAGCTTCGGGAGATGTGAGACGCGAGAGAATGATTTTGCGCCAGTTTCGTCGTCAGAGGTGGGTGGCGTGGGAAAGGAGTGGTTGGGTGGCTGGGGGGAGACCTCGAGAAGTGGGAGGAGAACGAAGGGTTTAAGTCTCACACGCGAGGCTGTAATAAGTAGGTAATTAAGAGTCATGCCGTGTAGCTCTGCGGTAATTAAGCCGTCACTAAGAGCATGGGGAAGGCAATGAGAAGGCGAAGGCGGGGAAGAGAGGGAAGGGTTTTTCCCTTCTGGGGGAAGAGGGTGCAAAAGAGTGGTTGGTATGGGAAACGAAGAAGGTAGGTGGAACGAAGTAGGAGGGGAACTTGATGGTGGATTCCAGGGGTGTTCTGCGGAGAAGATTGGCTGGGTAGTGAGAGATGGTGGGAAGGAGTTAGAGGGGGTAGACTGGGACGAGGAAGTCAAGGTGACTTCGTGGTGAGGATAAGACAGATTGCTAGATGGTGAGGGGACAGTGCGGAATGACACTCAATTTCGTCTCCCACTTTTAGAACCAAGATTTGCAGCGAAACATAAAAAAATAGCTCGTTTGAGGCATTTATTTTTGGAAGATGGGAGAGCCGCAGAAAATCAAACTTCAAAAAGAGGAAGAGGAGTTGGGAATATTTCATAGCACGAACAACTTAAATCTAATGACCAAAGTTCATCCTTGGACGATGCCTTGGTTTCTTGATATCTAAGGCTCAAGTCGCCTGACATCGTTTGCACCATTTAGAAAATGGCAGGTA
The DNA here is from genome assembly GCF_022747635.1 of Hetaerina americana. Lineage (NCBI taxonomy): Eukaryota > Metazoa > Arthropoda > Insecta > Odonata > Calopterygidae > Hetaerina > Hetaerina americana. The sequence goes on along the minus strand of NW_027287538.1, from coordinate 37,573,233 downwards.
CGAATAAATTAAAAGGAAAGATCTACGAGAGGCAATGAGAATCCGTAGAAACCCAGAGTTTTGGTTTCTTTACACCAAATATTCAAGCCCAATCCACATTTCATACAGTGTTACATCATGTGCGGTCTGTATGATGTTTGAGGTGTTATCCGGAACATTACAGCAATGATCCTCATGCCAAAGGAAAACGAAGTCCACACCAATGGCTTTGATAACGAAACAGATCAACGAACATGAAATTAATGGCCACAATTAAGATTAATGGAATGATATAAATCAGATGAAACATTTGAACTAAAAATGCCATAAGCATGGATGGACTTGAGTTTAGGACTTAAAAGCGATGAATAAACTTGCGAGGCAAAAATAAGTCGAGATAAATGACGGTATAAATCTCGGAATGGATAACAAACGAGAATTCCATAATGAGAATACAAATGAAATAAACTAAAGATAAAATAACAGTATATAACAACGAAGGGCTTCACTAAACACATTTTTGAATGTAAACATTTTGTTGTTCCGGGATTGTTGCTGTTTACGTACCATCCTCAAGTTATCAGCGATTAAAAATTTTTGATAACCAAAAAACAGAGAGCAGGAAGGGAACAAAATACTCTTGTAAGCAATCGAGATAAACCGTTATAATGATTGAGGGTGTACTGCTAGATGATTGTATGTGTATTTGAATGCGTGTCGAATGAAAGGATTTTTGCATGAATATATATGCCACCGTGTTTACAATTTTGCATATGATTGTGCTCCTTTTTACTTGTGGTGACCTAACACCCCCCGCCACACGCCCTTGCGACGGCTTGCGGGTGACTATCTAGTGTAGATGTATTTGCTCGTCCGCATCACTCATAAAAGGAAACGTCAATTTTACATAAACTTGCTACGATCTGGATATCACTTGGATAATATAGTGCACGACGTAGAAATATAATATAAACTACGTTACAGATTTCGTTGGCTTAAACAGTCATGAGCTCATTAACTCAGGGGAATATACACTTCATGCAAGACCACCCCACCCCGAGGGTTTGGTGATAACAGAAAGAAACAGACTCAAATTTAAACTTAACGGCTTAATCTTCGGAAGTAGAACCTGGTAAACTAATAGAATAGGACATTTCTTATGATATACACGTTTTATTCACCAGAGAAAATAAAAACCATTCGCTGTCCTCAACTCCGGGGTCGAAGTCGCAAGGAAAAACTGCCACCGAATGAAAGGTTGGACCCTTCCTAATGCAGATTTAACACCGGCTCCAAGACTGACTGAACTTCCTCGGGAACCATCGAAATTTTCCCGAATTCAGAAAGAAATAAAATTTCGACTTCCAAACTAAATGGGAACGTTCTCCGTCCCATAAGTTTGATTCAACATCACGTACCTCCCCCAATGGCGGCATATCTCAGGTTTCTCTTAAAGAAATTGATACAGACGCCACCGGCGTAAAAGCTCTTAAAGAGTTAGGAGCTCTTTCTGTGTTTTAAACAGAATCTTGAAAAGTGGTAGTTTCGAAATACTTTTTCGAAAACTGGAGAACTCGGTCACTCCAAAATTAATTTCCCTCGTAATTATATTGAATTTAGAGCAAATATACTTTTTTGCTCACTGAAAGCACCTTGCTTATTATGACCAGTTGACTGTACCGCACATTCAAAATTAAACAAACACTCGTTCAAAAATCTGATTTAAAATAAAATAATGTGGAAAATTGTACAAAATTATACAGTAATATTAATGGAAAATATTCTAACATTGAGAACCTCGTATATTTATAAATAGAAGGATATCCACAAAACCCACCCAAATTTTTTTGAAGCTCACACGAAAGAAATACGGATTTAATATTTTCCCATTGGTTCCAATTAATGAAATCCCAATCTTAATGAGACACCATTTAAGTGTAACTAAACCGCAATGTGTGGTAAGTAACACAAATAATGTTAATGACTGTAAGGAGACTGAAGAGGTATTCCGCATTTTGTGCCTCACTTCTATAATAATTCAGATCATCCTGGTGACCATTAGTCACCAGTTTAACTGGCCTACTTTGTCGCTTTCATAGCAGCAAAAACAACCCGAGACAAATTTAAGTTTTAAAGAAGTTCAAAAATATTTGAAGGAAGTTAGTTGATTCGTCAAGTATTTTTCAATTATGAAAGCATATTCCAATAGGACAAGTGATTAAGAGAATACTGTAAATGGGATTTTCAAAACCATGAATACACGAGGGATAAACTATTTCCAGCATGTTTCAAATAAAAAAAAATCCTTAAATTTTTCAGCCTTATTTTACTAGCATCTTGTATCTCACGAATAGGGTTAAAAGTGAAGACATTACTTTACCTATGCTAACGTCTATTTTGATAATGAAAATTTTCTCATTCATACGAATGAGAAAAAAAGATGTTAATGAAAAATGTTTTTTCTCACTAACATAGCACTCAACCATTAGAAAGAACCACGATTAATAAAATATTTTTTATCCGTTAAGATCAAAGCTAGGGTGCATAAATTATGGCGATTCGACCAAAAGCCAAGGTGTTTAACCAAAACTTTGACTTAAATTTCCAAAAATATGACCCACGCTATTTTTACAGTGCAGCCAATAGTGTATTGATTCCAAATATTGTAGAATTTTTAGGAAATCAAGATAAATTCCAGCCAATGAAAAGTAGACGCACTCCGCTAATGTACAACATGGATTTCACCTAAAATGATGAACTTGGGGCAACCGTAGAATATCATGACTTATCGGCATGTATACATACTATGTAACAGTATTACCTGAATAGAAGAGCTACTCTTTGAATAATATCTTTTATTTCAACAGATTTATTGCACCATGAAACTAATTCTGCATTTTTGATTAATGACACTATGGTACATTTTACGACGCTGCTATGATATTTTGCTTATTTAAATTATCAAAAAATGTGTTAGGCCTTCTTATGGACGGCCTTATGATATAGTTAAATGAAACGGGTAATCCGAGTTCCTTAGAGTGTGGATGTAGACAAGACAGAAGTCTATGGAAAATATGGACAAGTAGAAGAGTAAAACAAATGGGCAAATTTGAGCCCACAGTATTTTACTAAAAAAACCATCATCGAAGCGATAGGGCCGGAAATATATCTACAGGAAGACAGCGGTTGAACTAGCAAATAAGTGAACATATAAATAGAGGGTAAAAAGAAGAAGAGAAAAGACAAGTGGAGAACAGATAGGAGCGTTAAAACAAAATAATTACCATTATACAGAAATTATTAGTAGAAAATAAAAAGGAATAAAATTTCCAATTATCATTACAGGCTAGTGACATCATCACAGACTAGCTAAATCATCGGGCTGAAATTATTAATTATCATTACAACGTAGTGAACGAACCAAAGCTACAATGTCCCACCGCTTTGCACTGGGAAATATTCCTGGTGTTTAAGTTGGGAGATCTGACAGGAAATAAGAGAATTTGTTGCTCTCGTCTTGGAAGACAGCCCACGACTTCAATTAGCAACTAGGCTTCACTAGAGGCAATCACTGTCGCCGTCATTTACTATTCAAAATAAAATTCCATAAATCTTTAGTTCTAAATTCCCTGGAGATATTTATTATTCCATTTCAACCAGGATCTAGGGGTAAAAAGCATGGCATCATGGGTGTAGGGCTGTAAAAAGAATCTATTTGGCTATGGATTCTCTTCCATTGTCTGTAGAAGGCTGGAAAAGATATTTTTCTCGCGTGAGAAAACTGAAAAGGAGATAAAATTGAACTACTATATATAAATTCGGAAAATGGGAAGGTGAATTTCTACATTTTTTTTAATTTGTAAGGGGAATAAGGAAGGGACTCGGAGAATTTTTTGAGGTGTTTTAAACTTTGGGCCTGTTATTCAATTGCCACCAGTGGATAACAAGTTCATCGTTATGGCGATATGTGAACTTCTATTAACAGATACCTTTCCATATGAATCGGACGAACAACTCGCATACACCGATAGTCGTACATTCAAGTGATGTGAAGAAGGAAAAGTGCTATGCATTACCCAAGGGAAACGGTGGAAGCACGGCAAGTACTGTTCCTGAGGTCTTTGGCGAGTGCGCAATGTGAACGGGAGAGGGAGGGTTGGGTGCGGTGGAGGGAGCAGTGGATCTGGGCGGAGGATGTTGCTGGCGTGGGAATAAGAGAGCCGCGGGAGCGTGGAGAGGGGTTGGGAGATCCAGCCGGAGAAGAAAATTGAGACGGATTAAACTCTAAAAAGAGTTGAGGAAAAAAAATGTCTCTAGGGTCGTTAATTTTAATTCAGGCCTCCCTAAGTCTTCCCTTTATTGTAAGGAGCTGTGGGAGGGGCGGGAGGAGATTCCTTTCCGCATCTTGATGGAATTGCACAAAGATTTACTACTAATTTGAATTCAGAAAATTCTTTCTCCCACGAAACTGTTTGAGCACCGGATTAATGTTTTTGCTTATTTTTGGTCGTAATTACGTTCGCACACTTCTTATGTTTCCAAATATTTTAAATACCAACTAGTGATTGATTAAAAGGGCTGAGCGCCTTCAGGAAAAAAAATGTTAAGTCTAATTGATAACAGTTATTCAAAATATGCTCTTTGAAAACACATATATACAGAGAAAGAATCTCTTCGTCATTTTTACCAAGAAATTTAATCCTATTCGAGGAAACAGAAATTTTATTCAAAAGTTTACTTTCGGAATAAATGGAATTCAAACTCAATATGGTGATATTAGCGAATGCAATTTTATTTACATCTACATAATACCCCGCAAGCCGCTGCAAGGGCGTGTGGCGGGGGGTGTTTGGTCACCAACCGTAAAAAGGAACAATACCACATGCAAAACAACAACGTGGAAAATTACACCCACAGAAGCGCACACACTCATGCAAAAATCTCTTCATCCAACACTTATGCAAACACATATACCGCAAACCAACAAAAAACTGCACCCCAGGATGCAGCACGAAAGCCATCCTACAACAAACAAGCCAGGACACAACAAGCAAGAATGTGAAACACCACTACCACATGAACATGCACCACAAAACACTCTACCCCCCCGAGGAGACTGTAAAAGGCAGGGAATGCGACCCATCGTTGCAGGTAGCAGGAATTTTCCCCCGCGGAGAGGGACGAGAGATTGAAAGGGAGACTTAAAAACAGATGAACAGAACACGAATGAGGTCATTCGGAAAAATGGTTTATTATAAAAAAACACATAATGTTAGTGGAAGAGCATGCACTTAAGGCGAGCTAATTATTTTTTAGACGCTGAGGGTGGCAAGTGGAATTTTTGCTATCTAAAACCCTGCAGTTGCTATCCCGTATTGTTCGTGGGAAGAAGGAGTCCTTGAGGCGGCTAGTTCTGGCATCTATTTACATCTAACTATATACTCTGGCAAGATTCATGACGATGGTTCTTTCTTAAAAGAAGTTATCCGTGCGGATTTTCCAATTATTATGTCGCTTTTTAATGTAATCCAAAGCACTTCATAAGCTATTTAAAATTTATGGAGTAAATTTCAGGGGATCGAGATGGTGCGGGGGCTAACGTACCGTCTTCCCACCCTGAGGGCGCGGGTTCAAATCCCGGCGGTGTTGAATATTTTTCAGAGGTATCTCGATCCCTACTTGAGGTGCTTTGTGGAGGGCACTTTGAGTGAGTACGCCGTCCGTCGGATGGGACGTTAAACTGCGGACCCCTTGGCGCCTTTCGTAAAGAGTAGGCTAATGCCGACGCCGGGTTTCTCTCCACCCTTCATCCTTTCCTGTCCATCCCCTATGGCGCAAATGACCTCAGCTGTCGGTCGCCTCCCCTCAAAACTACTACTAGTAAATTTCAGAAAAATATCAGCATCATTATTACATCAGACCATAGCGGCTACATAACTTGAACAGGGTTAACAGGAACTAATGTTTGTACTAAATACCAACTAATGAATGAGGCTAAATGTGTGATTTAATGTTACTTACGTTTTTATATACAGTGATGCATTCCAGGGGCCTCTTAGCTACAGCTATCAGTTGTAAGCAGATATTATTTTTTTAACTGAATCAATCATTTCTCCAGTGTTGGATAGATATGCGTTCCATTACGGGCATTAAAGGAAATCAGATTTTTTTTTAAATATCGACCTTAACGTTTACCTTTGCCTCTGCCCATCCTGCCGGTCATTGACCAAGAAAACGACGGCGGACAAAATCCTTGCCACCCATGTCTCGAGCGAATGGAAACGGAGGATGCGAGAGGAGAGCAAAAACCAAGAGGGCGGAGCGAATCAGCTTTTGGCCGCGCAAGAAACCGCGTGAAACATTGCGGAGAGGTCCGACCCGGCATCGATCGAAACATAAAACAGCCGTTAGCAGCAAACATAACGTCCCAAGTTTCTACTTCATTAATGGACCGTAGTTCGCAACAGACAATGTAGCACAGAAAACGGATGATAGATAAAGCGAGGGAGCCGAAGTAAGGAGAAAGATTCATCTCCCATTCCGCGGGACCTGCCCACCTCACCCCGTCCCACTCAATTCTTTTGTACGCGCGCCGAGCTCTATGACCTCTTCCCTCCACCCTCGCACCACGGAGACCGGGCCTCCGACCCCTGCTCCACACCCCCCGCCCCGCCTTAGCTGCAAACGGCCCAAACCAGGCTCCGCTCCGCCAACAGTCATTATTTTTCACTAAAGAAAAGGCGAAGAGGTTCCCCGTTCGAAGGGAGACGGCGGAGAAGGGATTCATATGAGAGGGATGGGGAGGAAAAGAGGGGGTGGTTACGAATGGGGATGGGAGAACCGGGGTGGAGATGGAGAGAACTGGAAAAACTCCACCCCTTTAAGGAATTATGACGCCATGAGGGAGGAGTAGAGGCATCGCCTCCGGGCCATAAGTGCCGGGAAAGAAATGTAGTAAATTGGAACACGATACATGAGAGATGATAAAATATTATGCTCTTAGAGTCGAAAAACGCAAGCCCTGAGTTATTGGACATACGCCACAATATAAGAAAAAAGACATTTACTGTGGAAGTAGTGAGGGGGAAATTCACTGTAGAGATATTAGGCACAAGAGAGATGCTCATTACGGATATAGAATTGCCGAAGTATCCACGTATTTCTGGTAGACTCAAGTATTCAACTGAGTACCCGCGATCACGGCCTTGGTCTATAAACAATGCTTTGATCTAAAGGTGGATAGATGGAGAAATACGAGACCTCTTAGCGAGTTCCCAACGTTTCAAATTGTATAAATTACCATGTGCTACGTAACTGTACGGCGTTTATCTGTGAACTGCTTTTGAGAATCGCCTTAATATGCCTTATGCTTAATAAAAAGCAAAAATGAACCAGTAGTCAGCTATGACGTTGTTACACAGCGGTCTTCAATTAGCCTTGTTGACTGAAACATGATTATAGAAAAAAATCAAAAGATTTCTTTTAAATATCCTAATTTATTATTTACATACCATGACAAAAAATTATAACATCACTAGTTCAATTATTTACCATAAATCATAACGGTAATGGAGACGCTTGTGTAATCCAAGCTTTGATATTCCGATCAAATTACTTTTGAAAACTCTTGCAACACTGGAACGAAAAGTTTTTAAATAGTTTTCTGAAAGGTTTGCGAAATTTTAACAGCAGGGTGAAAATGCTTTCTTTCTGGAAAAGCATAGCTAGTGACGTGATTAGGGCAACTAGAAAAAAGTCTAAACATTCCTCCGTGCAAGTGTAAAAGACTTCATAAAATATTCATCCAAGTATAGAGGTAATCAAATTTAAGCCATGGGAATAACATTTCACCGGTGGATAAACAAAACAAATATTTAAACCTGATGAACGCCTTAAAGCCTTTGGGAACGCTGCCCCGCGGCACTGTAATCCAATGAATATAAATTGAATATTAATTCCGAGCAGTGCCAAAATATTTATTCCTTTCTCCTCTCTGCATAGACGGTCGTAAATAAAGCCTTCTCTATTAAGGGATCGATGTGTCAGTCATACACCACCTCGATTACCACTCACAATAAGTATATTCGCGTACGCATATATTTCTATTTTTTTCAATTTTAATGCGATGTGCGATTTATATCATAATATTCATTTCTGTGAATCGCAGCATATTCCGCAAAACACATACGTGTGGACAGAGATCAAAATAATGATTTCATAGAGTTATATTCAGCGAATATAGAATATGGAAATGTTGATGACCTTCTGAAAATATTAGCATCAATGGAGCTGAAAGACTGAAATTGTTTGACAATTTTTCCGAGAATACATTTTTTCATTTAAACCTTATTCCAGGAAAGAGCAATAACAGTAATCTGATGGCTTTCCAAAAATGCCATGAAATATGGTCCTAACGATACATTTTTCTATTTCCTCTAGTTTTTCTGCGAAACCGGTGAATAGATTAATGAATGGTTAGTTACATGGCAAGAGTAATAAGAACTTACTGCCAAGATATTCTTTCATGGAATTTAAATAGATTTCTCCCTAACCTCAAGGCAAGTTATTAGTTAAAGGCAAACTTGTGACAAAAATAGACGAAAGTAAACTTTGAAAATTACACGATTGACATAATCATCCTACAATTATCAAATATATCTAAGGGATCTAGTGCAATATTAATAACTAGATATTTTCCTATATATATCGCTATAGGCTATAGGGAACTAAAGCCATGCTTTTTGCTAGGAAGCACATCTAGGACATCGACGAGTGAAGTTTTTTTATTCAACATTTATAAATCAAATTGCAAATGTTGACAACTACTATTAAAATTCAACCTATTTAGGACGATTCTTATAAAAGAACTTCAGTTTCAATTAATAGATCAAAATTATTCCTTCCAGAATAACTCTTTAATCATATTTATAATGAATGTACCTTTATCTACTGATAAATTAATTTAATTACAACATACTCTGGGGCCAAGTCAGCATAAGAACTGCTTGACTGCTATGGTACATGTAATTAGTGTTAGTTATCGGAGGGTAGGACTGATAATGTGTTATTTGTAGCATCAGGGGCAATTTGAGATGAGTAAACTTTTATTGTGATCGCGTCATGGTTGAAGAATTTCAACGCAGTGTCGATCGACATCAGCTCTCTCTTAACGAAGTGTCATGAGCTCTGCTGATGAGTGTCCCCATTTACTGCATTAGGTACTGCAGGGTAGAGACACACATTAGAAGTGATACGGATTACGAGAAAAATATTTCACTTTCGGTATTTCTCTCGGGATACCTAAGTGATAAAACAGTAAACTGACAACCATGACAACATTCCACCTTTTACAAAGCCCATAAATTTTGTGGCTTCTTAGAGAATTTTTGTCTGAAACATTTTTAAATTACCCATTTTTGAGCAACGATAATTTAATTTTAGTCAGTTGTTCATAATTAAATTCAAAGTCTTTTCACGTGGCCTTCGATGTAGACGGAGCAGCATGTGGATATAATTTCACCTACATTATTAATTCATAGTATCACTCTGCTTCCCAAGGCCAATATCTTATCCTTACGCTTGCAATGGATGACCCTACCTGGGTCACCCATTACAAACTTAAGGATAAGAATCAGAATATAGGTTGCCTATGCATCATCTGTACCTTAGTGAGACGGCTACGGAAGCCTGTGAGGGGGCTATTTCAATTAAAATATTATGTTGAAATCAATATTAAGGAAGAATTGGAAACCAGTTTTTCAATTGTGCGGTGATTGGATAAAATATAGTTAGGTATCACTATCTATTATCATCAGCCTATCGTTGTACTGCAGATTATTTGTGAAAAGTAATCGGATGTTTCATGCTCAAAATTTTTCATCGATTTATAAGGATTCTTTTATCTCAAGAAACCTTTTTCTCTGTAACTACATTATATGTCGACATGAGAATGTTGTCCGGACTTGGTATTCAGTACAGAACCTTGCACAAAGACACCGGATGTACCTAAGACCATGAACGAAGTAAACTCAAACACCTTAGAGGCTAGTTCATGTATTCTAGTAAAAATTGGAAACCTTCTTTAAGACACACAAGTTTTCCACACTTTGCTCCATACCTTGTCGTCAAAGTACGTGCACTGTGGACTGTAATACTCTTGCGTGTGTTTGGTAGCTTCATTGCGATTGCATGGGAGTACTCGTGTGTGACAACATCTACTTTGGACCTGTACGTAAAGGAGTACCTAAGTTCTCCCGGCATCACGAGCACTGTAAGACCGCAAGAGTACACGAGATTTCAATTATTTTAAAAAACTTTCTCCAAAACAGAAAAGGTCCTGCGGTGAAAAGAATGCAACTTTACAATAGCTAAAACACAGATTTTTGACTGAGATTTTTCATAGGTATATTTTCTGCCAGGCCTAGCTTAAGCTTTGTCACAAGCTTTGAATTTGTTATTGATCATTTTTACCAAAACATCGAATCTACACTTTTTTTCTTCATCTCCATGAAGCAAAAAGTGCTAAAAATATCCAAGGAATATGATTGTTTTGTTTCCAGAGGAGAAATGATTCGTTGTAACACTGAGATGCGTCTTCACTAAGTTTTTTGTTTCAACTATACCATATCTACCTAATATTATGGATGTTGTTTCGATAGTTACCAGTCGATTTTATCCCAAATAAGCAACGGCGACCCAAATTCAAACATCAGGGTAGAGATCTGTCATTGTTGAGCTGCTGATGGTTTCCCAGAAATATTTGGTACCAAAAGAGTCACGAAGGTTGAGTAAGGAGATTACAGAGTCGGTTCCCGAAAACAAGTCCGGGCCCTCCGATTAGCAACCCTGCACTTTAGCATCTGTGCCTCTACCTTATTTAACGTTTTTCCTAATGGAAAGATTATTCCTCCAGTAAATATTTCACTAAAACATAATTAATAATTGTAATAATATTGCGTCATAATTTGGGATATTTTAGTCAAGAAACTTAGTTGATTTACAAATAAAACCAACAACAAGCGTTTCACAGTCCACAATCATAATCATCAATTTTGTCTCTTATCTGTTTTTCTAGTGCGTGTATGTATGTAATTTTCGTTGTAAGAGTTATCTTTGACCAAACTTGACCGTTTCCGCCAGGAAAATCGCCTAATTGCAACATTATTCCAAAATAAATAAATAAATCACTCAGGTCATGGATTCGAAGCACACGATCAACTTGTCATATCAAATATTAATCCAGTATGTTAATCTAACATGCCAATATAAAGATATTCCCTATACATTTTTTTTCCTTGATACTAATATTATTAAAGATTTTAATATGTAATAAAATCGACCAAAGTACGACTTCAATGGAAAACATGTTCACATGTCATATTTTCAATTGCATGTATAATGTTTGTGGTGAAATGCCAAATGATACAACATACGAGTAAGTTTAAAATGCGAGTTTATCGTACTACTACAAAATTGCCAGGCAAATTAGGCAAATGAGGAATTATTTTATTCCAATTGAAATCGGTCTGCACCTCGAGTTTAGCTTCTTGTGCTGATTTCCCCCTGTACAAAAAGCTTACTCGAAATTTTTGAGCTCTAGTTGGCTATCCAGACTTACAATATTTTTTCCATTCTTAAATTCCAAAATATTGGAAATGATTTTTTTAGCCCTTTTTACCTTATTCCTACCTTTAATTATTTCCTATATATAGGTCGGAATCTAAAAATTTCTGTTGATCACCGTTCTGCTCACAGGTAATCTAGAGGATTCTAGCATTTCAAATTTCATAATGCAGAATACTAAAGCCAAAAAATGTTGCTTAGCCCCAATATTTCGCCTCTTATCCTTCCAGGAGTAAAGCGAGGAGAGATTTTAGGAGGTATTTCTCTGCTTGCTGTAATAATTTTGAACGTGAATAGAGTAAACTTGAATTAAATTGATTCATTTAAATGTAAAATGTTCTCTTTCACGGAGTAAATTTCGATCCTTCCTGGTCAACGGGATTTGAATTGAGTCCTCCTTAAACCTTAACTCCAGCTTAATGCTAATTTAAAAGTTTCCAATATTTTGAATTCAGACTTCATTAAAGACCTAAATAGGGACACAAGGGGCAAAGATTACTGTTCATCGCCCCTCAACTAAGTCCCATTCGAAACCATTGCGGGGTAATCAGAATGGATTATTTCTAGGACACCCTCGGACGAATATGGACCGAGTTATTTCACGCGATTTGGAATACTGTTTCTTACTACTTTTAACGAACAGGCATTTTCATCATCTCTCTTTACCTTCTTGTTTTGTTACCCACTAAATCCACTAAGTAAATTTCTGACCTAATTCCTCCAAATAAGACGCTAAACGAACATTAAAATTTCACCAAGGAAATGCAATGTACCGGAAAACACATGCTGCATTAGTTCATCTTTTGCTCAGAGTACAATGTGCTTTGAACCGAAAAAAGATTAGGCCAGGCGATGAAATAGCATTTATAAGAAGAAAAAGTATGGGTGAACGCATGCTAGGCGTAAGAAATGGGTAGTAACAAAATGTTCATTACGATCATAGAATATGTGTTACTTTCGCTCTAAGGCCTAATTATCAATTGAATTCGGGGAAATATTACCGTCCTAAGTGTTCCAACGCTCGGATCAGCAAATTGAAAGAAAACAAGGCACGCTTGTTTTTCCCCATTACACCCAAATTAAACGCCAAGTCAAGGGTAAATTATGCGAGCAATATACGGTTTCTTTAATGTGCTACGAAAAAACGAGAACAGGTCATTTGGGCATCATGTGACATGCTAAAAATGATCCGGAGTTTTCCCCTTGAAGGAACTGTTTGCAGGGAATAATAAATATCCTTTCCACGTTATGTCCAAAGAGTATTTTCACACAAACTAATAACGCTACGGGATAAATATTAATATTTAAATTTGTTTGGTGATAGATTTTTTCGTGATAAAAATTCGATTTTACAGTTACAAATATCCATTTATAAATGAATAAAATCCTAGAAATGAGCCAATAAGTCGTATAAATGTTAATGATATTGGTCCTGCTGGAATAACAAAACGCTCGATTAAGTCAAATGACCTTATCTTTCGGCCAACTCCCCACATTTCTGCCGCAAAAGCCTAATTATATCGGAATTTGCACCGTTTGATATCGCATGGGTTTCACAAAACCTTTCATTGAAGTAACTCCTGTAATACAGATAGGTATTTGTGCATTTTTTACTGATGAAAATATCACATAACAAAAAGTATTTACAATTTATCTTTTACGATATTACCCGGAAATGTATGATCATTATGTAACCCCATGCATTTCTGGGAATACCGAAAAGTTAAATTTAATGCATCAACACGGGGTGAAAATTGGGTGATATGGTCATATTCGTGAGACCCCTTAGCTTTTGTTAATCATCTCCAATAATAAGATCCAAGGGAATGGAACCGAGGATGGCATAACATTAACGGGAAGGAACGCAGGTAAAGAGTTTACTTAAAACATTTAAGATTTAGATGACTACCAAATATTAATAAGGTATTCACTCCTGTGAAGAGAGATTCGAGCTCAGTAGAAAAACTGTCACTCACTCAGGACGGTGAGGTTAACTTTCGTGTTTCGCGTTGGCGACTTCTTAAAATCCACGCGACATCTGTAGACGCCACCGTCTTCGTCCTTGACGCTCTCCACCGTCAGTTTAGCCGGATCGTCTGTGAACCGGAAGTAGGCTCTGCCGCCCAGGGTCTGCTCATCCGCCCAATGACGAGCCTGGTCAAAGGATTTCCCTCGAGCATCAAAGCTGTAAAGAGGGAGCATGGATTCAAAGGTATCACTCCAGGGTGATAAAACTGTGTGGGGGTAATAATGCACGCAGCCTCGTTATATATTACAAAAAATACTAGTACGACAATTATTCCATAAAAATTTTGATCTCACTTATTAAAAAGTTTAGAGTAGAATCGGCATAAAAAAATGGATAATGATGTATTAAAAACCCTTAAAAAAATGGATACTGATTTTAGTTGTTTCGCAAAACATTAAATGGGAGGAGAGAACGTGAACTCTATTAAATATTTCTCGGAAAACTAAATAGATATTTTTGAATCATCGGAAACTTAAGACCGAGTGCCCAGTAGAGAGAGTGGGCAAAAATATCAGTCATCTTATTAGACATATTTAGACATATATTACTACCCTCATAGACAGTATAGAGTGCCCCTAATATAGACGGGAATTATATGAGTTGTTCATTTGAGAATCGAGAGGAACATTAACCAAACATGATATGAGAGTAGAAGAAGAGGAAATTTATTGGAAGAAAAGGAAATATCCTATAGCAGGTATTGAATGCCACAATAGTCACAATGTTCCATAAGCGAAAAATAACGATAGTGAAATAAATATTGATGTATAAGTTATCGATAAAATCCGAACAAGATAAAATTTAAATGACTAAATACATGATTTTTTAATTATTCGAATAGAAATATTACAATAAATTGATGAATTTTCTTCACAATAATGAGACATATCGAAAAAAAATATCATATTTCTTTTCTCCAGGCACATGAGCTGTTCCATCAAATTAATTGCATCGATGAATTTTTGGTAAAATTAACATCTATGCTCACAAAAAATTCAAGGGCTCCCACCGAAAGACGATTTCCTAAGAAATGATTTCCAAATCAGTCGGTGCTTGGTTTTCAAAATTTTAGGAGCATTGTATTTCAAACTAATCGAAACAAACTACAAGAAAATTAGCTACATTAACTTAAGAAGAGTCACCCACTTGCATGTACATAATTTTAAAGAAACTCCTTATATTCTAGAGATAATTTCTGAATGAATCTTTCCGAAAATTTCCCAAGGTGTTCTCCAAAGTAATCAAGTTGTACACTTAATTTTTTCCAATTCACCAATTTTTTTCACTTTTTCATACATAACATTACAAGTTAGGAAAGTAAATTTTCCCAAATAAAAGCAGAGATTTTTCCGACTATACTCTCAAGGAATCAGGAATTACAGTTAGTGAAATTATCTTTTTTAAAGCTAAAAAATATAGCATGTAGTGGGATTTGAAAAAGTATTTAATACTCAATTTTGTTAGTCTCTTGCACATTTAACCTTGCTGAATCGACGCCAAAAAATAATTTTTGCTATAAAATTCAAATCATTAACGAAAGACTCAAGTCAATTATGTCACTTGGAATATATGTCATTAGTTAAAGAGAAATTTTTACTTTGGACATTCTCATTTGAATCTATGACTTTAAAAATGTGAGACAAAAAAGGGTAAAAGGGAAGGATTTTTACTCGATTCGGTTTCTTTGACCTACCAATAGATAATTTAGTAATTCAAGCGATAGGGCTTTAAGATTTCAAATGACACGCGCTGGGTACACGTGTACTTAAAAAATCCTAGGTGGGGCCGTTGTACCATCAAATCATTACGGATAATATGGTCTTCAAAAATATTTAAACCACTTTTAGCTTTCCAAAGACAAAAGTGCACTAACCTGTATATAGGTGTGGGGGCACCCTCCTTGTACCAAATCACCAAGTACACTTTGTCGCCGGGCATCGGGGGAGAGATGTCGCAGGGAAGTTTGGCTACTCCTCCAGCGACCGCCGATGCCTCCGAGACCATCACTGAAAAACAAGAGAGAGAGGTTTCAGTCAATTTGAGAATCTAACTAGCCAATCAAACAAAGAATTTAGTTAGGTCTAATTTCACAAGTTTTTTCCAGAACTTAATAAATATACTTTAAGCATTACGGTGGAAAAATGCAAACAAGTCCCATGCATTGTCCCATGTGCATAAATTAGCCAAAAGGTAGAGAAATGCGATCTAGTTGCAAATGTGAATCAAAATAACTGAACTCCTTGACATTTAATGCTATCCCGATGATAACATGGTTTCCAGTATGACAGTAGAAGTACGCAGGGTATATTGTTGTCGATATCCTAGGTGATTAAATGCGTAGATTTTAAAAGATACCAAATCATGAGAACTTAGCTCATCTGCTTAAACTCTATAGGCGTCTCACAATTGTACATATGTAAATTCCATTGGCTAAACGAAACTTTCATCAAAATATTAAGCGGATATTGGGTTAGTCTAACGTTTAAAAAGAGTAAAGAAAATTCAAGGCACCAGTTAGGAACAAAAAATAATATTGGGGAACTCTGAAATTAAGGGTGACTTAATTAGTCTAGTCTGAATGAAAGTCATCATTTGATTAAAATTTACTTTGACCCTGCAGGACTATTTATTACCAATTGCTCATTCAGCTAAATTCTCTAGCCATCAACGTACCTTAGATATCGTGCATAGCGATTAGAAGGGGAAATCAAGTGGAAAGGTACCAATGAAAATGTATAATAATAAACATACATCTTGTGTTATAACTGCGAAGCATCTGTAGTGACACTGGTTTTCGCGAAAGAAATTCGAAATGCCAGGAAATTAATCAAATAGTATGAATTATATAACGCACGATAAAAATAATCAATAATCTTGCCAAAACAAGTCACCTGATGAATTTTCATTCATTAATATTTTCTGAAAAAAATATACAGCAAAGTAGTGCAGTGACATATTTAGCTTGAGAACATATAGAATCCTCATTATATTTAGCATTTTAATTCAAATTTCATTTTTAGGGCCGTGGCATCCAAATATGAAATTGCTAAAAAAAAGTCATCCAGAATAGTAAAATAAATTCTTCAGTATAATATAGTAGGATTAACTGCGGTGATTAGGAAGTAAAAATGAAAAAAGTTTTGCCAATAAAATAATTAATACACTATAGTTCGAAGGGATTTTGCTAACTCAAAATTTCAAGAATGGGAAGGCGAAAGAGAAATTTTGTCTTATCAATTTTTCATACGATGGTTCGCAGAGAGCTGCAAGGCAAATGAGAACATCTCCACAACCGTAAAATATTGATAACAAAGCCTAGGGCATTCATTGGCCTGCTTTAGAACTCTGGTGCTGTCGCAAGGCTGTAAAATTATCATTCAATTACGAGCGCACATTCAGACACCCTCAAGTTGTCTTCCTTTTAGTGCAATATATATTGCTGGAACACTACCAGAGTGCCGTGCGTAATGTCTCATTTGCCCGTAGGAGCGCTAGATCGCGCCACTTGGCCTCACAGAGCCGCTGGCGGCGAGCAGTCTAAGATGCGAACCTTAATGATGCCATTACGGGGTGGAGTTTTCGTTGATCTTCACCGGCGGCATCCGGTGCTGATGCCTCCCTATATAAGATTTTGACCTCGGGGGAGAAACCCACCCCTTTGCCCTCGCTACCAGCTCTCACCGCCTTGTGACGTCATTACAGCGACAAGGGCGCCATTCCGATGCAAGCAGGCAAGAAGGCGACTGTCGTTTGCCTCTCGAAAGGAATTTGAGATGCGGTCTTAATGCCACGATTACCTAACCTTCCCGAGCCAGGATTCAATAACTGAATTTTAGTGCCGGTAGAAATTGCTATTCCACTTATACCGAATTCTAAAATGGGCGTTAAAATTCAAAGAGGTAGAGCGGAGAAGAATGCAGTTATCGCTCCGTGAATTGAGAAGACCGTGGCTTCGGAAACATTTGGCCTTTCTAAGGGACTTCTTCTCCCTCGGGGGGTTCCACGAGCATTGATAAATATGATCTGGTAAATACATTTGTTCCATTTCAGAATTTTTTTTAAGTCAGTAGGAGAACTAGCCCTTGCTGTTCTTCAGTCACTGAGAAATGTGAACAACGTCACTTTGATGTATTCCACCATGATACACTCGAACGAGTGCGTCTGCCCTATGAAGCCATTTCACAAATGCAAATAAGTGTAATACAGCAGTTTCAAGAACAATCAATAATGTTTGTTTCCACGGGAAAAACCGGAAAGGAATATTGGGGCAAATATTTTAGAAATGCTTTAAGGATTTTCAACAATTCTAGTTAACGGAGTCTTTATTCATGTTGCGTATTTTGTGTACAATTAATTAATTTACATAGATTTGTCTTTATCTTCATTCTCTTTATGTATATATATATATATATATATATATATATATATATATATATATATATATATATATATATATATATATATATATACACATATATATATACACATATATATACATATGTATATATATATTTATTTATTTATTTATAAATATATATACATAAACACTGATATTGGTTTTTACAACATAGATACACAAAGAGAAGACACTCACATATGTACTTTTGACGTTTCGACGGCACGGCTATCATCACCATGTGATGACACACACACACATATATATATATATATATATATATATATATATATATATATATATATATATATATATATATATATCCATGCACACGCAGTTTGAAATGTACGTTTATAGACTAATTAATTAGAGAATACGCACATTTTTAATTTTTCAAAATTTCATTCCAAAGAGAGGAAACGTGATACGTGATTACAAGCAAAGAGTTTCGCTCTATTTCTTTTAACCGTTTCTTCAGCATTTTACATTAAGCGGCCAAGGTTATCAATATTTAAAGAACTTAATCTTTGATTCTTAGCAAAATTAACTGAATAGTATTGGTAAGTAATTCAATTAATAAAAATACCGCAAATAAAAACACAAGTAGTCTCAAAATAACAAACAAAAAATTATAAAGCCGCTTTACACCCAAACGATCAGTTAGAACACAGAAACCACCTTTTTAAAGGGTTTGTATGAAATGAAGTTTTGTTTCAGTAATCCAAAACAGGAGATTATTTTTCAACTTTAGGGCATAAGAAAAGTACTAGTGCTTAAATGTTGGTTAACTTGTACGTTATTCTGTGAATTTGAAAAACAAAATGAACTGTAAATATTATAAAAATCATTAATTTCAACAAAATTAATTAATTTGATCTCTATTCTGTGAACAATGGTTTCCAAAAGATCAACTTACAAAATACTTCAGAAATCATTTATAATGTTATCAGAGAGTGCCATAGAGATTTAGATATCTAAAAATAATAAAACTTTGCTTTTGTATGTTGAAATTTTCAAACAAATAGGATGTGAAGGGGTGGGCATAACCATTAGCATTTCTTAATGTAAATTATTAATCAGGTATTTTAGTACGTATTTTGGCCTCATTAAAATATTCAAATAGAATTTTTGAAGACTTTTATTTTCATCTCAGCACGGGGACCATCAATTTGTGGATTTAAAGAGAATTTTCCTATGAATTTATTAATTTTGTGCATCAACTCCCTTGGAACTAATCTAAATGTAGAAACTAAAGCATCTCTATATCTTTACCTTCACCCTTCGCCGAAGGCTAACTGAACATCAGAAAGTGGTAAGGAAGAAGTGTGTACAAAAAAGACAAAAACGTGACTGGCATAGCGGTCAGGTAGATGTGTTAAATCCCAGCAGAAGCATTTTGAAAATCCTTAAAGATCATAAGTGAGCCGAGTTCGCGGGGGCTTAGGAGTGACATTAGAGAGCAGAGGAGGACAAAAGGCCATAGAGGTGGAAGGGAGAATGGCGTCCAAGGCTCGAAAATGAAAAAGCAGATTTAATGATCGAAAAAAATTACGTGTCAATTTAACTGTGTCAAATTTCACCTAGAATATTACGTGAATAATATGAAGAATAAATGGATGAGATAAACAAGGGAACTCTAATACTCACTGCCACTCTTTTAATACTTTTATATTTTGGAATTCCTCGGCACTTTCATCAGGATATGAGTGGTAACTGATATTTAATTGATAAGCCCGTACTCTGATGAAGGTGATTGGGGACACGGAAATTTAACAGTATTAAGTGGCCGTTTTATTTTTCTATTATATTGTTACCATTAAATGTTTTTGTATACATGCATATGCATTCGAAAACATACATCTGTGAGGAAAACTGAAGATCAGAGGCTTGAATTACGGGAACTATTTCCGTTTAGAATCGGCAACCTTTCACCTTAATAACGGATAGTGCAATTCTTGCAATTCGGTTCACATAAGCGGGCGACTAAACTTTTGCGAAAGTTTCCGCAGTTTTTTTTTCATTTAACCATTTACACGACGAACTAAGTGTTATTTTACACTTTTTAACCGTTCAAATGAAATAAATGAAGAGCAGCTTATCTACGATAGGTGGATTCCTGCGAATAAACTTGTGAATGTATGAATATGAATGTATGCGAGCACATGATATAAAATGTTTATTATGTATCATAAGTAAATGTATCACGTTTATATTTGTATTCATATATGAAGTACAATTTGATCAAATATTATTTAATTCAACTCTACAATATTCAGCTTAAAATCCCTGAATAAACACGTTGATAAATTTTTTTACAATTTTCCAAACGTAAATTTGGAGCTAAGGTATAGCTCAAAACTTTCAAATGCCCTATGATTACTAATCTATGAATAAGGAGTTTGAGGAGTCCTCAGTTAACATACGATATTTTGGAAAAATTTGTGTCCTAGCAATGGAATCTTTCTCGTCGTCATCCCTCACACCCCAGTGTCGCACGCACTCTGCCTCTTATGTAAAATATAATACCAAAGAGGTCTATCCAGAAAGTAACCTCCGTTCTGTTATAAAAAATACTTTGGAATAGATACAGAAAGTTTATAATTTTCATTTCAAAACTACAAGTTTCTACTATTTTATACATATTCGCTAAACATGTTGACATACTATATGTCATATCTCTGAACTAGTTTTCAAATGCCTTTAGTATAAAATTCTGCCGCCTTAGATCGCAGCCAACCTATGGTGGCATCTTGAAGTTCCTCGTAGAGACAAGCACATAACATAGTGTAGCCTAACTTTTCAATCGTTTTTCAATGCAACAGACTCGTAGAAATCAAAGGAAAACTTTCTTATGATTTCAGATATCGTAAAACGTCAGTTTTTACGAACTTTCTGGAGCAGTTGATTGTTCACGTCATACGGGCGGTCACGTCAGCCATCATCATGAACATTTATGTTCCCTCATAAACGAACAACAACACAGACGCCCAACTCATGTCACTCAACACATTTGGTCCGTACAGAGCACAATGTTCCTGATAAATCTCAGCAGCTTTGAAGTATTTTATCAGTAAAAACGTTATAACTGAACGAAATTCATATTTGGCGGTAATTTCAATTGTATTGTTCCTTTTCTCTCGGTAATGTAAACGAACGACAAACGTCGCGGCCTTCCAACCACTGCAGCTTAAAGCTTCCTGACCCTCTGTGTGCGTCAATACAGCTACCATTCAGTTTCTACCCCAACTGTCACGCTACACGAAAACTAAGGGTACTTTCTGGACGGCCCTCGTATATGGTTTTAAGTTTATTTATTCAAAAATATGCCATTAAAATAATTTTCATACCAATCAGAGTGAGACCTTTTCAAAGGAGTACACGACTGCGGTGGGATGGGTGCTGTATTTGAGAGGGGTAGGAAGTTAAGAAAGAAAAAGTGGCGCTTTGAGGGGCGAGAGAGAGAGAGAAAGAGGCAAGGGGAGGAAATGAAAGGGAAGAGGGGGACTGGGCCGGACTTGGGTTTAGAAATTGGAAAGTGAGAAGGGGTGAGGAATGGAGGTTAGGCATCAGAAAACTCACCAGAGGCTTAAGATTGAGGAGAGAGTGCCCAAAAGATCAGGGACCCAGGGGAGACCTGTTTGAAGGGGGGGCATGGGCTACGAACTTTGAAAGACTCCAGCAAGACACCAAACTGAACGCGAGTCGCACTTCAAAAGGGGAGCCCTGTGAGACGGGACGAGGGTTGGGACGAAATTAAATGCGACACTCTCCGGCGCCCCTCTCGGACAGACATCTAATTTGTTAAATGAGACGGTGGGTGTGGGGGAGGTAGAGGAGATGTAGCTTTGAAGTGATTTTTTTCGGAAGCGGAGGTTTAACATTTTTTTGCCAGTGAGGGAAGAACGTGTCACACGGGCCGAGCCTTTTTAGGGAGGCGATTACGGATTTGAATGAAGCTGGCGTGCATGAGGAAGGAAGCATTTCTACTTCGGTCTTTTACGGGATTTTGCAGGAATTCGGCGTTTTACGGGATACTTTTCAATAGAGCCTTTACTTGTTTAGAAGAACACCTCATTTGATAATAATAGGCGCCGAGAAATGCGTATTTACTTAAATACACGGGACCATTTCTCTAAATTTTCGAAAAGTAGTGAAGCCTATCGGGCGTGAGATCTTTCCGATTGTGAACAGGCGCTGAAAAATCGAAGATAACATTTCTTTTTCAAGTGTATCAATACATGAGCATTTAGTCGCGTTCAATGTTTTGCCACATTACGGTTGGTTGAAAGAATGAAAGCCCTGGCAAAATCGGTGTACTTAGCCCCTCGGTCCATTATAGTTATTAACGTATATACCATTGTGCTTCCGTGCAAAGAAACTTCATACATTCTCTTTATTTCCCTCTCACTTCAGTATTTCGTCATTCACTGGAACTATTTTTCTGAGATGTATTTATGTTCAAGTCATTACATATTCTAAATTTGAGATTTTGGCATTTTTCATTCAATAATATAACCTGGATAGAGTTTCATGAAAAAAAGTATATTTACTAGAAGCCAGGATTTAAAAAAATGCAGAGACCATTAAAATACTTCATAGTTATTAAATTTAAATTTAATTTAAGAATCAATTCATTGTCACTTATAATATATTCGATGGAATAAATGAAAGTTAAAGAAGTATCGCATTAAATTTTTGGTTTAATTTTATTGTCAGGATTATTAATCATATTTAAAAATCCAAGAATAAAGTTCCTTTTCTACTTAAAAATTATGTCCTGAATAGGTGGATGACTACGAGGAGATGGATGAATCGCATTGCATTTTCCTATTCGCTATTGCATTTTCCTATTCGCTATTGCATTTTCCCATAATACCAATACATACAATCAGATAAATAAGTACTCCAATTCAGTCCTTAATATCCACAATTTCTAATGACAACTAGACTCTATTATGTCCGTCAGCCTAATTCGCTATCTCACCTTGAAATTAGCCTCCTCGACTACTTCAGCGTACTATGTGTTTCGCAAAAAATATCTTTATTGAAGTCAAGATTCTCATTTCGAGCACAAAACACCCCCGGTTGCACAATGTAGGCCAAAACCACGTAAAGCAAGGATTCCGTTGGAGATTAAGAGATCTCTTTCATCTGCTTTATGCAGAACAAGAAACATGAATTTATATCGTCTTCTGGTTTTCACCCAAGTGGTATTCATCTCCCGCTTCCTCCCATTCTTAATCCCAAGGCATACCGTTTTCCACGTCCCTTTGGCCGCATAAGCGAGGTGTTTTTCTCCATGTAAAGAATCAAGGCGGTGAGGTCGGTGGTTATTGTGGAATTACTGCGGTTCACGTGAGGATTCCCCATCTCTGGGCACACGAAAGAACGTTAATTTGGACCAATCCGCGCCCTCAGTCGCGTCCTTTACGCCATCGCCACGCCCACTAGGCCATTACAGAAGCCGATCCTTCTTCCACGACGAGCATACGACTCATATTGCTATTGTACGCTAACACTTATGCTGTCCTCGACGCCGTAATGTGTCACGTAAGGGTGGAGTTTCACTCAATTCGCTCCCTCGCGTCTCCCTCGACCTAAGAAAACCCATGATTCTGCGCTCCTTTTGTTGCTCATCTCGGCGTCTCCTGCCGAGGCCTCACATAAATTGCTGCTCGCAGGAAAAGCTGGTGTAATTTGGGCGGTGATTAAGCAGGAAAGCAAAGAACTATTACACAGCGTGCACAAAACCCTTCGGATGATAGTTTTGGCAATTCTCTCATAAACAGCAAGCCATAAAATGGCGTATTAACTTTGATATTTTCGAAATTCTCGTTGAATACTTACGTACAAGTATGAACGTAACTCCTACGCTGCATTGATGTTGAATTAGAATGCTACACAAAACAAAATGTTTTCTGTGAAATCCTAGGCGATTATTTTTACGCTTACGTGTTCTTATGGTGGTCGTATTCCATTTTATGCGTTCACCTCGCTTCTCTGTTTAGGGTGACTTTTCCTTAGCAGAAGATCCCGAAGTATTAACGTTTTGTAGATTTTTAATTAAATCTAATATGTACGTTATTCCTATACTAAGCCCCTCATGAACATAAAATTAAAAAGAAATGACATGAAGTGCTCATATGCTGAAATTCTCCATCCTGAACAAAAAATATGTGAAAATCTGTTTGAAAAACTTATAGACACAACATAGCGGGTAGCCACTGAAATGAGTAGAACTACTTCCTCAATTGAAAATATACGAAAATTAGCATGTAAACGTCGACGCATTACGTGTTTTGCTAAATACTTTATTTTATGTAAATGTTGGAATACTTGATGTACTTTTTCTACCCATGCCATTTAATTTGTGCTTTATTCCAGGCGAAAGCTGGCTTTGTAATTTTTAAAATATTCATCCTTTTGTAATTGCAACTAAAGGTCGCCCATCTACATTCATAGCAGAACTGGAAAAAAAATATTGTGTTGAACTCTCAGTTTAATACAAAATGTATATGATACATGGGGATTCTCTTACGGAAAATTTTAGCCTAGAATGTAGTTTATGGGTATAATTAAGAACGCGGTTGTAACGAAAAATAATTCAAAACACTGCACGGGGATATCGCAAATAAGCGCGGGGCTTGCTATTTTTTTATGACGACGCACCAACGAGGAAACGTCGAGTGCAGAAGCCCTCGATGGGAAAGCAAACGGAATTGCACTCGATGAGAAGGCAAACGAAATTGCAAGTCAGAAAAATCCCGCGAGCAAAAGCGTCAAGGACGACTGGAATGGGTTGAATGGGGAGGGAGGGGGATTGATTCGACCAGGACGAAGTTGGTTCTTGGGGGAGGGTGAAGGGATTGGTGGTGGGATGGGATTAGGGGGTGGGGCGAAGGGAGAGAGACCTTGCACGGGGATAGTGGGGCACTAAAGAGCCTTGCTGGCCCGGCGGATGGGCAAATGAGGAATGGCCTCCCATTCACGAAGAAAAGCATAGAGTGATGCAATCTGCGGGAAACGGCGATGGGCTTGAGGGAGGTTGTTGATGGAATGGGACTCGCTGGAGGGTGGAATGCCAGGGAGAAATCCTTGGGGGATAGAGCGGTAGGAAGGACAACGGGGGAGGAGAGGAAATCGAAAAGGCCCGCGCGGGTGGGGTCCTTTTTCGACTGCCGCTCGGAGAAGAGAAAAGCTGACCAAAGTAAAAAGCAGACTCGCGTATTTTTCCACTGCGGCAGACGTAGCAGCGGGGTAGCTGACATTATTACTCGATGGATTATGTAAGGAAGCTGTTGACAGCGACTTATGCAGATTTCCGAGCCAAATGATTCGCAATCTGTGGATGACATGGATACATTTATGGTCCCTATTCAGAATACATGCAGCGGTATTGCATACGTTATAACAAAATGACAATCCAACTGCAGAAAATTTCAAAATGCTAAAAAATACCATTCACCTTGGCCGGGATAAATGAATTTCAAATACCCATTAAACTTTTCAACTGCCTGCATTTTAATGAATATCAAAGAGAGTAAATACGCATTAAATGTAGTTCTTTGTCGTAGTCCTTTGAGTATTTCTAGGATTATCAATTTTCCGCTACGAAGGTGGACTCTTTTTTTTCAAATGCTTTGGTTTTAGAACGAGTGGAGCACACTCGGAATATGAACTCCGCTGGCTTAGCAAATGTCGTAGCCATTTGACAATTCGCAATGGGGTATTCGGCGCTCCTATGCCTGCTCCGCTCGGCAGTGGTGACAAAAAATCTCGAGGAAGAGGACCGTAGATTCGCCCCCACAGGAATCTGAGGCCAATTGCGAAAATTAAAGGGATGAGGGAAAAGGAGTCGGAAGTTCGAATGGAAGTGGGATGCGACACATTCTCCCAGCAGTGCCGTCCAAGAGAGAAAAAATCGGAGGTTAAGGCAGGAGGGGACGTGGGAAATAAATAAGAAAGAAATTGGGAGAGCCCGTAATAAAGTGAGACGAGTGAGCAGAGTTCCACCATTTTATTTTTTCCTCGTGAGATGAAGGTTTTTAATGCAAGGCGAGCGGTGGGGGAGGGTAAAATTCCCGCCAGGCCTACCGGCACGACCTACCTCGTGACCCGAGACACACTCCCTCTACGCCACCTCCCATTGCCCTCCTGCCCCCTCCTCCGTGTATTTTCTTGAGATTAATGAGCGGAGACAGCGCCGCGGTCGGCCGCCTTTGAAACCATCGAGGGTGAAAATAAGGCGAGAGTTTTCCCTACTTCATGGGGAAAAAATTTGGAGAAAAATGGTGGAAAATATCCACTGACGTATTTCTCCCTCCCGTTAAGATTTTTATTTCCCTATTTACCTTCAGAGAAGACGGCTAAGGGTATTGGTCGCACCCGTTTGCGTCCAAAATTGCGAAGGGCGAGCTTAGAGTAGACTCTGCCATAAAAATGAAATTTTGACACACTGACAATCTGAGTTTTGAGGACCTCTCATGATGTTTTCTATGTGAAGAGGATCGATTAGAAAGCGTGTTACTGATACCAAACCTTCGGCTGAACAAGTCTGATGCATAGGATGCGTTTAAATACCTTATTAAAATCAAACACCTTACTGAAGTAAATACCGAGGAACTTTGACCTTTTTTTTACTTTTCCTCAGTTCAAAGATGACCAAAAATAGCAGACCAAGAAAACACTGAATAAAACCTTTTGGTCCAAAACCAACAATGAACCTTGAATTGTGCATTTTTCAGAGCAGAGGGTATCGTTTCTATTGACCCCCAGAGATCAATTACCGAGTCCATGTACCAAGTAGTTTTTTGTCATTTAGTTCCACGTGGGCGTTATTTTTCTAAATCTGTTTACGCATACTTTCCTGCTTGTTATTACATGTCAGTTTATATATGCTGATGACAATTTAAATAAACATGCAAAGATCATTTTAACTATTACTGCGGTGTAAATAAACACTGAGCACCCGATATAATTGGGTCCAGAATCGGGGATGAGAGAGTTGCCCTCGGCGAAAATGTAATATTTAAACTCCTTTCACATTGCTTCTTTTTCCTCATCTACGGATGTTTGCATGGGGATCACATCGGCGGCAGTGAGGAAAGAAGATGGGGAATAAAAATGGGGTTCTTCCATTTGGTGGATGTTATAACGGCAGCGACCGCGGGCGACGAATGAATTTAAGAATGGAAAAAGAGAAATGAAAAAAGAAATGTCGTCGAAAGATATTCCGCAGAGGCGGAATGGGTGGGAACGACGGGTGGCTGCGGGGAAATTAAGGTGGTGAGGGGCCAACGTAGTTAGAATTGCGGGGGAGGGCATCCGGGGGTGATTAGAGGTAGTTCAAAGAAAGGGAGGGAGAGGTGGGGATGGCGGAATTGATATCGCGGTAAAGGGATGAAAGAAAAGTGACAGCGTCGAGGTAAACCCAAGAGAAGGTATCACCCCGATGTATGGGTAACCTTTTTAACTGTAACTTCATCAAGCTATACTTTTATAGAGAAATCTTCCATGGTGAAGGTACTAACTATAAGTTCAAACCTTTCTGTGCCAATCCCCAACATTAAAAGTTGCGAATTTGGAAGGAAAAAATTATATTCGTGAGCTAATAGATAAAACCGATAGAAATTAAGGGAGCTTGGCAGTAGTTTTGTATGCGTATTTTACGTTGCGAATTAAAATATGAACGCAAGGAAGAAGTGAGAAAATCTATGACTACTACCACTACAAAGATAAAGGCATCAACAAAATTGATCCAGGACGTTTTCTCAATGTGAAAGTGTCTTTATCCTCCTTTAAAAAATTAGAAATATATGAACATACGATAGATATGTGCAAATATTATATTTCTTTTTCATTGCTGCCCTCATTTGAAGTACAGTTTTGCAAAACTAATTTCTTTCGAAAGGTTTTTCAGCTTATTGTATTAAATTATGGAGATGTAATATTTTCGTTTATTTTGCACATATCTCATCGTGGATTTAAAAAATATTCTCACGTAGCAAAATGCTAATTTTAAAACTTAAAACGTATATTGTTTTCTCAAGTCAGCAACGCATTTACAATTGCTATTCAATTTTATTTAAGAGGTTAAATGCAATGAATATTAAACAATGCTTTTCCATTCTGCCATCTTCAGAGATGAAAAACCTTTCAAATCGAAGAGACCATAAAAATGTAAATCATATATCTGTCGTAGCAAATAAACGACACATAAGTGTTCAATGAAAATGATTGGAAGGAAAAGTCGCATTCAACTGAAATGGACATTGTATTCAATCTAAAATACGGGAAACGACCAAAATAACAATCTCATATTTTCATATTCTAATAGAGCAATTACCTCTTAGTTACATAATTCCAAGGAAACCCAAATGGATCATTGAGTAATCGAGTATTCTTTCTTAGAAACTGATTCGAAGTGGAATAAATCCATATCATTCATTACGTGTATTCACATTTACTAAGGAACTATTTCAAATTGGCGACAACGAAACACTTTCAAATGTGTTATCTAACTTTGAAAATTACTTAATATTGTATCGGATGACATTAGAGAGATGCGGTATTGAAAACCAGGAAGACCATTTCTCATCTTTAGACGGTGGTGAAACTTTGAAGCGTATGGATTGCTTCCTCGAAAATTCGACATTTTACTGAACAGGTGAGTTTCTCTCACTAGCGTGTGACTGACATATGACGACATTAGGGATTTTTTTCCGTTTCTTATTAAGATCGCAATAGAGGTTTACAAAAAACAAGGGATTAAGGATGTCACTACAAAGTGAGAAGACTAGAAATATAACTGGATTAAAAACATTAACTCGAACAAACAATATATGCTTATGAAAACAAATCATTACATGGATAAGATATGAGATATGTTTGTTAAATCAATGGAATATTACAAATCACA
Organism: Hetaerina americana; assembly: GCF_022747635.1. NCBI lineage: Eukaryota > Metazoa > Arthropoda > Insecta > Odonata > Calopterygidae > Hetaerina > Hetaerina americana. The sequence goes on along the minus strand of NW_027287538.1, from coordinate 37,544,289 downwards.
TGTTACTACAGCATTATATATATATATATATATATATATATATATATATATATATATATATATATATATATATATATAAATAAATAATTGTATTGTCTCTTAAAATAATCAGTAACAATTGAATAGAGCCATCTCAATACTTCATTCAATGTTTTAAAACAGTATAAAACCACTTTTATTTTAAGAGATAAGAATTCCAAGTGAGAGTGATAATTACGTAAGTTGCTTTAAAAATACCAATAGAATGATTACTTACTATGCTGAAAACGTAATAACACCTCTAAAGGCATAGGATAACATCTTTTAACTTTCAGTGACTACGAGATGAAGTGCCCGTAATTTGATCAAATGAATCACGTCAAAGAAAAAGTATATACCTCTTATAAATGGAAAAGAGTGCTCTAATATGAGCCAAATGCAGCAGGCAGAACGATGATTCACAATATTTATTAGCAATCCCACAATTGCACCTTCACAGCAGAGAAATGTAAGTACACTGAAGAAATCAAAATTGCTCATTGATATATTTAGTTTCCTCTTATTGCAGATAAATCAATTTTAATGAACATTAGTTAAATGGTACCCCCTACGGCCTTGAAATCATATTTTCAGCTGTTTCCTATTTTTTTCCTATTATTATTAAGTGATTATTTCCTATTTTTCAAAAGGAAAGGAATGCTGAGAATATTGAATGGTACCAGTTGTTTTCACAAGGTGATTTGTATCAGGAAATTGATTTTAATAAAAAAGAAAATGACTATGACTAATTATTTCCCTGAGAATACCTAAAGAAATATGCAAAATCCTACCAGGTGGATGATGCTAAGGTGTTTTTCGTGCATTTAAAGTGCAAATGGTAAGCAGCTTTATTTCAATTACAAAAAATATGTTCATGACAGCTATGTATGAGGACAGTGAGATAAATATACTCGCAGAAAAATCTCATTAAATTATCTCTGGTAATCAAGGAAACGCTGGCTTGAAACTCCGATGGTCTACTTTGTACATATTTAAAAGAATAGTTAGCTGAGAGCAAAGGAAAGATATAGAGAGGAAAGGAGGAAGTGAGCCAGCTTGAAAACGAGTAGAGCAGGGGATGGGGGTCATGAGAGAGGAGTACCGTCCTAAGGGCGAGCCAGGAGGGGCATATGTGTGCAAAGGGCTAGGCAAACAGGTCGGGTAGGGAAAGGCAATAAGGTTGCCTCAAAATAGACAACGGAGGAGCAGCAGGAAATTACGCAATTTCCGGATGGCCGGAGGGCAATGCATCCTTAAAAAGGCAGGTCCCGCCACTCCTCCCGCGTAACGGCGGGTCGGCGGAGGGAGGAAGCGGAGGAGGAGGGGGGGGGGTTGAAAACGTTTTAAGGGCGGCTAAATATTTGTGAAAGTCCGCGCCCGTACGAACACACCCCCGGTCCCACCCACTCCTCGCAGCCCTTACCGTCCCCGCACGTGAGAAGGGGCCGGACAGGAAGGACGGGAAGCAGCTCGCTTTAACGTTGGTAACGGGCCCACCCAAACCGTCCCATCCCCACTACACCACCCACCCGCTCCTTACGTGGTCAGCTGCTCATTTGAATGCAGGTGCCATTACTCTTTCGTGCCAGCGGGCACGGCGGCGGAATCCTCCGCCGTGCCTTCTGCCCTCTCCGCCCCGATGCACCCAACCCCTCCTTGGATGCGGACGATTTTTCCGACGAAACCCCGCTTTCGATGTGAGCTTTTGCGTTAATATCATTATTATTTTCGAATTCGAAAAGACCTTCTCCGACATGTCTGGTATGGCTAAAACCCGAATTCCTCTCTGGCTCACCAGGAACCGAATATTTATCGAATGCGCGCACCTGGAATTCAAACACTGATGAACACGAGCTGGAAATTGCTAATATCCACATTCGACCCGCTTAATTGCCTGAAGCAATAAACCTAATGAGTTCTTTGTTCCCCTTCCTGCGGCCTGAGGCTGAAAATTAATATGGTAATATTGTTTAACATGCAGCAGATACATGTTGGCATATACCTGAAATTCCTGATACGTTTGTTACAAAAATGAGAGAATAATCAAGAACAACACAATAGGATAATTTTTTGCGAAACCCATGTAAAAAATTAAAACTAACAATTAGTATAGACTGTGAGAACTAAACATTTTTTTCATCAAGAGGCACAGTAATGTAAAACAAATTTAATATGCGGAAATTGAATAATAGATTTCCCCTCCTGGCATTAATGCAGGAATAAATTAAAATCCCAATTTAATATGAAATATGAACTCTCGAACTCTTATGAAGAATGCCGCAATGCATCGATCCATACGGGAAAATTTGCATTGCTGGAACTGGAACACTAATGGGGTGAAGCTCTAGCTAAAAACATTCAGGTAATAATCTCACAACATAGAATAAGTAATTAACCAAACTTTTGCGACCAAGAGTCATGTGCCGTTTTACTCGTTTTAATTAGGTAATTATGCCAACACCCGAGACCATATATGTAAAATAGCAATGGAAGAGGATTTCTACGGTGACGGAAAAGAGCAAATGCAGCATGCGTTTACAACGTAATGCATCGCGTGTTAATTCAAAGCCAAGTTATATGGCGCTCAATGATTTCCGGTACGGAGAAAACTGGTTCCGTAAAGCATGAACTTTGTTAGAACGAATTTAAAATGAACGAGGGGTTTTTTTACCACAACGGTGATTTTAAAACTTAACATTGAAATCCGATGCAACAATTTCAGAGTGTAAAAATCATTCGCCTTGACTGGGATCCCAGTCAAGGCGAATGATTTTTACACTCTGAAATTGTTGCATTGAAATGCAAATTAGCGGATGACTCCGTTAAAAGTTACTGTTGCGGCATCTCCCGCAGTTTCTTTGGAATTGAAATCCGACTTAACTATAAAGGAGCAATTAAACTAATATGGTAGGAAATTTGCGCATTAAGTTACTAAGCATGATCAAAAAAAGTTATAAATTATCGTTCATAAATTTATTGATGAATTAAGATTTGAATTATCAATCTTATCTTTTGTAACTCGAAAATCACTTCATTATCCCTAACATTTATGACATTTGATGTTCGAAATTTATAGCACTCAAGCCTTGCCGCTGAAAATACTCAATTAACTTTACTATTATTTACGTCCCCCTGGGAATTATTATATGTACAACACTGTGAAGGCATGCGACAAGAAAATATAAGGAATAGCATCACAAAATTTAACTACCTTAGGATACTGTAAAGATGCCCTGAGCAGATTTTTTATTGATGACTAGTTGAAAACTATGAGCTGTTGCTACAAAACTTATACTTTATCTTCATAAGCAACACTATGAGGCATTAGAAGCGCGGGAAATATCCAGTTACTTTTAAGGCTTAAGGATAAGTCTGCCTCCTCCATTGCGTGCACGTGCGTCGAGTGTACGAAAGACGCATTAGCTCCTCGCTAAGAAAAATATCAAAACCAGTCCTCGGGATTAATTCGGTTTATCCGTGCAGGCTTTTGGAACCGATAAAAAGGGTAACACAAATAATGCAAGGAGCAACAGAAAGAGGCGGAGAGAGTCAGAATGTAGCGGAAAAGGAATGGAGGAGACGAAGCGATTGGAATGGTGGCAAAGGGAGTAAGCGCCGGAGAAGGAATGAGAGTGAAAGGAAACCCGGGGAGGCTGCGAGAAGCGGGTGGAGGAGGAGAGGGAAAACAAACGGAGAAGGTGGGTAGGGAGAGGAGGCTTAAATAACATCCATTCCTGGGAACTCTGGGAAAATGGCAAAAAAAAATCCGAACTAAGAAAAGAAATAAAAACATCCGAACGTCAAACAAATGAAAGGGATGATCCAAAAAATAATACGAGAAGGGAGAAGGAAAGCTCTGGGAAAGCGGGGATCGGTGGGATGAGAAGACATGCACAGAAGAGAAAGGAAGCCAGACGGAGAAAGGAATGCGGGGACGGGAGAAAAGGAAGGCATGAGGATGATCCGCATCTCGGAAAGATCGACAGAAGTCCGATCCCCCTTTCCCTTCCACCCGCGACCCACCTCTCGCCAATCCTCTCCTCTCAGTCAATTTTTCACCTTCACTTTTCACTCGACAGAATAAATAAAGGTACAGAAAGGGCGGAAAAATGTTCCCTTTTTTTAAATAAGAAGAAGGGAACGACCATCTCCAAAGATGGAGCATAATGGAGAAACTCGGGGAGGAACGGAAAGAAAGGGTGGCAGAAGAAAGATGTGCAGAATTGAGTTTATCGGGCGCGTCTAGTCCCTTGTATTCGTCTCTCCCTCGTGTCTCTCGTCTTCCTCTCATCCTAACTTTGGAACAAGTATTGCACGGTTGGAGATCAGATTGGTGTGCAGGCCGGCGTATTGGGCTCCGGTGGCTATTTTTCCTTAACCAGGAAGGTGACAAGATTTTTCTAGGGCACCCCACCTCTCATTGAGTCATGTTCTGGAAAGAACTTCACCACGGTATATGCACGGCTTACGAACGAAGGAAATGCGCCCTTTGTTGTTTCACTTGTCTGAGTAAATATGGCATAGCCTAGTTTCAGCATAGACGCCTCATTTTCCTATACATTCCTCTCCTGACCTTCATCTCTCAATCTTCTAAGAAACCACCGATATTAGCAGGAAAAAATGCGGGAAAATTCGCGAAAAATATTTATACTACGAACGTCCAAATAAAAACAAAATTAATGCATGGTTATATTTTCAAAAAAGTATTACATCTGCTTTTCTTTTCACAAGTACATTTCCTAAAAAGATCACTTTAAAGAATGAAACAATACAAAGAATAAGTTGATTCTTTACAGAATATGCAAAATATATGAGGATGCATTGCAAAAATAAGTAAATGTATTACGTGTTAACTATGAAATACATGTATTATACTTGTTAGGGAGAGAGTAGTACATGTCAAATACGTATATAATAAAAAGAAGTTCAATAATGTTGGCTACCATTAAATTCTTTCAAACCTTAAAATAATGATAAAAGCGTTACAATTTCAATTTTCCCTTCAGTGGAAAATACGAGCGCTGTTTCATTGAGAGTTATCATAATTTTTACTCGCACGCTTTGATCTGTAAAACTTTAATTTTATATTTTACTGTTAGCTTGATTTTTTGTATATTTGGTAACATTTTAATTCATTGAACTCCGGTATTACGATAGCGGCAGACGATGTAATTTGATATAATTTTGGTTTGTCCACGGTAGCGATGAAGTTATCAGGTCACGCTGCTAGGAAATTTTAACATAGCCTGAATATTCTGTCAGCCGACTCCCGAGTAAGCCTACAGGAGGTTTAAAAAACCTATTCACTCTAAAAGAAAAGCTAGAGGATGGTTTGACGTGTTTAAAAATGGGAGGCAATCCATTTCCGGGTTCCAGGATGGGGACCCGGTACTCCATTCCCTGCCCCAGTCCCAACTTGGAATTGAATATTAAAACCGATGTTCCCATTGTGAGAGAATATCTTCGAATAATTTTAAGTACACTATCAGGATTATTGAAAATTCCATTGAGTGCCACCGACGTGTTGGTAACGCAAATATTGAACGTCTGTGAATGTTGGATTCCGCGAAATCGCAATTATTTTACAAGAAAATATTAAGTGTGTTTTCCACCCTTCCTACGCCTCCACTAATGCCCCGTGTGACTTTTCTATGTTCCTCAACGTGAAGAAAAACCTCAATGGAAAGAGTTTTTCATTATTAGAATCAGGAATAGGCAAACTGAAAACCTTTCAAATCGCAACAGCGGTCACTAAAGCAACATTAGATTCAGTATCATCGAACTTTTTCCATATATGAGATAAAATATTTGCTAATAAAATAATATTATATTCAGTTTTAAATAAATCATGAGAATTATAATTATGATTCTTCATTGAACACCCTTCATATATCGGTAAATTATACAAATTGGCAAATGTATTGAATCGTATAAAAGTAACAGACAAAACAGCGGCTTAAGAATATTTTCAAAGATCTGTGAGTAATAACTGAGGATATATTTCAGAGAAAAGGATGATGTATTTGATATTATGAGGTGTAACGTCTTTCCTAAGCACTGTAGAAGCTGTAAACGGAGTGTGACAGTTTTAGGCAGACAATAAGGACTCATACATGAGCGTTTACGAAAACAAGAGCGAATAAAATAACTAGTAAAGCATAATAGCCGATATCACCACGTTACTATAACACAAAGGCAACCTGAATATTGATGGTTAAGAACGTTGAAAATGGGTAGATAAGTGAATACCCTTTCGTTTGGGACGCTACCACTTTCTACCGCGCATTGTAGCCCTGTAGGAAATGAGTTTGGTAACTATAAACAGATTAACAACGAAATAGAATGCATGTACAGTTATTTCCTTTCCTACGTCTGGTTAAATGGAGTTACTTGGCACTTGAGCAGATGTCATAAAAGTACTCATTGACTTTTACTGGGTCAGTAGTCCCACGGCCTATCCCCTGGAATACCACGTCCTTTTAAACTTTATAGAAACTAACTTAATTAATCATAATTATTTTTTTCAACGAAAGAGGACGATATTTATCACTTTTTTTCAAATATTCATGCTAAATTTCCCTAAATCTCGCATTAATTAACTCATAATTAATACGTTTTCTAATTTCAATTAATTTTGGAATGAATATTATTCACCATAAGTCAACACAGGGATGAGGTCGGGGATCGGTTGGTGGGGTGGCTAACGTACTGGATTCTCACCAAGAGGGTCCGGGTAAGAATTCCGGCGCAGGCAGATATTTTTCACTGTTATCCCGATTCCTATTTGAGGTGCTTTGTGGAAAGCACTTTGAGTGAGTACGCCGTCCGTCGGATGGGACGTTAAGCTCCGCGCCTAAAGTTAATATTAGGCTAATGCCGACGCCGGATCTCTCTCCACCCTTCCTTGCCCATCCATCTTTAATGGCACAAATTACCTCAGCTATCGGTCAAATTCCCAAAACCTACTCCTAGACTGAGGTACAATATTCCTTATAAGTGAATGCAGCCAATTCGCGAATAGAGCACCGAAAATACTATTACCAATGCCAAAATATTCCAGTGCGATCAATAAATGGACGACAAAGGCGGTCTTGGTGGAAGTAATTACTATTCTTGAATTTTTAGTTCGCGGCAGAGAATCTCAGGTAAATACAGTTAATTTCACACAAAGAATGAACGATCAAGTTCTTACTTTTTGAACAATTGCTCATTATTTTACCATAAAAGACGTAAAAGTTTTTCGCCCCCGTGGAATATAATCGTACAACACCATTGTCACACTTGATGTCTTATTTTTCAGGGAAAGCACAGATCATGCTAGCTGACATTTGTGACATTGAAAGGAAGAAGTTTAGGGGAGGCGTGGCCGAGAGGGAAGGGAGGGGTGTGTGATGTCTTCCCCGAACTAGGCACACCGGTACTTTTAGAAGGCTCCCTACCCCCCCACCTTCCCCGAACACCCCTCCCTCTTGCCTCTTTCATCCTTCAGATACCGATTCCCAAAAGACAATCCAATCTCAAACGACTTCCCTTCCGTCTTCCTCCGAAGAGGGACGGGGTGTACGGTTGGGAGGAAACCCCATGAGGACCCCTTGAACCCCCTTTTCCCCTACTCACCTCTCCCTCACTCTCTCACCCTTTCCTCATCCCCTACACCAACCTGCCACGGCACTTCGCTCTCTCCGGACTGGACGTCCACCCCCTGACCCTTGCGCCTCCTACTCCTTTCAACTCCCGTCGTACTGCCCCTCCTCCCGCCCTACAATTTTCTCGCCTATTCCCTTCCCCTTGCCATGATCCCTGAAGACAAACCTCCTTCCCCGGCCCCGATTGTGCTGACGCCTTGTGAGAGAAGAGGGGTTGCTTTGTTGCTTTCCCCAACCCCATAACACGTACCCAAGGACTCGAACGTCAAGTGTGTTGAAATGAGAAAAATTTTCGGAATATCTTTATCTATTTTTTTCCTCGGTCCAGGGAGAAGGATTTCTCCACTTGTGAACTCTAATCCAACACTCTTGCTTCTTTCCACAGGAATTACTTGATGTGAACAGGAAGAGCAATTTTAAGAGAAAATATTATGAGCTTGCTTATTTGCCATTAGGTCGTTGAATGCGGAAAATGGTACTCCGTGAATTTATGTACGCGGAATGTAGAAATAAAACGAAGGCCTTATCAAGGTGAATAGGCCAGATTATTTTTTCCTGAGTCTTCCCGACCCTTTCTTTAATCGACAAAATTTTAATTAAATATAACAAATATCCTGAGCGTGGCTAAATGTTAGCTTGGAAAGATTTCACATTTGTTTGAGTAAATACAGTTGGAGCTGTTGAAAAAACTTGCAGCAAGGAAAACGATATATTTCTTTCGTCCACTTTCAAAACACACTGATTCCTAATTATAGCTCTATATTCCCGCTTGAAGTAACAGTTGTATTCCAGCGATAGGGTTTAATCGACCAATTATATTACCGTAGTTTACCCACTAGGGGATTTATCTCGATAAATGAGCAAATTTATAATGCATCATCAGCCAAAAAAAAGCCGCAGAAAGGAGCGAGTTTTTAAAATAGGTATACAATATATACACGCTTCACCTTGTCTTAGAAAAGCTGGAGGGAAGCAAAGTGCCAGTGTATGAGATGAAAATTAATCATAAGTAAAAAGCATGATTTTTTCAATTAATACAAAGCCTAATATAAAAATTTAAGATTGGAGACCCAACCTAGAACGAATGGTAGAGTTCATCTCTTCAGGGAGTTCTGTAGAAGAAATGGACAAATTAGTAAGAGCAAAAAATGAATAATTGGGTTTGATAAAGAAGTATTTTCTAAGAGGTGGGAGTTGATGACGGTAACCTAAGTTAAAGATATAGAGACAAAATAGCGATCATTGAAATATTGATAGTAGTTTTTTGCACCTTGGAAACTTAATAGCAGTTGAGGCAAGAGGATAAATATATTGTAGGCTTTGTATACGTGGGGTTGGATAAGAAAAGAAAATGGACGATAAAGAATACATACGATAAAGTTGCTCGCATAATAAGAGAGATGAGAAGGCTATTGGCACAAACTAAAAGATATCAGACCAAGTGGATGCAAGAGATACTAAGAGGCAAAAGAATGTGGAAGTAAAGGATAAGGAAAGGATAAGGAAATTAATATTCCGTTTTCATAAATATATTACGGGTTCTAAAAAAATACAGATGAAACAGTGGAGAATATGTCGCTTTTTTCGGTATGTCATCTTATTTTTTGAGCTCTTAGTGTAAGGTAACCAACAGAAGTGTAAAATAAATAAATATAAATAAATTGAGGGTCAAAGATTAAATTGTTTATGATATCATATAGATACTTTTAGGATATTATATAGGTGCGATAGGAGTAATTTCATAAACATAATCACCATAATAAAAGGAAGCGTAACATGAGCTAATATGGACGCGAAAATTTAGATATACATCCCTGGAACCTCCACCTAACGACTTAAAAACAAGAATTGGACTAATTACGAAATAAGAGAGAGAGAGAAATTTATTATAGAGATAAAAATTTAAATTTTATTTGACCCATTTTTTCTAACTTACAAGCGATGGAAACTGGGCCTATGCTTTATGAGTTTAGCCAGCCCCTGACGCGAAGTCTTCGAAAGGTGAAGGTAGAGTTCACCCGTTACTGAAATAACCAGAAGCCAATCCCATTCCTTCAACATGAAACAGTACAGTACCTTCAATTTTACCTTTGTCACCAGGAGTTTTCCAAAGTGAGGTGAAACCTAGAAAAACACTACTGTCCACACTAGATTTAAGTCTACAAAGAATTTTAGATAAACAATTGCCGGAATACTCTAGTAAGTAAAAGTGGCTGAATATTTACTACCCAGTTGAAGAAGTTTCATGTGATGTGCGTTGAAAAAATGAATGGCATTGGCTTTCAATAGGCATAAGGCAACATTACTGCTTTAGAAAGCTTTAAAATTTCTCTTTCACCTCTTCCTATGTCGTTTTGTACTACTACTGCTTCCTCACACATGTTTGCCACTCTCATCGACGTTTTGTGGCATCTTGCTCAGCTGAAAATTTTCTCAAATCCTTTGATGATATTTACTGAGGGAGTTACCAAAGTGCGATGAAATCAGTTCGCTTTTACGCCCTCGTACTTTTCTGTAGGGCAAAATTTCCCAACTTCCTCTACCTGTACGATAACGCTATAAAAGTAAACAAAATTGCAGCAAATTTCACGAAAAGTGTCAGGGCTTCGCGACTACGATCTTTGGATTATTTATTCAAATCACTCCGCACCCTCCGGCCTTCACCGACGACAAAAATAACCATCACTGTGACACCAAAGCACCGACCAAAGATGTACACAGGAGCACTCGCATCCCTACCGCGCCGACTTGGCCCAGCAGACGCAAAAAGCCCTCGGCGACGTCGTTCCGACGAATTCTGCATGATTGGCGATGGGCTTGGACCACAATGGGGGGAGGGGAAGCTAGGAGGGAGGATGGGACGTTGGAGAGGTGGAGGGATCGGAGGGTGTTTAGGGTGGCGACGGCTGGAGGAAGGGAGAGAGCATAGGGGCGGCATGAGAATGGGAGGAGGTCGCAAGTGGATTTGGTTGCGAGGCACGTACGTCGGGCAAAGGGGGAAAAAATATTTTCGCCGCTCAAAAACTCCGTTCCCGCTCCTTCCTACCCTCTTTTTATTAAGTAAAGGGTGTAAAGGGGGTCGGGGGATGAGCGGATCGGGAGTCGGCCGAATAGATTTAGCGAGGGGCGGGCGGGTACGAAGTCCTGCGGGCGGAGGAACAGAAGGGGACGGAGGAGAGAAAAAAATTCAACGGCGAAGGCCAAAGAGTTGACCGGGGCAAGATAAGGAAGTCATGAAAAAGTGTATTATCCACCGCCCTCTCTACAACTTCCTCCCCACTCCACACACCCACAATCATCCTCAGCCTTCCTGTGACGGAGCCGGGAAGGAATAAAGGGGGAGGATGAAATAAGGAGGAAGACGAAGCCGGTTTCTTTATACCCCATCTCCTTCAGACTCAACTGATGGACAAGAAAGGTCCTCTCCCCCCCTATCTCCCCCTCTCCTCAACCCAATTACCCCGCCTTTCTCCCAATAAACTGCATGTCAATTTTCGTGGCGGGGATGGCAGCCAATCTCCGTAGGACCCGGTCAGAAAAGTTACGGCTTATTTTATATTGTCTTTAATATTCAGGGCGACTTTGCAGACCAAATTTCATTGCCTCGATTCCGTACGGCCAGGTTTTGAGCTCTGGATCGCCTCTGCAAGCAATTCCAAGACCTTCGGTTTGCTTGTGGTGGTGGAGCTTTGTGTTCACACAAACTACAACTATAAGAAAGAAAGTTTACTCTTTATGTCAGTAAATCCTCTAATAATTGAGAATTTCATATTGAAATTGAAAATAGAAATACAAGTATACTTAAGAGAGTTGCCCTAGAGTCAAATTGGGGAAATTAGAATAGCTGTTTTGTCATGAGTTAAAGCTCCCATACTTGGGAGAGAATTATGTAAACTTAAATGATGTTTAAATGTCACGGATACGGTCAACTTTATGCCTAGTAAATGTACATACAAGACAAACTCTCTCAAATGAACCACTCAAGTTTTCAGCAACTGTTTACATTAGTATATAATTTTATACTACCAATAACCAGCAACTGTATTTGACCTCAGAGTTTGGGTGGCTAATTTAAATGAATTTTCTCAACGCTTATATCATACTGAGGAATAAAAAGTATATCAATTACCAAAAATAAGAAACAGGTAAATGAACTATAAAAAGGTAAAAGATGGTTCAGGTGCAGTAACTTCAGGTTCCAATATCGATGTTACTAACTCCATAACATAGATGAAATCAAGCTGAAATATCATCACTAAAAACTATGATCTGATTTTCAAGGAATGCATCTACAAGTACAAAGAAATTCTATTTACTAGAGTGACCACTAGGAATAGCGTGAGGTCAAAGAATAAAATTACAAAATAAAGAATGCACGTGTATTATAAACATCTCCAAGGTTACTTTTACTTTCAACAGATAAATTGATGCAAATAATATCTGAGGCGAAATAACTGCATGCAATATACGAAAAAGCATTATTCAAATTATTCAGATAAATAAAATGCCAAACCCCTACATACCAATTTTTGTGTAGGCAAACGACAATATTTTTAACACTTCGGATAGAATTTTTATCGTGGATAAGATTAATACATTTTATTACGACTTAAGGTCGTAAATTCAACTAGCTCACTATAATCATCGAAATTATATACTGTTTCCGCTACACCAAAAGGAATAAAGAATAAGAATTCTTATAAGAATATAAAATTATAAAAAACATTATAATAATTATGGTCATGCCTCGGAAACCTATCACCCCGCAGCTTCGATGAAATCAATGCATGTGAGTGGGTGGGAGTGAAGTCATTAGCGACAAAATGAGAAAGGCATGGGAAGCGGGTGAAGAGGATGATTGGGGAGATATTTCGGGATGGAATGGAGATTGGGATTGACAGGGGCCACGGAGATTGGGTGAATAGGACGGGTGAGGAAGAGGGACGGCCATAAATAGCTCGAGGGAAAGAGAGGATGTTCCCCATGTTCCGTTATGGTGGGACATCCTCTGTTGAGAGGGTGACCGCAAGATTTAAGGATGTGTGCGAGGGGGAAGAGGGGGGCGGGGGGGGGTGTAGTGAAAGAGGAGTGCGCAGTCGATAGTTTGGAAGAGAAATCGTAATTTATTGGCCGCTGCCCCGGTGAGGATATAACGTCGCGAGGGGAATTGATTTTCAATTGTTTGGAAGTGTAGTTTGGGCCGATAATCGGAGACAAAGACTTTCAACCTCCCCGGCGTCGTCCGCGCAGTCCATTTACTCGTCTGAACTCCCTGGTGCGAAACCTCGAAACGAGCCACTATCCCCTTGGTTTACGGGGCTGTGGAGACTTTTCCCTTTACTTTCTCTCGAGACGGTGTAATCGCACTGCCAAATGTTAAATCTAAATAATTCCCGTGCCGTCACCACGTGCGGCAAAGAACTGAGAAACTTTAATGCGGCGGATTTCGTTCTCGACCACAGACTCGACGTTTGGTTGAAATGCGGTGAGTGGATGAATCATTTCATCAAGAGGGAATATATGATACAGGAGATTCACTGACCACCATGAAAAGATATTATGGTATAGTTAAAGGCAAAAATATATTCAAGGCCTGGGGCCGCATGGCTTTATTCATACGAAAAATACAATTCCAAACCCGAGTTGAAGGTAGTCCTAAAAGTAATCTTTTTGAAATTACAAACATTCTCTCATGCACATAAAAATGAAAAAGTGTAGTTTAAAACATAAATCACTTATAGTAACTAGTCAGTATTATCATGTGCGTGTTACTAATGCGTAGATTTATTTGAAAAAAAAGTATTACTTCTTAACTTTAAAAACTTTTATTCCACACGTATGGAAAATGTTCTTTTTTCACACATCCTCTTTCGAGATTTGGAAAGTGAATATTTTTTTCTTTTCTTTTGCTCTTTTTCGACATAATTATTTTCATAAAGCTAAATTCTTGATTTTAACTATGGTTTTATTTTTCATCGAAAAATTTCGTTCACTATCCTTAAGTTTTTACGCGTAGGAAATAATCTCTAGTGATCACATCATTGTTTACCCCAGGAGAAAGAAATGTTATTGAAGAGACGAAGTTTCAGAATAGTAAGGAAAGAGCTCCCCCGTGAACAACGTTTTGTCCTACCAGTTTTCGAATACTTCTTGACGGCGGCGCCATAAACATAAAAAAGGGATCGGAAAGCACCATACGTCCCGAAGAAAAACTCCTTACCTAAAAGTAACTTCCAATTCACATAAGTAGGAAAGGGGAAGGAATTATCGAAATGTTTTCTTTTTTTAGTATTATTTCCGAGATCGAGGTTCCATCAACTTTCGAACGTCATAAGAAACGTCAGAGCTTAGAAAACTTAAGAAGTCTGCCTCTCGTTTTTTTAACTGAATCGTTTACGTGAACGGGAGTAAGCTGGACAAAAGGCTAAAAAGGTGGGCGGCAGACATTCACATTATGGAAAGACGAAGAGGAATCGCCAGATTGTATGATGAGAAGGTAAGAAATGCGATAAGCGTCCCTCGGAGGCGGTGAATGGAAGAAAAGCGATCAGCGTTTTGTGAAGTAGGTAAAGAGAAGGAATCCGTTTGAAACTGCGAAACCTGTCACGGAATGAAAGTGACTCGGATGGAAACGGAAGCGTTTGTGTCAATTGATGAACTTCTGTTCAAAACCAATCCGAGATCAAATGTAAGCCAATTTAATTCGGCAGGTAATGCAGTTCACGGTAGTTATTAGCCAACCTATTTAGATTTCTCTTTCTAATAAATCCTTCTCAATACAGGAATCACAGTCATTCTTGTGCAGAATACATACATTTATTTAAAAACATCACCTATGGAAAGCAGTGTAATAAGAATAACATTATTATAATGCAGCAGTAATTTTTGCATTTGTACTAAATAATGGGACCTTAACTTATCCCTGCACCACACAATTGCATCATATTTTCACGGAATTGTTGGCGTAATTAGTAAAAATTTCCTTCGCCTTCAAATTTTTTTCCTAACCTTTAAATTTATCATCATCATCACAAAAAAAGTACTTTGGAAATCAGATTCGTAACGTGAAATACATTTTTGCTATCGTTCTCTCAACCTTTTAATTCCACCGTTGACTTTAACAATACTTCACACTTTGATTTGTTCGTTTCAACAAGTTGCTAAGAAGAAATTGAACATTATCACCAATGGAATTAAACCGTTTAAACGTATTATCATATAAAAGTACTTTGGGAATCATATTAGTAGTATGTTTGTCATATGTTACATTGTTCCCTCAACCTTCGCATTTCACTGTTGATTTCAACAATGCTTCACACTTTGATTTGTTCGTTTTAACATGCTGCTAAGGGGGAAATTCAACATTATTACAAATTGAATTGGCACCAAGATTTAATGATGATATTTCATTGCTTACGCACAGGTCTGTATTAGTGTGCGATTTTATTATATGCACACCAAAAAAGAGGCAATTTAAGTACCTATAGGCCATAGAACTGTCCAAAAAGCAAATGAAATGAAAAAAGTATGAAAACTATTTTTTTAATATACCTGTAAATGAGAATCTTAAATTTACAAACTCTAATAGACTTCAGGTTAAATATGAATACAATTAGTTGACAACATGCATACCTTCATATTTTTGTACACATTGACTCCGTAAATGAGATAGTTTTGAGTGAAATGAATTATAACACACAAACCGATTGCTGACACAATCGTTCACTTGAATTGATCCACACCCCGAAAGAAAACAGCACCACCATGGTTTACTTTATATGAAAGAATCAATTTAATTCTTTTAGATTAATATGCGTTAAAGAATATTCTCCATTGGGTACGCTTTTCCTAAAATTAGGGACTATACATTCTGAAAATGATATAAAAACCCACAGCCAAATAAATAAGATTTTGTTCCTTCAGCAATACGCATGGTACAACAAAATGTATGCTTTGAGATTCCAATGCTACTCAGTGTTCATCTTGCTCCACCATGGAACGAACCTTTTAATGTTTGGTGGATATAAGTCCAAAGCAATTCTTTTCGTCTACTTCCTACATCGGCGTCACGCGTCAGAAAACATATTGGTGGATTACGTTTACGTACTAACCTGTCAATAATTATGTAATTAATGACGTCGGTGACAGTGAAGTATGACCCTGGCAATGGAAAATGTTTTTTGAAATGAAAACGCATAAATTCTACTCTTTCATATGCCTTTCGAGATGTGGAATTTGACAGAAAGGATACAGAAATTGTTTTTGTTGAAACTGAATCAAATGCCTACTCATTACTATGGTCTTATATTACCAGCTAAGTAAAATCAACTTATGATGTAATTAGAATACTAACACAAAGAAATGAGATGTGCTCTTGCATTTGCTTACGAACATATGATTCAAAATACATGGTTCTGTGTGAAATTTTTTTCATGTTTTACCTGTTATATTTAAGTTGTAATATCGAAGATGCTATAAAATAAGTTTGAATTGAACATATTCAGACTAAACTCAAGTAGTAATGGAAATAAAAAGTGCGCTTGGAGATTAACAATAGTTCCATATAAGTGACTTGCTTGAGTGGGAAGTGCGTATAGTCAAAAGATCCATTCATAGGCGACTTGAATACAGGCGTCGGAGTGTCATCTTTGCAACGCATTTCGGAGTGAGAACGCCTGGGAGAATATATGGATACGGGGTCTTATAAAACGATTTCTCGGTGGAGTTATTGGATCGAGGCAAGGTTAGAGTGGATAATGGGCGCTCGAGGGGATTGGTTATAAGGAAGGATAAGGTGACAGTCGGGAGGGATAGGAACGGTTAAAGGTGAAATGGGAAGAAATGGCAAGAGGATAATGTTGAGAAGTTAGAAGTCGAGGAGGAAGTTGTAGGAAAGAAAAGAAAGACAAATAAAGGGGTGAATGAAAGGAAAATTGTAAGATAATCTAGTTTCTTCTAGGTATGAGAATTCATTTTTACAGCGGCTACATATTATTACATTTAAGCTATTCACTTCTTAGAATTTTTCTCTCTGATAAGAAATTTAAATATAATTATTTCAACATCCTCGAATTGCAGTATTTCACTAGTCCGAAGCAGGCAATAACAAGTTCTCCGGAGAGCCCTGATTTCTTCTTATAACTATAAATTAATATAGATGACAACATCTCCACCAACTGATTGATTAATGTCAATACTTATTAGCGGGGTAGCATTGCATGAGGGGTGAATTCGTAATTGTTTGTCAAACTGTCTAAATTTAGAAGTACACATCAGCTGATTGTTACAAAGCGGCGATGGTGGATATATCTCAATACAGGATTTTTCTTGATCTATCCTAATGATTAACTAAGCCTAAAAAAATAAAGAAGCAAAATAGAATATCTGGTTGCATTGAAAATTTAAACATGAAAAATCAAAATGCAATGCATAGTTACTGACAGCATGTATTGAAGGTTACCAATGGTAGTGATTCTAGTATTAATACATATTTGTCAAACTAACCTAAGCTTAGTCACTATCATCTCCAGTAAAAATGATTCTTTTATTTCTATCAATCATGGAATGGATGTTATAATGATTAAAACCCATCTTGGAAATGGATATATGCATTTTTAATAAATTAAAACACCGATTATGATCACTGAAATTAGAGACAGAGAGAAACAAAAGATAAAACGTAGCTTCTAACTACAAAGCTGAACATTGATAAATCGGTTATGAACTTAAAACTGGAGGTAAAGTGAGTCATTATAACAGCATGCGTATAAGATGGGAGCTTAGGAAGGGATAAAGTTCTTTCAACATAAATGAACAAGGTGAATGCTTTCAGTTCAAATGCCTCTTGCTTATGTACCAAATGGTCCAAAGAGCAATGCACTCATTACAAAACATACGAATGCTCGTTTACTCATGGGCTGAGTTACCACCATGCGCTCAAACGTCGTGACCAACGCGATTTCGAGCGATATAGGGATAGGAAGAGGGCTAGGCTGGATGGCAACTAAACCTTCCTCCAACAAGGAGAAGAGAAGAACCTTGAAGAAAAAAGGTTTAGGATCCTAAAGGGAAGGGAGTCAGAAATGGAATGGGAGTAGCAGGAGAGTGGAAAGATAGAGGATTATAGCGGGTGGAGGAACTTTTGAGGATCCTCTTCGATGAGGAAGATAAGTTGGTTTGGGTCGTGCGGAAATGGAAAGGGTGGGTTGAGGGACGAGGCGTGGGGGAGATAGTGGGGATGGGTATTCTTCGAAGAGGGAGCAAGAGGTAGAGAGGGAAAGAAAGAGATCGGAGAAGACAAGGAAAAGATCGAATATTGGAGAAAGGCGATCCATTTTAGTGCGCAAGGAAGGGGGAGGAGGAAGGGAGTGCGGGTGGCAGGCGAGGGGCAGGAGGAGAAACCAAAGAGGGAGGACGGGTTAGGATGAAGATTCCCCGGGAAATAATTTAATACATCTGCTCTCGCTCGCAGTATATATAAGGAGGGAGTGAGCGAGCGAGAGAAAGGAAAGAAGAAAGGTTAGGATGGGCTTCGAGGGAAATTTGAATGGAAACCGGATGTTTGGATGCGTGTGTGTGTGTGTGTGTGATCTTTTAGAAGGGTAGTCTTGTGTGGATCGGGTCCGGGACTCTTAAAGGGAGAGGGTTTTCTTTTCGGAATGTTTGATCCAGACGTTATTGAGTTATTTGAGATGCCGACGATACGTACATTAATGTCCGCATTATCCGAGGAATTTGATAGCAAAATAATACGATGAGACCTCTGATGTCATTCCCTCCAGAAGACGTGGGAAGAAATTACGTCTCGAATTCGAAGACGCTCGGGGAAATTCGACTCAGAAAATTCCGCGCTTTACCATTCTGAAGAAGATGAATCATCAAATATTTTACTCAAGGTAAATGCAAATCAAACGAATAATTTCTTTTCCTAAACGCATGATAAAAATAATAAGTTTCAATTTTCTAAAGTTCTCATCTGTATATTGGTTTAATCCCTATCAAGAAATTACTAGAAACTGAACAAATATTGGGCAGCAATTAAATAGAAACATGTCCTAGATTTTTTACTGTTTTGCTTTCGAATGAATTTAATCGACTTAATACCCCTTTATTTATGGAAGCCATTCAGACGATATATTAAATTGAACTAATAAATTTTCATTTTTATAGGACCCCAATATAACAATAAACTTACCAGACATTTACTTTGACAATGACAATTAAATATACCTGTACAGTACCATGCACCACCGGAAGTTATGATGCTCCGCTCATTACTGCGTTTTCAATTTTTTGAAAATTTTTGCCATCGGTGAATTCAATAAATGTTAAAAAATAAACTCAGTAGTTAATGATAAATGGAAACTTTTACAAGTGCGATATACAAGTACCGTTTTAAAAAAATAATTGAAATAACTACATGATCTCATGATGTAACCTGCCTGTTTGACCTTGGGTTTATTCAAAATTTATTGTGAAAATATTAAAATACATTTTTTTATTAAATTAACACTTACAAATAAATGACCTTCTAATGGATAAAAAATATTTGTTTCATCTGAAATTTTAAGACTTAATTACAAGCGATGACACTTTTTCTCCTAAAAATTATAGCAAAATTTAAAAGCGCAAGCATTTACTAATCCCATTGTTTCTTTACATCTATATTTTAACGGAATTTGCTAAGTTGTACTTCAGACAAAATTGTTTTTAGAGAAATATCTTATTGAATACCTACTTTTAATCATTTCCGCAGGAGTCACATTTGTATTATGTATTGCCTAATAATACTTTACGTAATTAAAGAGGGATTTTACTCCATGAAGAATACCATCCATGGATCTTTTCATAACTAACCTACCGAGAGATTCGGATGATTATTCCAAACCCTACTAACTGATTAATTAATACTTAGCCAATAATTAAAAATTTCCCAAGTGCTTAACGTAGATTTAATCATTTGAGACCGTACCTCAACTGATGAACCATATAATCAGTTTCCAGTTTCATAATGAAAAGTGAAAAAAAAAACTCAAGACCCTGAATGAAACCTCTCCACAGTTTTCGTAAATAAACGAAGAAGGCCCTTCAATAACAAGTCAATAATTCATCAGAGGATGCGCAGCGCGTAGGGAATTCTTTACCGCATTATCACTGGCAACGACAGCGTAAAGTGGAGGAAGCGGAGCCGGTAAAAATCTCCTAGCCGCCCAAACCGCCACTATATATGGGCCTCAACCCGCAATATGAGAACACAGCACAACCTTCAGGAACACTCGTCTAGTTTCTCTCGCCATACTCAACCGAGTGCATGTCTCAAAATCCTGCAATGCTCATTCCAATGCCATCCTGCCCCACATTTACATCCTATACGTCTATCAAAATTGCCCCTAGAAATACTCTTTCAAAAGCGATGTTTTTCATAATTCATCAGTCAAGTGTAATTAAGAGAAGAACTGCTTTCCATATTAAAAAAAACTATGATAAAATTGCCCATAAACGGAAAAGAATGTGTCAGAAACTTTTACGAAATAATGGAAAAATATATTACCATGTAAAAATATCAACAAAGGAATTATTTAAGTATAATTCCTGTACCCAGAATAATTCTTAAATAATTTAAGACATTAATAAAACTCATATGAGGTTATTATTGTCGTGACCGCAACCGGAGTCAAAAAGACATTGGGTATGTATTGGCGGAAGAAAACAGTATTTTAAAGAAATTCCTGAAAGCACAAATTTTTAGGCATACCTGTTAATATATAAAGGCGCAGTCTTGAAAGTAAGCGATTTTCTAGAACGCTATATTTCAATTGAAACTGGAGTGATCATACCAAACGTTATAGTTCAATTTTCAATAATTTTCATTTTTAATACTTGGAGAGAAGTACACATACCAAATGATAAATTTGTATTCACTGGAGGCATTATTGTTGAAAGATTCACTCCTCATTGTTACATATGAAAATTTTAAGTATCTTTTAATGAGATGATTTCTTTTAAAACCAGACCATTAAATTACCAATACGGGTTTTCATGCCTCAATTCCAAAATATCACCACTCTTTTCACGCTTGAATGTAACACAAAATTCAGAATAAATATTTAGGTGATTTAGTGATATTTTGTTTTCTGCTGTACGATCACTAAAGACACCGTACATTATTCATTATTTTGCTATCAAATTTATGAAACAGTTAAATGGTGCAATGAACATTAACATACCTAAGCTAATTGAAATAATACTAATAATTATTAAATCCAATTTCACCGTTATTTTAAGACTTTTATCCGTTCCCTTGCACCAGGATGTGCCGATGGAATTGAATCCTGTGGGTTAAAATTTATTTGGAATTCCAAATTCTGTTCCTTTTCAGAGCATTTATTTTCAGGCGGAAAAACATGAAAATTAAATCAATACCACAATTTAAATTGATGTAATTTAATAATTGTTCGAAATGCATCGTGAGATGGATCCAGTAATCAGTGGACGTAAAGGAACTGGACGACGCAAAACGAGAATCCAGGTTGGAGTGCGGAATCGTTTGCTGCAGAATAAATAAAGTAAAAGGGCATCAACCGCCCTAGAACGATCGACTGGTCTCACTGCAATCGAAATAAAGAAAAAACTTTCCCATGGGAGAGGGGGTGTGCAAAAAGAAATCACAGGCGTCCAATTAGTATATTTGGCTCCTCGGTCAGCTCCGTTACTCTCATGCTGGACGTAATGCAGGGAGTCGGAAAACAACACTCCTGGAGTGAGCTGGAAAGAGCGTTCTCCCCATCCCAGAGAAACTCCAGTTTTTTCCATCGGATCGTAATGCCTTATTTCTTCCCGGATCTAACCAACCCGGGGACGCCCTTCACCCACGTACCTAAACCCCACATTCCCTCCCTCGGTGACTAATCCCCACGTCCGTCGTCACAGTATAAAGCAGGTTTTGGGTGAATGGAGTAGGAGGCGAGTGATAGCGGACATGATAGGTTAAAGGGGGCGAAAGTGAGTGGTGGGGAGGGAAAAGGGAGCATGAGAAAGGGGTAGAATGGTGTGGGTAGTGGGGGTTGGAGTGGGTCGGTGCTTCAAGGATGGGGCGTCAGTCGGGTAAACCAGTTTGCAAAGGTGTTAAGGGGGAGGCAGAGTAGTTCTCAACTCCTACCAACTCAATCAGCCTGAGTTTTCCCTCTCTCTCTCTCTCCTGACTCCGACCTCCCATCCTTCTCACACCCTTCGCCCCGGAATCTATGAACTCCCTCCCCACCACCTCACTGCCTCCACTCGGTCCCTTCACACACATATCTCAAGGCGAGAGCCGACTCGCTTCCCTTTGCTCCCACCCGTGGCTATTACGTCGTCTCATCACTCTGACGCCTCCAATATCACCCACACCCGTCATCAACCAAGCCATCTCTCTCCCCAGAAACACCACTCGACTAATTTGGATTCAAGGGAATATTATATCATTCAGGGTGACCTCACATTCTATGTTAAAATCTCCACCATTCCCGATTGTACACTGTGTGCTATTTCTTCACAAATCTTTGGCATAAATATGTATTATTGTTTCAAATATTGTTGAAAAACCAATCCATCTATTGTTTCCTTATTACTGCAAAGACTACGTAAATACTAAGTAGAAACCCAATCGTAGCATGCAGCATAACTGACACCTTATAAGGTTAACATTCAAAAATGTCCATCCACATCCGAATGAGAACCCAAAATTCAGATTTACATGAGATCTCATATGGCATGGGTTTATGAAATTGTATTGGAATGCACTAATACTGGCTGTACTTAGTCAATTTTTATATCTGCGTAGTAATTATTGATGTAGCTCTTTAGTATGTTATATTGCTGTTCCATATAAAGGCGCTTTGGAAAGCATAAAATTAAAATATATCCATACCTTCCCACATGTTCCTCATTGGCCCATCCACTTCCTCCTACGAACATTTCAGGCGGGGATAATAAAATACCTGGTGTAAATAATTTACTGTCTGACGAGCATTTGAGAACAAATTCCTCTGCAAATTTCCTATTTATTAACATTTCACGAGGAAATAATTTTGGAAAGAACACAGCCTTAGTTGACAAATGTGTTTTCAGTAATTACTTCTATTATTAGGAGCTTGGAAATGTTTTCACGCTATTAACTTCAACTCTCAAGCAAAATACAACAATACAATATCATTTACACCGCAATTTTGTATTCTCTAATTGAAGAGATCAAACAACTAATGGCCTCATGTATTACAACTGCTTATATCCTCTATCATTAATCTGCATTAAACATAAGTTTCAATGTCTACAGTAAATAGTATTAAACTAGCATATGCAGAAGATTCCACCTTCAAAGAACTTCCCTCATTGGATACCAAAGAGTAAATTATTCTATACTTCTCGCAGCGTCAAGGAAGCAAGGAAGAAGTCGGGAGAAATTCGGTCCATGTGCCGCTTTGGACGCCAAACATCTTGATTTCCTACAGTAATTCTCCAGGAGGAGGAGTAAGAAAAAGACTTTAACTTCCAAAGGCTTCCTTTTGCACGCCCCATAAGAGGGACAGGGGAAGAGATAAAAATTCCCGTCGTAAAAACATGTTTTGTCGAAGAAGCTATTCCTAGTCAACTCTTCAGACTAACCAAAAATAGAAATTCGCCGGTACGTAATCGATACCCGGCCGATATCCTACCCACACACAAAAATACCCACCCGCATCCGCATGTTCGAAGGGACCTCCCCACGCAGTTTCAATCTTTCACACCGCACATTCTTAACACTCGTCCCGTTCCCGAAACTATCCCCTCTCAGTCGACGCCCAACACTCGTTCCCACAATGACAAGACTGCTTTTTGCTGCTCTCCTCCCTTCCCTCCTCGGACTTTTCTCCTCCCACCCACACACACACATCTCACATTTGCTACCCTTGAAACCCTTACGTGAACCCCCGAGAATACCTCCACCCCTTTTCCTTCCCTTTCTCCACCACCTCCATCCCTCTAAGCTCCGTTCTCCTTAACATCATCCCTTTTGCCTCTATTATTTATCACCTCGTGTGTCCTCCTCTCCCTCCACATACCCCACCACCGCTCCATATATCCTGGCTCTTCTATCTCACTCTCAAAATCTATTCTTTATCCCCACACTCATTCACTCTTTTTTTCTCTTTCTCTCCAATGTCTCTCTCTTCCACTCTCTCTCTCCCTTTTTCACTTTATCAACGATTTTAACCAATTTCACACTACTTACTCCCTCATGCATCCTTACTTACGCACAAAATCAGTTACATCTTTGCGGAGGCTGAAGAGTGTTCGCAATAATACACGTATTTCCGTCCAACCTTAGATTCTTTAACAAACAAATTTAACTGCGGATAATTAAAAATTATAAAATTTAATAGCGGCTCAGAGAAAGCAAGTTTTATGCCACGTCATGTCACTGTTAAACTATAATGGGAGAATAAAATAACCATTACTTTTCTTAAAACAGACTTACCAAGCTTTCAGTACAGGAACGTTTTCAAATAAAAACTCTAGCCAACGTTTATTCAGTCACAAAGCATTACCCTCGTTTTCTTATATCAATCCGGAAGAGAAAGTTAAAGCACTCATCAGTTGATGAGACAGAAATGTCTGCAACATAACAAGCTTTTATTTAAACTTCGGGAAATTTCGAAATTATAAATTAAGAACAAAGATATACGATACAACTGATGAATAGGTAATTTCAATCTAACTCCTTGACATTATTTGAGGAGACTCAAACATCTAAATGTATAAACGTTCTATATGTACAATAATCTAAATATTATGAATATATCACGGATTACAGGAATCCATTCCAGGCCATCTGGATACCGTGGTATTATACATACTTCTTTTTTCTCGAGGCCATGAAATGAAATCCAATATTATCCTTAATTGCTTCTTGTATGTAATTATCAAATAGCTCGAGGGTAGACACTTACGGAACATCGATTACTGGTGGACAGTGAATACAAACCGCAGTCCAGTAAATAGACCGCCACGGAGGCTTGTGAACATAAACCGTCCAAAATTGCACAGGGCACTTGATGCCTGGAGGGCGATGAATGAATTGAAATGTTAGCACAGGGAACCTGACCCCGTAGAGATTTCAAGAAATATTTATATGATCAAACACGGGAATAGCATTACGGCTTTCTATGACTTCAAACTTCTCCGGTAAAAAAACATCGGTAAATTTAAAATTTTACACCAGTTTTCACGAGCGTAGGTTCCTATCTCAAATAAATATGAAATAGATTAATTTTAGACTCACTAACATTTGTGGCTGGGGATTTCAAAATATAATAGATTTTGGTTTCACGTTCTCCGCATATCATGTGAGAGAAGAGTTCTTGCTCCTTTAGATTTCTACTTCAAAATAAATAGGGGATAGAATCAATTGAAAGTATTAATTTTCTGGAACCATATTTTCTTGTACATAGCAAGCAAACACTCGTTTCGGTTTTTTCTGGGTGGTTTCTATCTAGTAAAATAGGTAAAAGTATTCAAATGCGCCGGAAGTGCATGGACACCTTTAAAGAGAACGTGACCTCAGCTACTTGAATGGCCTCTGGCGTCACTATTCGGGGTCACTATTTAATGTCACTGACCTGTTCGAGGAGAATCTGAAATGAGTATCGCTGCTGAGGAACTATCTAGCCCACACGTAAACATTTTGACATAACGCACATCTATCACTCCACTGACTCATATATTAGCCGAAAAATAAATTACCTCACGCTACTCCTCTATTGATCCGTATTGCAGGTAAGGTCGCAATTTTTGCCCAATTATTGCGACACATCAATCCATCCTGGTTTTGTACTACAAACCGTGACTCTAACAATAAAACATTAACAACAACACCGCTAACTGACAATACATTAGGAGTTAAATATTAAGCGCACTTTCAAGGATTTCATGTGATTTATCTATCTTTCATTGATTTCCCATTACCATTTACTACCTTGATCAAAAAGTTCCCGGAATTTATTCAGAAAATTAAAAATACAAGTTTATTCATCTAAATCTATATTGTCCCCTTCAAAGTAATCCCCATCGACTGCAACACACTTATGCCAGCGCTTGATCCAATCCTCGAAACATTTTTTATATTCGGTTTTCGGTATGTCCATCAGTGCTTCCTGCGATTTTTCCATTACTTCCTCTCGGCTGCTAAAACGCGTTCCCCGTAATGGTTTTTTAACTCGATTGAACAGAAAGAAGTCACAGGGAGCCAAATCAGGTGAATTCGGTGGCTGTTGGATGGTATTTGTTGCATTTTTCGTCAAAAAATTACGAATGATGATAGCACTGTGCGACGGTGCGTTATCATGGTGCAAAATCCACGAGTTTTCTGCCCACATTTCTGGTCTCTTTCGGCGAATTGCTTCACGCATGTAGTATGTAGTATGTCCCCTTTGATGCCTTTAAAAATAAAATCCATGCAGTTCATGCGGAATTTTAAGTGTCTAGAAAGAAGATTGAAGCTCTGGTTAACAAAAGCAACACGACATAAAACGAAGAAGTTGAGGAAAGGAACAAAAGTAATGGGGACGTGGTATGTAAGAGGAGTGGTTGGAAGGAATTTGTTGGAATATGGCATGTTAGCACGTTGGACGCAGAGGTCCACGACCTCTCCGGCGAATACTGATGGGAGGATCCTGATTAATCTATATTTCCCTGAGGGGCGAGAGACATGACAAGACTTGACGAAAAGACATGATTATAGTGAGCGAGAGGGAATTAAGGTATTGGCAATGCTGTGCGGTGGAGCGACTAGGAAAACGTTTTTCGCCTTTATTATCCGGTGAAAAAATTGAGCACAATAAGACAGCATAACTATGTTATATTAAAGGCCACCACGTAATGTGCACGCCTGTGTAACCCATGTAATCTGAAGCCATAAATAAGCCTGTAACCAGAAAAAATTCTCGGCTGCAGTCGGGTGGATTAAAACTCTCGTACGGTAATTAAAAAGACCCGATGTCAGCACCACGTCTTAAAATGGTCAAATACAATAAAAATAATGTTTTTCCTATGAAGAAATTCTTGTTGTGCCTCCCAGCAGGTTAGAGCCTCCACCTTGTTCTGAAGAAGGTTCTCGAGTTGAGCATCCAAGCATTGGCCAGAATGGAGACGCTCATCCGGTGAAACACCTGAGAGTTATTTGTACACGCAATGCGCGGGGAAAGAAAAACACTAGAACTTACTTTGATCAATAACTTGATCAATAACTGAGTTTTATGACCTGTAAGTTCCACTATAAATAAATAATAATTCTGCGTGTATTATTGGTCACAAATACTTGATTTAATTCAACTTTTTCCTAACTAAGCATCACATAACGTATTTACATACTTAAATGTTAATCCCATTCCATCATGAGAAATACAGATAATTTCAGTAAAACTTGGTTTATTTCAAGGATTGAATGTGACTGACTAGAATAAAGTTAATCCAGATAAAGTATTACTTTATAAAGAGAAAAGCTTTACTTTAACATAAAACAACGGGATAAAATCATTTTCATACCAATTGATCACATGGCATTTATAAGGGAGACCTACAGAAGACAATATTACATAACTTCCTAAAACAAAGTAAAAGAAGATTGTCACCACGCGTCAAAAAAATTTGTTTAACAAAGAGAATTTCTGTCATGAAACTAATCAAAAACATTCAAATGGGAATATTTTGTAAAAAAGTAAATTAATTTATCGGCAAAAATTCAGAAACAAAATTTTTTTTTACCCTTAACGTATTTTCAACATAAGAGTAGGAGCCTTTTGAGACCATTGTTCAAGAGAATCAATCAATAATAATGCAATGCAGCGCAGTTGCGAACCTATTGGTTCTTTTAGTTTAGGGTTACCCCCTCTTGGGCGTGTTACATGCATTTTTTTCATTTTCTGAAGAAAACATCAGACCACGTTTGTAGACTCGTTTAGCTTTACTGGTGTGGTAAAAATGGCTACTCCAACTAACTATGACAGATATCTGACTAATACAATTCCAACTGTGGTAGTAATTATTTGTAGGTCATAGATCATACCTTAATTTCGTACACTATATTTGCATTCAACATCATTTAGAAATCAGATCAGCATCAAGATAATTTTCCAAGAATACGTTCAACAACTAATTTGGTCAATATGCAGAAGAAAAGGAATTAATAGCAAAACATTAAGTTATCTGAATTTGTAATAATATAAAATATTAATTCTAAGGAAACTTTTAAAAACGGAATGCCATAAAAACCACTCTTAAGAAACTTGAGCTATTGACGTTAGAAAATCATTAAAAAGCATGATGTGGGTTCAATCTTCAAGTTAAATCAACATAAATAAGGAATAAACATTGCATTAATCATATACTAATACAGTAATGCCTACATAAAAACAGGATGAAAGTTCTCAAATTTCAAATAAACCGATTCTCCTGTACACTTTCTTCGCATTCTTCCATTGGCTTCGTAACCCCTACAACATATGCATTCTGAAGCATTGTCACATGTGTACAGCGTGTTATCTAATCATAAGGATGCAATCGAAGACGGAGTCGCATGAAATATGAAACCAAAACAAATTCACTGTAAATGTGTACTGTAAATGCATATAATGGCATCGATGATGAGATATGGGTTTATACCAATATAGTATCACAACATTGAATAATGGCTAAATTAACGTGAGATTCCGTTTTACAATATTAATTTGAAAGAAAAGTTAATTTTCTTTTATAACTTTAAAATACTTGCATATCGGGGACAGGATTGATCATTGGTTTCGACTATGACTATCTTTCTCAAACTATAGTTTAATAGTAAAGAACTTATTGGCTCTATTGAAAGAGAATATTTAACTGCGGGAAACAAGGATCAAAGCTGCAAAGATATTCACCAGGTTTGTCATCAATCTTCGACGACGAAGTGACATCCAACCCCCACCATTTCCCCATCGCACAAATCTGCTAGATAATCGCCCCCGACCCATCTCCTCCCTCCAACTTGAGAAAGCAGTCCTCGACGACCACGAGTCGCTTCGGTCGCCGCAGTGGCAACACCTTTCACGTTCGGCGGACCAAAATAAAAAAAAATCTCAAACTCCTTCGCATCGATCTTACCCGCCCCCCACTGCACGACTTGCCCAAACTTTCTTCTTTCGGCCACTTACTCGGCCCCCAAACTCCTTGACGACAAGTGGTTCCATTTCATCTTAGTCACGAACACACGTTTGGGGGCAACGTGAAGAGGGACCCTGAGCGGGGGTTTGAGATGTGACGAAGAGAAAGAGAGTGGAGAGGGGGAAAACGGACGATGGAACAGGGGGGCCAAAAGAGGAGAGAGACCCGGAGGGAGGTACGAGAGAGGAGAGCATAGAGTTAGGTGGGACGGAGCACCACTGGGAGAAGGGGAGAGGGCATGAAGGAGACAGGAAAGGTAACGGGCTCAAAGGGTGGAATAGGGGGTATGGGGAGTTCTCTCCCTCCCCCCTTCAGAGAGTAGATTTGGACAACTTTTTTAGGAAGTTGGAAATCAAATTGGCACTCTTAGCGACTCGAGTAGCAGACAGAAATTTACAGACGCGAGAAAAAGAACCGGTGGATGGAGGGAGGGCAGTAAAAAGTGGCACCGAGGAGGAAATGTGAGATGAAAAGAAAAAAACTCACGTAAAGGCCCGTCACAAAACGGATCGTAATCAAGTTACTCCCTTATCGAGGTAAATCAAGTGCGCTTGCGAGAACTTAACACTGCTTAGATCAAATGAATTAACCTAATGCTCAATCGTGAGCCACCTGTGCCGTGCATGCCCTGAAATTGTGCAATTTTTTATTTCCTCGGTTTTTTTTGAGTCGATCTAATCCTAATCATTCTATAATTGGGGGAAAATACTTTCAGTAAAGACTGTTTGAAATTAAAGCCATATCCAGTGGCTACCGAATCCTGAAATTGAAATTTAAAATTACTAGTTATAAGATTTAAAAAACAAATATCCTTGGCTACTTAATTTTATTTAATTTATCCATTAATAAAAACAGTCCCCCAAGTAGTCGCAATAAAAGTTAGCACCCCCCTCTAGTGAGATATTTTAAATTGTGTGTACAATTTCGTTTCACTGACTTTGTATTCTTCTTTTGAAAATATTTTTCTAAAACTCTACTTATCTTTCAGTTCATTAGAATCTTTGTCACGACACTTACTTTTGGCACAATTTCGTGCATGAAATCAATTACTAAATAACTTTGACAAAAAAAATCAACTAAAATTCGACCTAAACTTATTTTTGCTTATTCAAATATAATCTGATCGGTGTTTGTTTAATTTTTTGCGATGAAATCTCCCTAATGTAGCACATGCGATGTTGGATAACTTCGCGTTAGTATGAAATCGCTGTCATCAACGTCGGTTTAACTATAGGAATGTTGATTATCTTCTTGTAATCGCATTAAGCGAGGCTAGCCCACTTCAACACATTAATGGCAGGATAAATTTTAAGGAGTATGCTGACATGTCACTTTTCCACGGCTCATTTCTTGCGAGGTGCAATAAATCCCACATGTACGCGAAAGCTTCCAGGCACGTTAGCAGCTTCATAGCTAAGCTATACGGCTCCTGTTTCGCGGTTTGCCTTTGTCCCCGCTGCAAGCAATTTTGGCCCTAATGGTGGGTAGTCATGTGAATTTATGGACATTTTCTGCAATTTAGGGATATGCTAACTACCATGGGTCAATACAAATTTCCATAGTCATTATACTGTTATATGCATTGCATTGAAAATCTGACGAATGCATAAGACATTGAACACATATATGTGGTTTTATGCATTTGGATGACCAAAAATAACATCCAAAAGCCGTCGTTAATAGGAGTGCCTAAGTATGCTAGATATTATTTACAATAGGTTTAATTTAAAAGGAAATTTTAAGCATCCTGTTTTAGCAAAACATCTAATAGTTAATCATACTGTCCTTATACAAATATTTGATTTCGCCACAGTAATTGGCATATAAATCACTGAAAGAATGTCAAGCTTCGTCAAAAGTGCATTAAAAGTAAAAGTGAAAATGATTCCCGGTAAGCATTTTGTGTACAATGCTAAGTGACTTGATTTTGGGTATATTATAATGGGGTCAAAGCATATCCTTTCAAAATCAATCATTTAGTATTCTTAATATTACAAAGTATCATAAGCAGAGCCCGGCATACTGAAGAAATAAATGAGTCTATTATAAACTTAGTCTGATAGCTTTATTATTTCATGGCCCGAGCTTTATTTTTATCTATACACGAAATAAGGTACAATTATTTATTATTTTAAGGATAATATTATATGTATACTTATATGTGTACGCTTTTATTAATTCTACTGCATGCATTTATTTTTTGTCTTTAAAACGACAATAATTGAAACCATAAAAATTTATTTAGGCTAAAATACTCTTTGAACGAATTAAATACGCAGTTATCCATGAAAAATATCTATCATAACCTGCATGTGTTTACTGCAAAGAGGAATTAATTATGCAGGTTTTGTAATAATGAATATGCCTGTCGAGGTCGATTTCGCCATTTAAGAAAAATTTGCTACAGGAATCTGGGAACGGAGAAAAACTTAAGAAACTTGATTACTTGATTGTTATGGAATCTCTATTACCTACGCAAGTTGCAAAAGCACCTAACTCGACATCAATAATCTATATTTGATATTTAATATTCGGAAGACTTAACTTAGGCATTGATGGAGTTGTCAGCATTCATTCGTGGAAGTAAGGATTTCTGGTCACCTGAAGATACCTAAAGATGACGCTACCCGTTCAAACCTAGGTCGTTAATAAATATTTTATGTGTATACGAAGTGTACTCTTTGAAGTCACTCAGCTTCAGCATTGCCTCTGCATTGAAAAGAACGTTGCATTAATGCGTACTTTAAGGATTGATCGCCAGCGGGAATCGAACCCGAGTCAACATCTCAATATAGCCAACAAAACAATCCCATCCCCCTCCCCCACGTTACCAAGAAGTATATCCAAACGGGAGGAAAAAACACGTCTCAGTCTCCAGTTTACTTTGGAGAAATGGGAAGCAATTGACTGCTTTGGAGATCACGTATCACGTGAGGCTTCGATCAGGTAG
This sequence comes from Hetaerina americana, assembly GCF_022747635.1. NCBI lineage: Eukaryota > Metazoa > Arthropoda > Insecta > Odonata > Calopterygidae > Hetaerina > Hetaerina americana. The sequence goes on along the minus strand of NW_027287538.1, from coordinate 37,512,465 downwards.
CGCGCGAGAGATATGACGGGTGATGTAACTTGCAGGAGATGCCGGGCTTGGAGGGTGTTGCATGTGAGCGGGGCGGTAGGTAGGGAGAGCATGAAGCAAATCCAATATCCTGAGATGAAAGAAGACCCGTGGAGTTTAGAGGGGTGCAATATCCAGAAAATTGATGCACGGAGGGATAGGAGGGGTGAAGGTGGGGTAGAGAGGTGGAGAACGAGGGCAAGATGAGCACGAAGGCCGCCGATGACTTCCGTGGCGGCCGATTGATGGAGCGTTTCCGACGGACGAGTCAAAAGGGATGATGGTTACGTGCGGAAAAGATTAACAGTGACGGATGCTATGTGTGAGTGGCGAAGAGTGACGTTTTCTTTTTATTTTTGGCAGGTTGCAGGCATTTCAAAACGTATGGAAACTGGGACTTGGCCATGCGAAAAATCGTTCCCCTCCCCTTTTGCCAACGGATACTCTAACGGATCTTTTTTTTCTGGAAAATATGCAAATATCCATGGTCGAATGCTCCTCACTGAAGAGAACCGATCCCTGTGGATAGCGCATTTGTCGTGTTAACCTTAACCCCCAAGGTTCACTATCCGGTCTCGAGGATGCTTATCGTTCCGATGTAATGGACAGTAACGATTTATATCACCGACAGGGAATTCATTCGTGGCAGCGCCCTAAACTAACCAACATGGAGATCTGAAATTTATTTGTAAAATAAACCACAAAAAGAAGTTGAAATTGTAAATTGGCTATCTATTTACATAACAATAGAAAAAAGTTATGATTTTTTGATTCCACAAAAAGCGGATAAAAACCAAAAACAGACTGAAAAAATTGATCCACCAAAGATTTTACATTTTCCCATATTGAAAATATAGACTTAATTCATTTCTCTGAAGATATCAGCTACAAAGACAAACTAATATCAATTATCAACAACGCCTTATAATTTGGTGGGCTTAATATTGGCTGCTTGCAGCCAAAACCATGTAATCAGAGTGATAGGCATTTTAAATGAATACAGTAAATAGATATCACATGGGAGGACATACATTTGGCACTTTCACTAATGAATTTACTGCGACAATAAAGCATGAAATAAGAGTTATGAGATTTTATATGGGAAATTACAGTGTATTGTCCAAAATTATAAAGGTGGATTGGTTTTTAAATACCGTTATTTCCCTCTTCCATTTAATCCGGCGCAAAAGTCACCCTACACCCTTTGAACTTTTCATTCCGTCTCTTAAATAATGAGGAAGAAAAAAAAATACTATCACCGGCACCTCTAAAAACTCATTTGGCTTTCTTCGGAAACAGAATTTTGCATGGGTAGGACGATTAATACCCAGCTAACTTGACATTTAGCGAGAGATTAGGGTTATATATCAGTCTATATGTATCCGCCGTTTTCAATCGCCAATGATGATAAGAGCCGAATCATTAATATCACGGGGAAATTCCGGCAAGGAGGCATATGCACACCTAGCGATAACCATCGTCGAGGGGAAGGATTGATGAAGTGTTTGCTCACTCAACGGACGCCCCAAACACTCACTACCCATCGGAAACTCGAACACGGGCTCATCCTTGGAGCACCTAGTGCCTTTGTGTTCCTTGCATGTGGATATCTTTCGGAGATACATCCACGCTTCTCGTCAAAGGAACACTATCGTCTCTCTCTCTTCCTTCGCCCATCGCAATGAGATGAGCCCCGCTGGAACGAAGGCTGCCCCATCGCCCAAAACAGTGTCTGCCGGCATGGTAGTCGGCTAGTTGGGGTGGAGGAAGGATTGACAGTACACGGTAAGTCGGGGAAGAGTGGGGTAGGGAAGGGAAATTCCATCCAGAATCTGTGCTCCGGACCATCCGTCTTGCCCGTAGACGCGTGCATCCATCTTGGGAGACGGTGAATTCCTGAGGACAATGGAGATCTACCTGTCTCTATGGAGATTAATGGAGGCAGCGAGGGGAGTGGAAAGGAGGAAGAAGACCCGAGATCCTTCGCCCGCAGCCGAGCTACTAAGTTGACGAGTCCGTCGGCGTCAATGCGCACCCTCTCGCGGGCTATGCGGGAGGAAAAACTTGCAGTCGGCCTACATTCCGACGACAAGCCATCGCTCAATTCACCAAGCTGGCAAACTAAAACTATTTTACAATGAGGTCCGAAGGCAAAACTTTTCCGTGAGTATTATTTAACAAGGTTTTATAAGGAGATTGTGAAAATAGGATTTAGCTCATAATTTTCGCAACACATATTTACTCAATTTTTACACTATGGTGGTATTTGGGGTTAGAAGCTGTTTCGATGGCGGATAAATAATCTCACCTAAAAGTTACCCTGCTCGAATGCAAATTAATTATACAAAATTTTTCTCTCGAATCTTTCAGTTCAATTTGCTTTGCAATCTTAGTATCTAGATTTTAATTAGAATAAGATTGATATTTTCTTCAGCACAAACAGATTCTCCCCTTAAATGAAGTTCAGTAACAATTAAACATGAGGATAAAATGTGAAATTATAATACGTGTGCTAGCAAAATGAAACAAGATAAATTTTATGAATAACCCATTCAAGAGTGGGTATTGAAATCTTGCAAAAGAATTTGCAAGCTTTCGTTCCACAAATATGAAAGGAGGAAAGAAAAAGGCTACATAAACCCAGAGAGCAGCCCTTAATGCTCTCAAATTAAGAGCAATTTTGAGATGAGCGAAGAGTGGAAATGTCGCTACTTCAGAATAAGAATGAATAGAGTCCAACTTCGCTGTAATGATTCCATTTTAAAACGCTGTATATACAGGAAATGTACCCTTAATATAAGGACCATTCACTTCATCCATAAGGCTAAATACCATATTAACAAAAGTAACAGTGTTCTAAGCAAGAAAAAATTCGCTATTGCACATCCACTTAATAAAATTCCGAGGTAAACATTAGTATTAAGTGGACCATTCTAAATGAATCTCAATCAAGTTAGATTTAGATAATAACATTTGCCACAGATTTATGGTGAGAGAAAACTAAAGAGGTCTCGATTGAATATCTCCTCTTCGTCCTTTGAAATTTAACTTCGATCAAAATATTAAACGGAAATTCTGCAAAATGTTTGATGAATGTAAAACTTAAAAAATAAGTGGATATATTTACATTTTTCGATTGAAAGAAAAGACTATATTTGGAAATCTAGGGTTTCAGTGACATTAATGGCAAATATTCATACTTTTAAAGATCATTAGCATTTTGGGTATCATAAATTTCTATAATTTCTTGTCGTAATCTCCCCAAAGTATAACAGATAGAAACGGTAATTGGTAAATAATTAATGCATAAGAAAAATAATAAATACCACAAATTTGATACTCGGGGAAGGCTTCACATGACTGAAAACCAGCAGGAACCACCTTTAGAAAAAAACCAACTGAGGTTTGATTAATGATGATTATTGAATGGGGACCAATATTATCACTACGATAGCATACCAATGTTGACTAGAGATAATTACGGTCTAATTGTCATAAACCGGTTCAATATTTAGATCAATGACATCGCATTGACTATAATTTTTGGCTCGAGGCAATATTACGAATAAAGGGAACTAATACTGGAAATCTTGGGAGTGTTTTTTTACTGCTTTTCAGGAAGAATGAATTTATTAGTAGACGCCAATTTTTTAAAGATGAGATTCTTCAAAAGTTTATGTGATCAATGGTAATATAAATATGTGGGCAATTAACTTTTCGCATCTGAATTGCTGCCTCGTTTCCGAAGTTGTGCAGCCAAAGCTTGACACCATTTATTTGAATAAGCCTGAAAAAGCAAGATCATCTTTAAGCTTAGTAACAATGAAATTATATGTAATGAAAGACTATCTGATAGGGGTGAAGTATTAAATCAATTTTCTGCGACACAGAAAATAATTGCTAAAGATATGATGTACAATCTCTCAGATTCACATCTCACAGCCTCCAATTTAAGCTTATCCCATTTGCGTAAGGAAAAAATTTGAAAATTAAAAAAAAACGAACCTCGAAAATAAATCAATAATAATTATCTATTCCCTACCTCTCCATTCAATATCCAGGTTTATTAATTTTCAACTGTAAATATTGGCTAAATGCAAAATATGAGTGCTTTTGAATAGGATAATGAACGTAACCCAAACGAAGTTTTTTAAATGTGAATCATACTTACTTGAATTGAATATTTGAATACATGGAAAAAAGAGCAATTCGAGAACACAAAGATAGCTAGAATGCCATCTTAAGCAGAGGTTTTCCCGATTTAAAACATACACATATGTTGCAAAAAATTTCTTTTACAGCTGCACAACTTACTAAATTGCTCTTATTGAGCGAGTTCAGCATTGAGCCGCGGAAAGTGGCAAAGTATGAGATTAATTCCAGACATAATTTTTTGGTTCAGTTATTCCTACTACCGTTTGCTGTGCAATTATCTACTCTCTATTTACAATATTTCCTTATATTTTGGTAAAAGAGCTAGGAAATGAATTTCAACTTTAACTAGACGGTTAATAATACCGTGGATACCTTGGTATGCCCATTTGACATTTTTGAAAGAATAAAGACCCGCGCATTATCATTGACGATAGGGTTTACTCGTATATCACAGGGTTTTAATGTTTGGTGAATGAAATTTCTTCTCGTAATGAACATTAACTTCTTCTCTAGAGACAAACATTTCATTAAAAATCCAAGGCATATGTAAAAATGTCCAAAGCATTTGGCGAAAAGACATATTCCTATGAATGAAGGATGAAATATTTTTTCATGATAAAAGGATCAATAGAGTCTTGGAAGGAAGAGAAGCGGAAACTTTGCTGCTGGGCCATGTCAGAGATATCGGAAGGCAAGCTTTCTCAACCCTTTCCCCAAATCTGGTCATGACGTTTGGCCGCAAGTCTAAGACTGTCAGGTAAGTTGAACATCACTTTTTGATAATTCAGTGCAGTATTTTCCGATCACTCGATAACACATTTTTATTCAACAAGATTTTCTGCCCACCTCGGTTGGGGAGGGAGAAACGAGAGAGACTTAAAACCTTTTGGCATTCGCTCATGGCGTTTTATTTCGAAGGTAGGCTACTAAATCGGCCGTGGTAAGAGATGGAAAGGGGTCGTCTAGAGCATTTCCGGACGAAGAAAAAATGCATAAGAATAATTCTCCTCCTCAAATCCATGAGAACTAACCCTCTATTCTTTCCCTGCCACCCGCAACTTTTGGACCTTACAGTCGCATGACTACTTCGGCTCTCTCTCTCTCTCAATGAAATCTGCATCCCTCGCATCGCATTGGCCTGAATTTCCCGAAATCGAACTGCGAGAGCGTTTCCGCCTCGCCGGCCTGATTCTGTCCCTCCCCTCTCCTTAGGACCACCTCCACTTCTCCGACCTTTACCCGAACGCCTAAGAGGAGCTAAGGGGCAAGAGGTAAGGGGGAGAAGGGGACGTGAAGACACGTGAAAGGGCGTTATCGTGCATTTCTGGGGACGAAAATGAGTCAGTCCCCTGCCGCCTGAGTCCTCTCCGTGCTCTTCGCTGTTACGCTCGGGAAGTTCACCATCGATTACCGACTCCGGCGACACTTCACTCGAGTGATTGTGGCAGCTTCGGCTGCAATGATAGATGGCACCGCGTGTGGTTACGGTTTTTCATCCACAAGCTGGAGGCAATACTTTCGCGAATCATTATCCATTCGTTTTTTTCTTCGAATGTCCTTACGCATGGGGCGGAGATAATCGCATAGGAAGACGGAATGATTAAGTTTCGCAATGTGTCGGTGAGGATTTCGACTTATTCAACTAATTGCAAAGAAATGATAGAAAATTCTTTAAGAACCAAATTAAATATTTAAATTTAATATATCATGATGCTATTAGCAAAATATTCTCAAAAGTTTTTCCGCAAACGCAAAGATAAATGCAATTATCACTTAATTTAATGCATACTTGGCATTGCTTTTACTTTAAGAATGATATGATGCAATGTACAGTCCTGAATCTTATTACTGGCAGGCAGAAAAACGTAGAACTAAATTATTACAATCCGCGCAAGTTCTTTATACGGCAATGACATACTTTTTTCGAATAAAAATTTCTTTTGGGAATATCATTAATCACTTATGATTACTCATTCGTTTTCTTCCTCGTGAAAGGTGAAGATAGATATTACGCGACTAGTACTATGTTACAAGAATATTGACATACACATATACTGTTGAGGTAAATATTTATGCCACCTTCTGGTATACGAAAAATTAGGTAGCTGGTGTTTATCTGCTTCAGTTCAAAATCAATTTGAATACTGGACCATTCGGTCGGCAGCTGAATGAGGGTCGGTAGCTAAATAAATCCCTTAGTTAAAGTTTGAATAAAATTTTGACTTGTAGCCTCGGAGACTATTGAAAAATTCAAGCTGGAATATGTCTTACAAAGTCATCAATTTTATGGTGATAAAACCCTAGGGCTAAGCTTAAGGGAGCGTCTTCCAGCTCCAATGAATTAGAGAAAAAAGTTAACTCGTATTTTGTTGAATTAATATATTTAAAGTGTTAATGCATGATTAAGGTTTAAAGTAAGTTTTTTATTGAAAATTTTATTTCATTAATAATTGAAAATAATGGTAAACATTATTACCAACAGAAGTAAATTTAGTACAAAAGCCAAGAATACAGATTTCACCGTAAAAACTTAAATGAAAATTTGCTGCAGATAATTATTTTTTACTACACTCGTACGGGATAAAAAGAATGGCGCATGGATAAGAAATGATAAAATTCATATGGAATTCAAATTTTCCTGCATTTTTTAATTTAAAAACAGAAAGAGTTTTGTTAAATTAAAATCCAAAAACATATTTTCCTCAATGCATATTATTTAATTTTGTTTAGTAATTTTGAGACACAAATTGAATATCAAGTATAATGTACTGGATATCAGTAAAAAAATAAACTGTTATAATATGGGAGCTAATACTGCTAGAAGAATTTAGGCTAGAACTACTCCAACAAAGCAAAGCATTTCCACCTGGCATTCAAGCAAACATTTCGTTAATTTATGGAAATACTGTCACCTGTGATTTTACAAAAACACACAGCTAGACAAAACAAGACGGCAAACAATGCCAAAGTATACAATTTAATTATATTAAGTGAATGAGACAAACGAACGTCTTCTTTGGCCGTAGGGATACAAGAGCTCCAAACTCAAGGGACGCACGTCCTGCCAACTTAACAAAAAAACGCATGTGGAGAGGTCCATTTTAATTAAAAGAGTGCACAACAGCTAACTAACTCACACGGAAAAAAGACTATAACCGAAAGCAGCGACCCAAGTAAAAACAAACAGAGCCCACTATGCTTTCAATTAACGTTGTATGAGGGAATCAAATATTTTTTCTAGGTTTGATATTTAGCAAAGAACAAGATAGTACGGAATTTATTTGCACAATTCCCCTGCTTATGATTTATGATTTACAATTTGAATCATCTGAGTCTGGTAAAAGAAAAAATGAATTGCACAGTCACACAAAGCAAATCACTGAAACATATTACTCGTACTTCTGCTATTCTAAACAAGAAATAGTCCCCACCAAAAAAGACGGAAAGTTATAGATGCTGGTATATCCTCAAGTGGCTAGATATCAGCGGTGACGAAGAGAAGTTCCAGGTGACGATCCCAATCGTCAAAGCAGAATGTCATCGTTCTTAAAAGGAACTGATCTGTTGGCGTTATATGTTGTACACCTTTATATTTTCATACATAGTGACTTTTTTGTCGTATTGTTACGTATCATAGTTTTAGAAACAATTCGTATTCTAATTTGGATAGTAACAGGAACAGGTAGAAAATGACCTATGCTGTCCACATTCTCAAAAACCCTAACTACAACTAATACCACAAGAGGAAATACTCAAAATATTTCTTTGTGTACGCGTAATCAGGTAAACTAGAGAAATGTTCAAATTGACCACCCGCAATATTCTTCTTAAAAAAATACGTTCTCTGATTCACCTTAAGGTATTAGTGGCGATAGATATAAGCCATTTTGGAAGAATACGAGTATTCTGAGTTTGAAGATTTCAGGGCAATCCATTAAGAGACGAAAATATACACATCACCCTGTGATAATTTTCATGAAAACTGACATAGAAATTTCAAGATATTAAGAATGCTATAATAGCAGTAAAGGACAAGGAGATTTATGAATTAATGGAGCAGAAACTAATGTTTCCATGGTTGTCACGAAAAACTGTTGTCATGTGCGCAATTATATGTGTTGTATTAGGTTTAACAGAAGAGCTCCTAACTACCTTGGTTCAAATAATATTTTAAAAATTGTGGGAATAATAACCAGAATCATACAGAGTCCAAAATTAGTTTTACAGCAAGTTAGAAAAGTTTTTGAGGACCACGAGCGCATAACACTGTACAATTACCATTCTTATTCTACCATTTAAGGTTGGTTTTGGTTGGACTAACTGTTCGCAAAAACTAGGTATGAATAGGTCTTACATTATATTTATAAAATATCATCATTACATGAACTAATATGACAATTGACCCGTGCCGTCACAATCCAACCTCCGCAGTTGATTTAATTTTTTAACGCCAATAAAAATTTTTTGATGATATGTCCTCGGAAAAATAATTGGTTAAAAGTTGAATATTAGCTTCTTTTTTCAATTCCAAATTTTAGATTGTGGTTTCCAGATGAATTGTACAAGGGACATTTTTTAATTATGGTCCAATTTTTTATGGTTTTTCCATCTTTGCGTACGCATATAATACACCCTAGTTTAACTTAAAATGATTTCATCCTACGTTTCAGAACTATGATTAGGATTCTAATTGTACACCGTTCTTACTAACCCAATTTGGGAATCCACAAAAACTCATATGAGGCTTTTTGAAGGTTCTAACAATTATGTAGATATTATGCTGACAGAAAAAAATGTTTCAAACTAATCGTACAAGAAGAAAAATATTTAAATATTAATTTAAAAAATTTATGTTCATGGGAGTGAACAATTGAGCGTTGACATTGTTCTGAAACGTCCCTTAGGGACAAGGCTACAGAAAACAGAGCCTTGTAAGCGGACGTTAAAAGGACCCATGATAACGACAAAAAAATTTGAAAGTTAGGGTAGGTGGCCTCCGAAAGGTAAACGAAAACCTGCAGATCCTTCAACCGGGCTGATAAAAAAAGTACAACCGGACGCCTGTTTTGTTGACAGCTTGTGTTTGAAGGTATTGCTACGATTATTCCACTCACTCAGTTTCCACCCCATCAATCTCCTTCGGGCTAGATCGTCTTTGCGCAGTCAAAACAGTAATTTGTGACAAAGTAATTACCTTTTCCTTGTTTACGTGGAGTGGTGAGTTTCCATTATTTTCAAAACCCCAGGACTTAATAACCCTCTACATTTAAGGGTAGGGCACGAAAGATGTTATCGGATAATATTAATAAAAATAAGTACCTCACTTTTGACCAAAAACACATTTCAAGTTTTCGAAAGTAAAATGATCGTGCACAATGTTACGTAAAAGTTGAATTTACGGTACCTTCTTGTAACGAGGTTAAACATTTTAGAAACTCATGATAGATTTATATTAAGTTGATAAAATAAAAAATTTTTAATTGCTTTATACTAATATAAAGGCAATCTATTTTCTCTACAGAGTTTTGATTTTTTCATTGGGATATGATTCCAAATTTATAAAAACATCCGAAAAGTGAAAAAAAATGGAATGAAAGCGGTAATTATCTTCATTTTATAGCTGAATATAGATATTAATTGCCACGTTAGTGATACACTATGCTTTTTAATTTATCCATTTATTTACCTCTTATCTTCTGTATTAGATTTTCAAGGATTTGCAACAAATTTTACAGGCATTTATTGATAAGGAGAAGGTATACAGAAAGGTAAACAAAGGGATGTTGCAGAAGATTTGTAACAAAACTAGCGAGGAAAATAAAAGAAATTAGTTCGATAAAATAAAGAATGGGTGAGAGTTTGAGAGAATTCATTAAAATAAAGCGTGATGTTAGTTAGAGGCGAAAAATATACTACCTTGATCAAAAAGTTCCCGGAATAACCACCGTGTGGCGCTCCCATCGTTCCGATTTGAGTTCTGTTTTTTTTGTTAAATTGGTACATCTGTTGTTGATATTCCCTTTAAATCTTAGTGTCATAACTTGACATTTGCAAAAGTTACGGTCGGTTTTCGGTATGTCCATCAGTGCTTCCTGCGATTTTTCCATTACTTCCTCTCGGCTGCTAAAAAGCGTTCCCCGTAATGGTTTTTTAACTCGATTGAACAGAAAGAAGTCACAGGGAGCCAAATCAGGTGAATTCGGTGGCTGTTGGATGGTATTTGTTGCAGTTTTCGTCAAAAAATTACGAATAATGATAGCACTGTGCGACGGTGCGTTATCATGGTGCAAAATCCACGAGTTTTCTGCCCACATTTCTGGTCTCTTTCGGCGAATTGCTTCACGCAAACGTCTCATAACGCCCAAATAATACTCTTTGTTTACTGTCTGGCCTTCTGGCAAAAATTCATGATGCACTACACCGTTGTAATCCATGAAAACCGTCAGCATTGCCTTCTTTTTTGACTGAAAACGACGTGGTTTTTTTGGTCTCGGCTCATTTGGTGAACGCCATTCACTTGCCTGATGTCTGGATTGCGTGTCGTACTCATAAACCCACGTCTCGTCTCCAGTAATGATCCTTTTGATGAATGTGGGATCGGATTCAGCCTCGCAAACGGCAGTTTCGATTCAGCGTCAACACGGTCTCTTTTTTGCATGAAATTGAGGTCTTTTGGCATGCTACACGACGGAAACCCAAATCATTAACCACAATGTCTTGGGCGGATCCATAGGCAATGTTCAAGTCCACCGCTATTTCTCTGATGGTTAATTTGCGGTTATTGACCAACATTTCTTTTACTTTATCAATTTTTTCACCGACTTTCGATGTCGATGGTCTGCCACTGCGTTCATCATCTTCGATTGACTCACGACCACTTCTGAACCGCTCGTGCCACTGGTAAACGACCGTTTTTTTTAGAGAATCGTTGCCGAAACACTTTTCCAACATTTCCAACGTCCGTGCGCCACTAAATCCGTTTTTTACGCAAAATTTAATACAAGTTCGTTGCTGCAAATTTAAATCCATTTCTGCAATTGTAAAAAATCGCCAACACACACAGAGATAGATGTACCTTTGGCTACGTAACTTTTGCAAATGTCAAGTTATGACACTAAGATTTAAAGGGAATATCAACAACAGATGTACGAGGGTCATCCGGAAAGTAGTACCCGTTCGTGCCGCATGAAGTGCTGACGACGCGAGTAGCCGCTGGACGAGGTCAGATAGCTTCAGTGGCTTGTCTGCCTTCTCTGAGCCAAGTTGCGTGACGCTAGCATTGCCTGTGTTGTTTCTGTGATTGTTTACAATGTTTAAAAAAATTGAGAACGCCGCCAGTTGTGAAGTGAGGGCAGTGATTAAATTCCTCAATGCAAGAAACGTTCGCCCATGTGATATTCATCGCCAATTAAAGGAGGTGTATGGAGACAATGTAATGGACGAGTCGTCTGTTCGGCGGTGGTGTCGCAACTTCAACATGGGGAGGGGGAACACACACGACGATGAGCGTTCGGGGAGACCGTCTGTCATTACAGACCAACTGGTGAGCTCAGTTGACGAATTCGTGAGGAACGATCGGCGCGTCACAATTTATGACATCTGTGAGCATTTTCCCAATGTTTCTCGAACAATTGTTCATGAAATTGTTAAACACCATTTGCATTATGCAAAAATTTGTGCAAGATGGGTCCCTCGCGTATCTCAATGAGCTGGCGGCGAAGGACTATGCAGCAGGAATACAGAAACTTGTCACACGTTATGACAAATGCCTTAATTTGCTTGGAGATTATGTTGAGAAGTAGTTTAAAGTATCCTCTTTCAAATAAAATTTTTTATGTTTGTTAATATTTACTTTTGTGTCTTTATTTCACGAACGGGTACAACTTTCCGGATGACCCTCGTATTTTTTATCTCTTAAAAAAGCATTAACATTGTAATATACTCCACATCCTACGAATATTATTTCCACTGGGATTCGGGTTTAATGTTACCTACCCTATCGTTTCCGCAAGCATTCTGCCAATGCATGAAAAATCATCCTGATTCTTAGTTATTTCGCAAATTACCCTCTCCGCAATTATTCTTCTGAAGTTATTCTTTTCGAACTTCAATACTTTCCGTATGAATCTTCGTCTAGCTTTACTTGATGGAATTGTTCCATCGTACGGGTATATAAAAAAACTGAAAATTTCGCAAATCAATGCATACTACCTTGATCAAAAAGTTCCCGGAATAACCACAATATTATAACAAACATAAAAAATTTTATTTGAAAGAGGATACTTTAAACTACTTCTCAACATAATCTCCAAGCAAATTAAGGCATTTGTCATAACGTGTGACAAGTTTCTGTATTCCTGCTGCATAGTCCTTCGCCGCCAGCTCATTGAGATACGCGAGGGACCCATCTTGCACAAATTTTTGCATAATGCAAATGGTGTTTAACAATTTCATGAACAATTGTTCGAGAAACATTGGGAAAATGCTCACAGATGTCATAAATTGTGACGCGCCGATCGTTCCTCACGAATTCGTCAACTGAGCTCACCAGTTGGTCTGTAATGACAGACGGTCTCCCCGAACGCTCATCGTCGTGTGTGTTCCCCCTCCCCATGTTGAAGTTGCGACACCACCGCCGAACAGACGACTCGTCCATTACATTGTCTCCATACACCTCCTTTAATTGGCGATGAATATCACATGGGCGAACGTTTCTTGCATTGAGGAATTTAATCACTGCCCTCACTTCACAACTGGCGGCGTTCTCAATTTTTTTAAACATTGTAAACAATCACAGAAACAACACAGGCAATGCTAGCGTCACGCAACTTGGCTCAGAGAAGGCAGACAAGCCACTGAAGCTACCTGACCTCGTCCAGCGGCTACTCGCGTCGTCAGCACTTCATGCGGCACGAACGGGTACTACTTTCCGGATGACCCTCGTACCTCAATTCAAAATTATACCAATTAAATCATTACATTAAAAGGAAGAGAAATTGAAGGAAAATGAATCGGAAGGAGAAATGAATTGGTAAAAACTAAGGTGAACATTGGCTGCGTGGGATGTGTTGAAGCCAAAGATTAGAGAGAAAAAAAATCGAGGGAAAGATTCACAATTCTTCAAGAGAGAATGTTGATTTGCTGCAATGTTAAGTTACATATTAGAAAGAAGCAAAATTTGCTTATTGGGTCATTTTGAGGTAACGGATTGGAGTTACAACACCAAACAAATAAGTAAACGAAGATCGAGGCTTTTGAGAAAGGAGCAGGTATTTATGAACACACAAGAAAATCGGGTCATTTAACTTAGCACAACTTATCAATATCATCACTCCAGGGATTCCTCTCACCCACAAGGTCTTGAATATTTTCGCTTTCATATCTTCCATTATCTAATTGCATTATCACATTGACACTTTTTCCCAGTCACTTCCGTGTACTCTACCACACACATTTATCTAGAGTATGCTAGAGTAGTTTATCTTCCAAATATTTACGTTGCTTTTCATATGATGTGAGTAATTAAAGAACCGACCAGAAATATTAAAAAGGAAAATGCAGCGAAAGGACTGAAATGAAACAGGTTTGCACAGTTCGATGAGGACGCTTTTGAGGAACATTAGTTCGTTAGATCAAATTTCAGTACTCTATCGCAGTGGAATAAATACTTCTTGTAAGAGAGGTATCTGTCTACCCGCGTTGAGGTCGAATTCCATCGCTTTAGGCTATCGTTTTCTACGAGATAATATAGAATTTTGCCTATTAAATGTATTTCCACCCACGTGTACCCACTTAAAACCCCAACGAAAACGATCTTCAAGAGCAGTTTGTACATGATGGTCTGAGAATTATGGTGGTAATGGCTGCCTTAAATGGCTTTAATTTAAGAGGCTGTCGGAATGCAATCTTATATAGCTCCCTTATAACACTAGGGGTGGGTGAGGAGGACCAAAAGATGCCTTCCAAAGACGCCTTGACATGAAGGAGTAACAGAGAAACGGCTCATAAGCGAGCGACCTATCGTGTCGTCGAGGAGATCAAAGGCGGCTTCTTCCACCATCTGCCGCCAGCAATATTCCCAATTATATCTTGTAGGTTTTTAACGGGAAACAGGGAGCTAGTGAGTAGCAGTTTCTGTCCTGCTATCATTTAGGACATATACTAAATTGGAAATATCATTTAGCCATACAAACGAGCGTCACAAGGAGAGCCAATGGAAGTATTCGTGATGCTAGGAACCTTAAAACATACATTAGCACTTTGAGAATAACTAGGAAAATATAAATTGCTTTAGGCTCAAATGAATAATCAAGCATCCTTACTTGAATTTTTCAATTTTTTTCTTCAGATAATAGGTAATAGCAAATAATATTCGTATACCTATTGATTAATAACTAATTAGAGTGCCCTAATGTATTTGCATGGATTATTATTATGTGGATTTTTAGAATAATGTATTTATTTAGAATCCATTGAATCACATCCTACTCTATGCAATTAAATCAATTCCAAACATTTGAAGAGTAAGCATTGAGGAAACTAATTCTCCACAACTACGGATTTTCGGAGGCGTTTTAGAACATCGTACATGGATAGGCATTGTGAATATTTTAAGCATATTTTACCGAAAATTGAATACTACCTTCCTACAGTTCTTCAATTGATTCAAAAATGCAATGATTTTCAGGAGACAGGGCCCATGTATATTTTGACTACGTATTAACATTTCTTTTATATTAATTTCTTAATATAAAACGAGGCCTGTTTGTTATAACAGCGAAGCATACCCCATTATTTAAAATTGCAATTTTGTTAATAAATTGTTCTAGGAAAAAGGTAATATCACTCAATGTCTTTGTTCCCTACCAGAATTAATAACTCTATTTGGCAAAGAAAGTATTCTATGCGGTATCAATATCTTAATTTACAAACATTTTCCATAAAAAGTGAGAATACTTTTCTTATTCCTGTAATATACCATTTAAACTTGTCATTGTACATTGTACTTGAGCTTAATGCCTGTTGTATGCATATTCTAATTTTCATTTATTTCTTCAGTAGAAGCCGTGCAACTTGGAGCACATTCAATAAGTCTACGGAATCGATGGAGGTAACAAGAGACCTTGCTACGAAAGGTCATTTTCGCCGGAACAAATATTCATCCAAAGCCTATGCAATACTAATAGTAGCGACTTATAAAGTCTTCTTTGTCAGAAAAAAATGGTTTCAAATTTTTAAAGAAGGAGAAAAGTTTATAGGAAAGTAGACGCGATCACTTCTCCAGTCACTGCTCTTACGGAAGTAAATATTAACATCGTTTCTGTAACTTTCAAAGAAGAACGCGAATCAGAGTTGAATGAGGACTCAGAGAAATAATGAAAGTTGCCTAATGCGGCACACATTCGTTTTTAAACGAAAAATTTGACATTAGAAGCATTCGTGTGCGATAGGTTCCGTAAAATACACCATGAAATCGTAATTATATCGGAAAAAGTAATTAAAGGTGTACAATTCATCTTTCCTACACTTTAGACCAAAGACCATATGACTTTTATGTTCTCAAATAGGAAAAACACCTGTGGAAATCAATTTTCATCATCAGAAGCAACCTTAGGCGAGCTGAACATGTTCCAAATTGTAACTTCTAACGCAATACCGATCTCAAACAAAAAAGTTGGCTTATATACATTACACGATAAACTAAAATTTTAACATCAATTTTTTCGAAATAAATTCAATGAATAAAAATATGACAACCAATTTTAATTTGGACAGCCTTCGTATGCTTTCAAATATCAGGAAGTTTATGTAATTAATAATGTGAAAATTCTCTCGTAAATTTTAAACATTCATTTTCGGCGGTACAATCTTATAATTAAGACTCTTACACGCTCTAATATTTTTACCTTTTTATTATATAACCTAAAAATCAAGCGAAGAGATTCGGTTAAAATAACTACTTGTCACCTGATGATATATGTTATAATATACAATGGTTATGTGTAAGCATTTTTCAATTTTTAGTGCAATTAATACTTGATTCTACAGCCACTCTTAAAACAGTCATACTAACGTCTTTAGCTTCCTGGCACCTGAATATTGTAAAAACTACTAGAAAACCTTCAAATAAGTGTGGAGACAAACTTTTAAGCTCATCCAAAACTTAAAAATTAAAAATAAATTAAAATAATATATTTTCATGTGTTTTTATAAAAGCAGACATGAATGAAAAAAAGTTTTAAGGATTAAATGAAACAGTTCATTTGGCTTCCCACCATTTTAGTCGTAAAATAAAAGAAAAAAAGGCACATCAATTTCGGAAAGAACTATTGGTGCGTATACTTGGCAATTGCAGACTGTAGCTTGAACTCAATTGGTACTCGTTAGCGGATGAGCTTTTTATCCCATTTAATCTAGGATTTGAGCACCACCGACTGCGCCTGAGTAAAATATATAAGGTTCAATTAACGAGGCAACGAATTAAAGGGGACGATCCCAATGACACAGTGTAATACAGATTCATGATGAGCCTTTTCCTTTGAAAGAACACACAAAACAGTCGATGTGCACTTTATTTACTCTCATGATAAATATTTCACGAAAAACGCATTCAAAATTCGGACAGTGGGCGTAAGAATCGCGCGCATGCGATGAGAGAGCGATGAAATTCGACGCCGGGCGTCCGTTATTCATCTGCTTTACATTCTGAGGGGTAAAAAATCTCACGGGAAGCAGATAATTACGATGCGCTCTCCGATGCTCGTAAAGAGTTATTTAGGCGAGGATAATAAGGTGGCGCCGCGATGCATATGCATTCGAAACGAAGCGAGAGAGTTCAGGCTGCCCCGGCGATTTATGGACCACGATTTGGAAAAGTTGTACACATAAACCGGTTAGGTACGCCACTCGTATTTCATTCCCGGCTGGTGACACCACCCGCTCTCCCCGGAAAACGTACGCAGCGGTGCCGGCATTTTCAAGAGAGAGGCGCCTCGGTTTACGCCCTCCCTCTCCCCTTCATTTTTTTAATGCACGCCGTGTGTTTTCAGTTTTGGACACATCGTTTTATTGTGCTGCTGCCAAGAGACAGAGCGAGAGAGAAAGAGAGAGCGAGTTGCAGCCGAAAAGCGCTCGCAATTTGAAACAGTTTCCCTTGTGAGTGATTTATGCCGTACTGTGCGCACAAAAGGTTCCACCAAGTGGCGCGGCATTTATGATAAAACAGTATGATTAGGAATAAAAGTTTCGGTCGCATTTCTTAATTCCCATTTGCGTACATCCGTCATTACTGCAGGTCACAAAAATTCGCTTCTCCGAATATACCCTTTTTTTAAAAAATCCCCCACTAACGCCGTTTTCAAAGCGACAGAAGGGAATATTCTTATAGTTAGTGAAAGGAATAAGTAAAATGGGTTATTAGTTTTTGCGGGCAGGATGCTAAAACGACAGAATAAATGAGTGCATAAGCAGACTCTAATGCAATTATTTACTATCCGTCTTTGTGTCAGATGCTGGTCATTGTACGGTGAGAGGGTCTCACAAGATTCAGCAAGTTTATCATTACGATAGTAAAAAGCTGTCGGGAAAACGTACATTGGAATAATGTATGTGTATTTCTAGGGTATGAAATATTTTGGCAGTGTATAGATAATAGAAGCAGGCAAACATTTTGGCGGAAATTGAATCTTTTATTAAAATAATATCATCCTAGCTCAGGTCAGGCCGCTGGGTTGACAACAGCATGGACGATTTAAAAAAAAACATAAAAATAGTAATCAACCCGTCGGTCGGTTTGTTAGGTGATGGGAGAATTCACCCAGTACTAAGCCCAAAGAAGTGCGGAATCCTCACATCGGGGTAGGGGTGCATATAATTTCCCTTCGGTTATGGTTCCTCAGGAAGATCTGGTACCCGAAAAATCATACAGCTTGGGTGAAGCTGCGGGCGCCCATGAGGTGTGCCCGGGAATTGGACCCGGGTCTTCCGGTTATTAGTCCAACGCTCTATCCCTTGACTACCCCGTCTCATAATGGATGATTATAATAGGTATATTGCCCCGCAAGACTAAAGTGCAGGGAATGGCTTCCTTCAAATTCCAAAGATTTAAACGCTCTGAAATTGTTGCATGGCTTCCTTTCTTTAAACAAAGGAAGCAGAACTTACAAATTCTCTCTTGCGATGAACTTTTGGATAAGATCTCAGTTGAATGACATCATAATGCTATAATAACCGAAACTAGCAGGATTTTAGACTCTCTCAAACTCATACAGCTGAGTACATTGAAATATAATACAACAAGCCATGACATGACTGGAGTCGAAGGTAGAGTAAGGTAAGGTAACTATGATCAGAGCTGCTTTCTTAGAAAATGATGGGCGTAGGGTCATTATGATCGCCACTAATAGGTAAAATAACACAAATTTCACACATTGCATTTCTGCCATCAGCAAATAAAATATTCCCATGCCGGGAGTAAAATTAATTAAACACCACGCCGTGAATTTCACAAGATATATTTCGGTATTACCGGTTTAATCGCGTAAGAGCTATCCTAGTCTACCGATCAGTGATACCTTCTCGTCCGAAACAGGTTGATGTGTTGAGAGTAAACATAAAATGACAATTGATTCTTCAAAAGAGAATTTTAAAAAGACAGAAAGGAGAGATTTCACGGGATACACATGTCAGGCTCCTAATTTTCAAGCATTTATGTCAGTAGTTTTTTTTTAAATACATTTCGAATGAAAGGTTTCAAATTATCTGCGATTATTAAGTTTAAACAAATAAAATTAATCACCACATAGAATTTGGTCTCTTTCCATTCAAAGCAACAGAGTGATACAAAATATAAAATAACAACTGGCCTCTCTTTCGTTTTCGTAAAATTTAAAAAATAACCAATAATTCCCTCTTCTGCCTAAGAAAATTCCTTACACATCAAAATATATTGTACACGACATATAGCCAACGTTAATTTTCCATTTAAATAGCACGAGGAATATTTTTTGATAAATTGGAATTGTCCGACCAAATATTCAGGATAAATTCCTCACCCATGAATACAACGACTTAGTCAATTAAACTGTTCCTCTATCATCTTCCTAAACTTTCAAGTAGTCCTGCGGGATAGGGAAATTCTACATTATTAAGTGAGAGATGAAAAGAGCAAATATAAATATTTAAGGGCTGTGTGACGTGAAATGATGGGAAAGTGAAGATTACTGGAGCGATACTTACATAAGTATTAGATAGCGGAGGGGAAAAGAATCAGCTGGTGTGGGAATAATGTTTTACAAAGAAGTAGGAAGAAGCTTATTGAATATATCACAAAAGTAAGTAAAAGAATAGTACTGATAGAAGTAAAAGCGGATCCATTGAACTTGGTAATTATTCAGGTCGGCATACCACCGAGAAATCATAGGAAGGAAGAATCTTACAGCGTATGCAATCAGTTAGAGGACATAATTGAGAGTGATCCAGGAAAAAATATTCGATAGTGATGGGGGACTGGAACGCGACGGTTGACGGAGAAAGAGTTACGGTACCATGATTTAGGGAGAACGAATGCTCGCTGGAAGAAAACAGAACAGTTCTGCAGGAGAGAGGGATTAATCATTACGAACACGGTTTAAATTCCTCATCAGGCATTGGTACCAATGGAAAATGCTCGAGGATTTAGAATGATATGACTATGTTATGGTTAAGCAATGATTTCGGAACAGCGTGATTAATTCGCAGTTTCCCTAGAGCTTATGCGGATTCGGATCATAATTTAGTACTGCAGAAAAGTCACGCCAGATCAAAGAGGATGAACAGGGGAAAGACGGTTGAGGGAATTGAACATAGATAAATTAACCGGAACTATAAGAAAGGAGCATCAGTCGGCCGTAGAAAAAATTGTGTGTGGAAAGCGATATGGGGGCAAGAGAAGAAAAATGAGAAAATATCATAAAAGGGATATTTGAAATCACAAACGAAGCTAAGTGAACAGTAAATAGGAAAATGATAAGAAAATCATGGGCTACGGCAGAGATGATTAGAAATTAGATTGACGAAAAAAATAGAAGAATTTAAACACAGAAGTATGTAGGAGAAGGGCACACAAACTACACGATATTGTATCTCCAGTACATTTATATACCTGTTTATTACATGATATTGTGTAACAATAAAATATTTAATGACGAGTATATAAAAATGACGGAGTAACTATTTGGAGTCAGATTGATTTCGAATTATTTCCCTGGTGAAAATTAAGGTGAAATCTTAACCTTTAAAAAGCAGAATCCCCTAAGGGCCGGCAATTTTACGAGACAATTAGATCATAACTCCTATCTCCCCAAGCTTTGGATTAATACCTACTCCGGGAGA
The DNA here is from genome assembly GCF_022747635.1 of Hetaerina americana. Classification (NCBI taxonomy): domain Eukaryota; kingdom Metazoa; phylum Arthropoda; class Insecta; order Odonata; family Calopterygidae; genus Hetaerina; species Hetaerina americana. The sequence goes on along the minus strand of NW_027287538.1, from coordinate 37,491,921 downwards.
GGTGAGGCTGAAACTAGCACCAATGGAAACTGGATCCCCTATCCCGGATTCTCAAAGGGCATCCTTGCTTGTTAGTGAGCCATGAAAAAGATACCTCAAAGTGGATAACTTGGTATCAGGGAAATTTTATGATGATCATTAAGTCAAATGGGAAACAACACGGTATGGCTATGAGAAATACGAGAGGCGACGGTTGCCCATCGAGCGAAGATAGCCTTTATGAGGAATGCGTTTGCCTTAGCCTTCGCATAATAATTCCTGTCTGTCCCTTCCAGCTCTCAATTCCGTTCCGCCGAAATAATTACCGAGTTAGGATCGCTGGAAATAACCATGGAATGTTTGGGGACAGAATTTAATCCTTATAGAGAGCTTGGTCGATTTAGAGCTCCTTTTCCCCGAGGATCTTTTCCGACATTGACTACACATGAATACAACTGGCTGACCAAGTAACTACTTAAGAGTTAACTATACCACGTAATTTAGCATATTCTGCTGTTTTTCAATCCTTGATGAGAATCCTTTTACCTTGGAAACCGTCGCCGGCCATTCATACGTATAAAATATTATCATCCAATATTCAGTTTTTTCGTATTAAAAATTGGAAATAAGACAAAGAAACGGGGAATGCAAACCTTAGAGCTAATGTGATTCATGTAATTTCCTAAATTTGAAATTTAGAATTTACATGATTTACTCGCTACCTGTATAGGATTTATAAATTTAACATGAGGTGCGTATTAAAAATATTTAGTATACTGGGAAATTGTGGTAAAATTATTCCGAAACATAAACAATGTTATTTGCATGAAATAGTCTATTTCGAATAGTTGTTCCCTTTCAAAGTTCTCAAACACAATATTATGGCTCTGAAATTTAACACAGCTAAATCATCAACCGTGTTTCATTTCATGAGGGAATTTACACCAGTGAAAATCACTATTTCATTGGTGAAATTTCTTTCAACATATCCAACGATAGAAACTTAAGATTCAATGAATATGGTGTCTGGAGTGTACGTAAGGTTAGGTTATTTATCCTGCAAATCTATAATATTTTGGCATGGAAAATAATATGATAAAATCATTTTACCACTATTACTGACAGAAAAAACATAATTCAAACCTTTTTGTCAAATACTGCATGGATAATTAACTACAAAAAATAACACCAAGATCACGGAAAATGCTTTTAATTTAGCGAATAATGATTTCATAAAATAAAAAATTAAGATATAAGTCATGAATAATCATGCTCCTAATTAATAAATTAACAATAAATGTATAACGTTATAAAATTAATGTGTTCTTTTTCAGTAAAAAATATTCTGAAAATGTTATTTCTTTCCCTGGAAAAGCCGTAACAATTGTTAAAACTATGGTATTGTAAAAAAAATATCTTAAGGAAAAGAATAACTAATACCAATGTTTAGCAAAAATACCCAATACATTTCAGAATGAAAAACTATGTCTATGAACTAACCGAAAATGACCAACCATCTCTATTTTTTCCTAAAATATTCAATCAAATTTTTTCATAAATGGGAAGGGTTGCAAAAGCTTTTGAGCTATCATCTTAAGATTGGTCCCCTCGGATTACATATTAATGGACCTTAAAGGAAAAATTCCTTTGCAATGAAATTTCTTCACCTTCGCACGGCAAACGTAAATTTGCTAAGCAATTTGGATTGGTGGACGCCCTGCCCAATCCACATACATATATCTTCCTGATCCGCATAATCTTCAATGAGAGCACCATGCTTAGAACTATGTATTTTCATCAATTCAACTGATGCGCAAAGTTTATAACCGGTTGTTTAATGTTCAATACGGCGGAATTAAGAGCCATACTCTTTTATAACGGGTGACTGGGGAAAGTAAAATAAATTCAAGTTAAGAGACTCTTTCTCCCTCCTTCCCCCACCCTTCCCCCCACCAAATATCCCCTTTTTTGCCCCCTTCCCTCTCCCCTTCACCCTTCCCTATCTCCACCCTTACACCTCATCTCCGGTCCTCCAATCGACTCATAAAGCCCAATTCCACCCACGCCAAGGCAATTCCAGAGGGTCATTTGTCAAAACAATTGCCGGATAGGGCCCCGTCCATTGTGCCGTCTGCGGTCGCCTACGTAGAGGGGGGGATGAGGTAGGGTGGGAGGCGGTGGAGTGAAAGACGTGGGGGGGGGGGTAGGGGTTAGGAGAGGAGTACGAAACCGGGTGGAAGGGAGGAAAGAAACGAATGCACGGAACAGTCGAGACGCGGACGATGTCTCCTGTGCTGCCCTCTCTCTGGAGGGAAAATAAGGGCGGGTAGGCGGGGGTGAATCACGGCGTGGAGACGACGGTGGCGCCTCTCCGTGGCGAACGAATTGCTGCACTGTGTGCCTGCCACCCTCGCTCACATTTATGAGTTCATGACTTCTGTTGCTGCGATTTCATTACAGCGTGCGCCAAGGGCGAATTTTTATTGGAGCCCTCGTGAATTGTCATGATTACGGTTTCCCATGTCGCGGGAGTAATCCAACTCCGGCCGTGATGATTAAAATCGAGAGGGTAGCCCATTTTTGGTAGGGAACACTTTAAATGATTTACTGTGATAGCCCTTTGTTTCTCACATCTGAGCTTAAAGCCATCGAGGATTGATCGATTGATCGATTGGGGTCACCAATGGTGGGTCAACCTCTGAATTTAGTGGATAACTGTGAAATAAATGAGTTTATCTAAGATACGGTTACTTAAAGTTTGCGAATGAGTGGATTGCCTCTGGGGACCCATGATTTCCTCGATAGGTAAGACCTTCTATAATGATTTTAAAAAAAATTAATAATATTGCTGAGGGTTGTGATCGTCGGATGACTGGGTCGCGTTGTTATGGATAAACGTGGAGAACTCAGTTGTTCGCAAGAAAACACCTATATTCTCCGAAGACACGGTATTTAAAATTATTATTACGGAGAAAAGATTATTTAACAACAAATTCATTGTAGAATCCCGAGGAAGAGCGACACTTCAGCTCCAATTTATAGCTTTTATTAACTTAAAAATATAAGTAAGAGAAATACGAGAAGGGAGGCAATTAAACATTAAGAGGTTTGTCACACTGATTTCTGTGGATCAACTGCTTGAAAAAGTAAATTTTTCCAGTTTATTGGAAAAACTAGAACCCAGAATGTCATTTGATGTCTCCTATTACTTCAGAGGCTCATGAGACAGGATTACCAAAAGATGAAAAAGTTTGGAGATAACCTAAGTTATTTTGGAGAATACAACTACAGAATGGTATGAAAAAAGAAAATTCTGGAGAAGCAAGCTGGAGAAAAATTCACGCAGGATCAATGAATAGATTTACCAGAGTGAGGGTGACGGAGAAGGCAGCCGCATGGGAAAATTAAAAACTTCCAGTGATGAGACAAGTATCGCCTCATTGAAGATAGTATACGAATATTATCGTATCAATCATCGGACATCGCATAGATACAAGTTTGCAAAAGGTGTTAAAGTAGTGCTAATTAGAAGAGGTTGCCGAAAGCTTAGGTAATTTGCGCCATTAGGGATAGGTAGGCAATTTAGTACAGGTGGGATTTTCAAGAAATGCTGGAAAGAAACCCAGCATTAGCTACCATTAACGAACGGCACCAAGGGGATCACAATTTAACGCGCCATCCGACGGGCTGCTTCCTCCACTTGAAGTTCTACCCACAAGTTACCCAAGTAAGGAATGGGTGGAATATTGGAACTTTGTGGCAGAGAACACTTACTGAAAGTGATAATAGTAGATGGAGTGGTTGAAGGTAGAATAAAAGACAAATATTCCAGAAATAAGGAAGGAAAACTAGCAAAAATAATAAACGTATAGAAAAAATAAAAAGTTCCGGAGGAATTAAAGAAAACACCTATTTCATTGGATACAACATTAATCAACTATAGGACACTTAACTATTTTACATATATATATATATATATATATATATATATATATATTTAGATAATAATAACTTGAAGCACCAAACATATACAAGAAACGGCGTTTCAATGTGCGTAAAATGAAACAAATTGGGATGTGAGATGGCAGCGTTAAAATTATCACCGAGAATAAAACAGTAATGCAGCAACTAATCATGCGGAAGGCATATAATAAAGCTTAAAAAAACGACTATGGACAATAAAACTAAACTCCTTATTCAAGACCTTGTTTGATAAAAGAGTAAAGGAGGAGCAATATACGAATTAGCAGTCAAAAATATCATTGGAAATTACATTTTTTTTAAATCAAGATACTCCTATACAACTAAGACTAAGAAGATATCCATGGTGAAATTGAAATTCAAACGTAATATTAGAAAAAAGTTATAGCATCTACGGGGAAAAAAGGGGCAAGAAATGTGAAAATAAAAAATTACTACTCATAATACCCATGCAACGATGAATATGACAACTGTATCACACTTAAAAATAGAATAGAAATCAGAAGAGAGTTGAAGGTAAAATGAAGCTATAATTAGAATAAATACAGACGAAAGATATGCTAACCTTTCTCTAAAGAGAACTATATTGAAATGATACAAACGAACGTTTCCTGTTAATTAATGTAGCTAAAGAAAGTTCTGAGGAAGAAGCGTTGAACGCAATAAGACGCACCCCGAAGGCAATAATCGTGCAACTATCAGAGCGGGAATTGGTCTTTTATAATGGACTACTGCACGCTCTATCTGAGAAGCAGAACGTAGAGACGCGCTTAATTAGAGAAACTAAAATAAATCGGTACGGCAGGGATTAGACTATGCCGTTACTGCAGTCATGAAGGAAACAGTAGAAATCAGGAAACATATATGATGGTGGCATAGCGAAAAAATCAGCTACAGAATGCTATGTGAGTGTGTGTATATATATATATATATATATATATATATATATATATATGTATATATAAAAACATATATATATATGTGTGTATATATATATGTATGTATATATATATATATATATATATATATATATATATATATATATATATATATATATATATACACACATACACATACACACACACATAAAAATACTACCATAATTATATCATTACTTCACTATCTTCCGATGAAGACGGAGCAGAATTCCGTCGAAATTATCAAGAAATAACGGGTGTGTTCTTTTTATGTGTTTCTATATTGTTTGCTGCGGTGTTCGAGTCCCGGTTGAGGAAATATTTTTACTCTTGTGATCCGTTCGATTCCGCCTTCCCCACCTCTATTGTGTTCGTCCTTTATATGTGTTCCTATCCCTTTTCCTTATATCTGTTTCTGTATATATGAGTATTTATTCGCCGGTTGGCGGGATTTCGTGTTTGAATGTATATATATATATATATATATATATATATATATATATATATATATATATATATATACACACGTGGTATGTCCAGAAAGTAAGAATACTGTTGATCTCTCGCGCTGTGGGAATTATTTTTCAACTATTGGTAACACTGAGTGGTAGTGTGGGTAGTCTCTGAACATAACGGACACCGGCGACCTTCGTTAGCACCAAAACTCGCCTAGTAGTGGCCATTTATGTGAAATATGTTGATAAGAAATTTCGCCAAGCTCGAGGTGAGTGCTGTCATAAGGTTCCTTTTCGTGGAAGGAAACACGCCCACTGAAATTTTTGCACAGATCAAAACTATTTGTGGCAAAGGTGTTATTAACCGAATGAACGTTTTTAAATGGTGTCGTGAGTTTAATGGAGGAAGAAGGAATATTCATGACGAGCAAAGGAGTGGTACATCTTCAATTTTGACCGATGAGTCTGTGCAAAAAATCGAGGAAACTGTTCATGAAGACCGCCGATTGACGATGGATGAAATTTCTGCAATGTTTCCATAAATATACAGATCTCTCTTAGACATTACAATTACAGAAACGCTGGGGCTCCGAAAATTGTGCACAAGATGGGTCCCAAAACAACTGAAAGAACAGGACAAATTGAATTGGATTGCTAGCGCTCGCGAGTTCCTTAAGCGATTTGAATTGGACGGTGAGGTTACTTAGACGGTGACCATTGCTACTGGTGATGAAACATGGGTGGCTCATTACTACCCTGAGAAAAAACACAGTCCTCGCAGTGGGGACACACTGATTCCCCATCTACCAAAAAATTCAGAACCTCAATTCAGGGCATAAAAACATGACATCGGTGTTTTGGGACCGAAAAGGGATAATTTTGATAGAATTTTTACCTCAAGGGGAGACTATTAATGCAGCACGATACTGTGAGACCCTAAAAAAACCTCAGCAGAGTAATTCAAAACAAACGGAGGGGAATGTTGACTAAGAGAATGTGTTTGTTGCTTGACAACGCCCGCCGATACATGGCCAACTCCACTAAGACGCTTTTGAGTTCGTTTGGTTGGGACATTTTTAACCACCCTGCATACTCCCCTGACTTAGCGCCTTCAGATTTCCATCTTTTCACTCTCCTGAAAACTCGTATGTGTGAAAAAAAATTTAAACCGATGACGAGGTGAAACAAGAGGCCTGTAAGTGAGCGAAGGAGATGCCGGTATAGTTCTCTGAGGCAGAAATCAAAAAACTTGTGCCTCGGCTTAAAACCTACATACGAGGGTAATCCCAAAAGTAAGGCCTCCAATTTCTTATAAATAGAAAAAAACCCATTTATTTTCTATAATATATACTTCATTTTAAAGATTGATAAATTATCTATTTTTCTAAACAGTTGCCATTTTGGTCGATGCATTTTTGTAAACACTGTGACAGTTTTTGTATGCCCATGTCCTCTATCTTCGTAGACTTCTGATCTGCTATGAAGGATTTTGTTGCAAATTTTGTGAATTCTTGCATGATTACTAACTACAAGAGATTTTCTTAAAATTCGGCTGATATTCATACATTCATTTTTCCAGTAATATTAAAAAACCACATGAGGTATTTAGTAACGGATCACAGGAAGAACAAAGTTTTGGAAAGTACTCACCTTACGCTTCACGATCCGGCAAACATCCGTTTGCAGGTATGGCCTATTATAATAATGTGATGAGCGTCTCGGAAGATTCCTTCGGTGGCAGGAGTGAATTAGAAAATTTTGAACATTTCGCCATTAATGGAACACTGATAATAGTTTGGTTGTTAGATCGTGGTCCACTACAGACTGCCCGCTTGCGCTCTTCCGTCTAGCCGAAGTAGCTGATCCAGGAAGGATGGTCGAGGAAAACTTTGGGACGCTAAAATCGATCTTTTGGAATTGACTCGCGGGAATTAATCTGCTGGAATTGATCTGTTGGATGACGGTACGGGAAAGGAGGGAAAAATTAATGGGAGGGCAATAGAAGTACGGGGTCGGAGGAAGGGGTGAAAAGGTTTGGGGGAGGGTTCGGGGAGGTGAGAGGCACGGAATGGAGGCGACCCGATGGAGGTCGGACGAAATGATCCGAATGGCAGTGAAGAATAAAGGGCTAGGAGCGGAGGGAGGCCGCCCTCCACGAAAGGCTAAGAGGAGCTACGGTCCCTGATTTATTCCGAGACGATTGCCGATGAGTTTGCGTCTTAAAGGCGGAGGAAAGACAGACTGTGGAGATGGGTGGGTACTGTGCGACGAGAAAACTCGAAGAGAACGAAAAAAGTTTCCTTCACGAGACCGTCTAGACCGGATGCGGGGACGAATACGTGAGATGGAAGGGATCGCCTCATGAATTACACAGACGCCCACGAAATCTTTGAAGGGAAGAAAATAATTGCAGGGGAATGCATTTAAAATATATTTTCACTGTTTCCGAAGTGTCAGATGGATTTTTGATTCGAGACAGCGGCGAGTTCTGAGGCATGACAAACCATGAACAATTTTTAGTTCTTTTTATCAGGCCGCCATGAAGATAAACGGAATTGAACACTCGTAGAATGTGGCACCGAAGAGCAAATCATCTCTCGCAAAGAGATTTTCGCGTAAGCTTTTAACTAGGAGTTGAAAGACGTCATCATCACATACAGAAATGATTAACAACTTATGGAATATTAAAAATGATATTATAAATAACTGCGTTCGAATTTTAAATTATATCAAAATAATAGACAACATAGACTTAGCTATGGAAAAAGAAATAACCGACAATAATGACATTTTTCATTTAAAGTACACGAGGGAAATACTAATTCACATAAAATATGCCTATCAAAGCCCCCGGCAGATCTTATGTCCATTTCGGCAACTAGTTTTTTGATAAACAGGAAGGTTAATCTCAAGTTATAGACACCAATCTTATTTTACCTAGAAGCATAATTTGGGATATGATAAACCAAAATGGAGTTGTGAGCCCTTTAACTGTCCAATATTAAATTTTCTCTGTAATGATCCTATGTCCTCTGCAAAGTTTCATGGATGGAATGACTAAAGTTATGGGCCACCTTCACTCACGAACGAAGAATTGGGTGTGATATATACTTGGGGAAATGGAGGAACTAATATAATCTAGTAAGCAATATATTTTCAGTGGTTTATTATTCATAAGCTATGGTTAGGAAAAGTTCATAATAATGGTCATTTTTTAATCCGTTCAAATCAGATGCATAAGCTAACGTTTCACATGTAGCCAGATGGGTAGTGATTCCATGGTGCCTTCCAATAAAGAAAGGTAATGATCGATGTAAGATTTACCACCTGGACCTTAAATACTCCAACCCTATTTTATACTAGTTACTTTTCTTATTAATAACCGAATCACATTTTCTGTTAAGCACTGATTAATGATACAGATGGATAGGGAAAATATGTAGGAGCATAAAAATAGGTCAGCTTAATCTTATATTAATGAGACCGATGTTGAGGAATCAAAGCAAACACTCAGGCGTTTATTATCATCAAGAGTTACCATAAGTTAATAGTAAAGAAGGGCCAACTAAAGACCAACGTACGAAAATAAGTGAGAAAAATTAGAATGGCAATGGAAAAATATTATGAAACTCCACCAAGGCTAGTCTCTCAATGGATGCTAGTTGCACAATAAGGTTAAAACGATTCCTCAGAAGTAGAGAAAATATTGCAATACGCTAGCGTTTCTGCAGCAGAAAATAAATAAGCTATGAGGTAGATGAACTAATTGGGGAAATAATTAGCAAAAAAATAGGATATAGTAACTATTCTTAGCCACGATGCATTTATTTCAATTACGCAAAAGAAAATCACAAAGCTGTAGAGTCCAGATCTGCAATAACAGGGAGTTGCGGGATCAATTGAATACGTGTAACATCTTTTAAGTAAAAAATAACTTTCAAGAAGTTCTCTCGGGTTTCCCACCGGGTCAAGTTGTAGTGCACCGACGTTTCGAAGGCTGACTCTGCCATCGTCGGAAGACGATGGCAGAGTCAGCCTTCGAAACGTCGGTGCACTACAACTTGACCCGGTGGGAAACCCGAGAGAACTTCTTGAATACCATACGCCGGGAAAACATGAAATCCTTCAAAAAATAACTTGGTTGGAAACACCTGATTGAGAAATTGATGAGGAGGGTTATGAAGTTGAAACGGTTATAATAGAGACACGATAGTAAGATCAAATCAATGATATTGAGGTGCACGTAAAAATTGCTCAAGTATTTATTTACGAATAAGAGTTGATTGCAATTCCACGATGGAACTCATCAACCAATCTATAAAGCGACCAATATGTAGTTAATAAATGTGACATCCGACGGTTCAACCGAATCCTGTTCCGAGAAAAGGAGAATGAAATTTTTCTTAACTTGTTGAGTATTTACTAAAACATGCACCATATTTCTGAGAAGAATCTTCAGAAAAGAATTAAATGCAAAACATTAGTTCTTAGATAAACGCCAAATTCGACTCAAGGGATGCAGGGGTATGAGCGAACTGCTTAAATTGATGAATTCAGAAAATGTCGCAAAAAGAATGGAATACTGAGTGAATATCACAAAGCAGTGTTTTAACGCAAGAATGCCAGAGGTAGCATGCTAGGAAAGTGAACGGTTTCTGTGTACCACGGAAGTGGAATACTAACACGAACCCAAAGCGTTTGCGCACCACGTAATCTTACATTCATGTACAAGCTATGTAAGAGAAATTTAAGACCAAGGAATTGGAGTTGTGTGACCCTATCACGCAAATTTTCGTGTTAACAAGTAATAACGAGGTAATGAAAATCGATTCATATATAGTCTTTCGTTAGTGAATGCTGTTTTTGAAGTGAATACTGAGGAAATACGTATGTAAGAACGAGAACATAATCTATCTCAACTAATTCAAATTGGCCTCCGTTGAATAAACGTTGACGATTAATACGAATTCGAACGCAAATTCTATAAATTGACCTTTACTAATAAATTTGTTTGTTAAGACAAAATGTTAGTGTCATCGAAAAATTTTTAATGCGCAACGTGACAAAGTTTATTCTTTCATCCCAAATAATTTTATTCAGTCAAATTATTACATTGCCTGTTACTCACTAACATATGCAAGAATACACGTATCTGGTCGTGTCGCTTCTAACAGAGAGACATGATTAATCCTCGCCATTTAAATTTAAACTACCCAATGAATAGTAGTCTAGAAATATTGGCATCTCACAATGAGCGTTGTATTTTGAATGTTGCTTGCAAACGTAGGTACTTGAATGTTAGATCAAGGATCACCAAGAAATAATAGGATATAAGGTATTTTACTGACCAAACTGGCGTAGAAAAAAAAATGAATCGGCCACATTTAGTGTTAAATAGAGATTTCAAAGAATTTCTATTACCAGTTTTCAGTAAAAGTGACGGAAAGAGCTACCGCGAAGACAAGTATTCATATTTTCAGAAATGCTTACAAAAGATGCAACGCCAATACGACATAAATAACGCCATTTCCCTCCACCTTCTTGCTCAAGTGTATCGGAGGAAAATGCGACACATATATTTCTTGTATATATTTCGTGGTAGACTAAACAGCATCGTTTTTGCTCGAGTATGGAATGAATTCTAAACGTTTATCCAAGAAAAACAAATTTAAATATCCATTATCAAGACATAATATCTTGAATCATTCTTATACGTTTCTAAAAATACTACCAAATGAACACATCTTTATTTTGCCCTCGCTCTTACAAACAGAGAGAAAAGGTAAAAATAAACTATAAATTAAGCATACCTGGGTCGCGTGTGGACATGCAACTACGCCGGAAAAGCACCAGTATCCCCCGAAACCATTGACACTTCATAATAATTTATCTAGAGAGTGACTATGCGCTTATATCGACTAGCGGAAAACAAAATGACATTTTTCTTTGTGAAATGCTATCTCGATGAACATACGTATTTATGAATGCAAGTACATTCTCAGAAAAGGAGAGCAGAATATAACTGAGAACATTTACATATACATCTTGCATCTCTTCTGGGAAACCTCGATAACCATTCATATAGGATAAAAGACAAGATTTTACTTATGACTTGCATTTAAATTTATTTTAGTACTTCATTTAATATTCATGGTTTCCCATGTAAAACGTTTCAGTCAGCAATTGAGTCCTTCAGTTGAATCCCGCGCAAGTAGCAATTAGCGAAAAAAATTTGTCTGGTTAATGAAAAACGGGAAATGGGATCCATAAAATCCATTCAATCGGTCTAACTTTATATCACTTACAAATGTGTATATACTATATATACATACATATATATATACATATATATATATATACATTATAAATATACATATATATATAAACATATGTATATATATATATATATATATATATATATATATATATATAAACACAGATTTCGATTTTTAAACCATAGAGACTCAAAGAAAGGACAATCACATTGACGGCTTATATTGTCCGTCGTCATCGGAAGCAGTCATTACTTCTATTTCTTCCGATGAAGACGGAGTTGAATTCCGTCGAAATGATGAAGAAATAACGTGTGAGTGATATTTTTATGTGTTCTTATATTGTTTGTAGCTGTAAAAGCTTGTTATATATATATATATATATTTGTATAAATATATATATGTATATATATATATATATATATATATATATATATATATATGTATATACATATATATATGTATAAATATATATATGTATATATATATGTATATACATATATATATGTATATATATATATATACATATATATATTTATACAAATATATATATATATATATATATATATATATATATATATATATATATACACACACACACATAACTACAAATACAATACTGTTTCTTCACGGAAAATTCTCGCTTCTCCACCGCGGAGGAATGTGCTTAAATTATTGACGCAATCCTAAGAAAACTTGAATCAGCATTACACACCTTCCAACAAAATGTACACATAGCCATAAATATGGAGAGCGATGCAATTCCTCTCCCCAGGCAACCATAATGATTCTCTTCCCCACATTTCGCATGGGCTCTCGTACCCATGTGGGAGTGTCAGTCCATCTCCCGGGGGATATGTGTTGTTGTGAGCGAGTGTGGGGGGAAACCAAATGATAAAGGAGAGCGAAGGGGGTGGAAGGAGATAAGGGAATGGAAGTGGGGAAAGAATGGAAGAAGAGGTGGAGATTTATGGGGAGGAATGTTGGCGCCAAGTGGTTGCAATGCATTGCACGGGGAAGAGGGGAAGGAGGCGACGAGGAAGCGGAGGCTGGGCTGTGCTCCCTAAAAGAGCGTCTCCCGCAGAATCCTGGATTTTACGGATTAGGGAGCCGGGCGACGAATGCTTCTCGCGACACAAATTGAACCATACACTATCTTCCGTGGTGGGAGATAACACGTTCTCCTAGCTAGTAACTGTAGCCCCCCTACGAAGGAGTACACACGACCTAGTCCTCAGTAAAACATGAGCGTGCAACTACACGATTTAAGTACATAACATAGAATGTAAGGTACTCGCCACTGAACGCGCCGAAACGCGAATTAGATGAATGCATGAGGATTAAGCGGCCCTTCTCGTTAAGGTTGACACGCTCTTTTTACTCTAGTCCACCATTTGACCTACTTTTTGTATTTACGAGATGTAATCCTTAGCATTTAATGATTACGGAGTTGAAAAATACATTGATTTGCTGTACTTTCCGCCATATCGTTACATGAGTCCATAATATCCATTAATCACCAAGACAAGATTATATTTTCACATATTATAAAGTATAGTAGACATTATAAGTGTAAAAAATAATTTTTGAGCACACAGGCGACTGCACAACATCTCAGCAATGTTTTTGACACATTTTTACGAATAAAGAGCTTTATTTGAGAATATTTGAGAATATTCTCTTGTTTGTTTCAAACCTAATTTATTTTTATACTAAGTTTTTTTAAATACACCTGCAGATATAACTCCATGCCCCTTAAATGAAAAATTAATTTCTCTAAATCTGGTCTAAACTCTAGCACCTTAAAATACCACGCCCGTGTAATTTCGTAGAAAAATAAGATGAAAGTTTGAAAACAGGTTTGGTTAAAGCTTGAAAAGAGGTATTTTATTCAAAAAGCATGACCGGCGCCTTGAGGTGTCACATACAAAACTATCCTACATGTTTAATGTCAAATGTTTCTGTACATGGCTTGTCAAACAATAAATGAATAGTTAATGGGTGTATTGGTCTCTTTGAAATAACTGTCATCACCAACTAACCTCCCCTGAAGCCACCCTTAGAATGCGTCTAATGAATATTTTTGACGGTCATGTAGCGAGTACAACGCGAAAGAAATTTCATCACCCAGAGGAGCCGAGCGATCTCATGAATGCACACGTCGGTCGACGTTTTAAAAAGGGAGAAAGATACAAAACCTAAGTCCCACCGAGGCTACTGTTTCGAAATAACATCCGATGCATATCGTGGAGAACGCGTGGATTCAACAGACTGCGGATAATCCCGCATGAAATAGCACCCCCGGTTACTTCAGGCGCTGTTTTCACGTGGATCCCTGCGCACTCTCTTCCCGTGGACGGAATGAAATGTATAAACGAGGGCATAAACTCGCCGTCTCGCCCCTTACCTAGGATTTCGGGCGGATGGCTCAATTATTTAAGGGGCGCGGCCCCCATTTTTCAGGGACGAGCCATTTACCCCGGCCACATATCTTCCTCCGCCTCGTCGTCTCTTTTCGCCCTCCGCCTTCTCCCTAAGCCCTCCTTCTCCCTCCGCCATCCCCTCGGAAACCTCGCGAACGTAAAAAAAGGTGGGAGGGGAAGTGCACAGAGAGATAAAAAAATAAAAGAAATCTTTTTTTTTTGCCACCGCCTTTCGTTGGGAGTCCCACGCGAACTCTTCTAGACTTAGAATGGAACGGGAGAGGACCAATTTCTTTTTTTTTTTGGACATAATTTGTCAAGGTTACCTTCGGCACCATCCAGGCAATCTGCGAGGGAGATGCCGGACAAAACTATTCTTTACGAGGAGCGCTTCACAAGCGATTTGAAACAGTTTCGTACAACAACTCCGCTGGAAATAGGATTGCGCCTTTAATCAAAGACGGAGGTGACAACTCCGCGGTGCTCTCCACCGAGATAAGGCAAGTGGAGGGATTTTATGTTCCAATTTTTCTCTTTCTCTCGTCTCATAATATGAGCACCATTGATAATAAACATATCTCGCAAGAAATTGATCGGGTGATACTGGAGCTCTAACCGTTGGCATGAACGCGAGCAGAGGTTCCAAATGGATCTGAAATAACCGCTGTGATGTGAGGCGCAACCGAGGTATCTACCGTTTATCTACTATCTTTTTTCTTGTATGTTGAATCGAAATTTGGGGAATCAGATTTTTCAGGTGGTGTGACTTGTTGCCTCCACGGAGAGGGTTAGGCTTCAAATTCTGCCGAGTGTTTTCCATCTGCATTCCGATTACTACAAAGATATTGAATGCTTAAAAATTCTAGTTTGGTACTCCGCAAGTAGAAATGAACATTAAATCGTATGAACCCTTAGGGGTTCAAAGGTGAGGCCATGCCTGCATTCGTAGTTTAATCCCCACAGATTTATTTCTCCTCTTCTTTTCTCCCTGTCATTTCCACTCTAACGAAACTTTGCTCACTGCCTGGGATGACGTTTATGAGCGTAAATAATATGTGCTATCTTCTTTGAAGTACGTGTTGGCAATTACAGCACTATTGAATACCAAATTTTGTTAATCAACGAAATCATCCCTCTCCTAATTCGCGATTCATTCCTTCATTGACATAAGTCAATTCACAAAGAACGGAATGGCAATTTTTCATGACTGCCAGTTTATACCATGAATGTAACCAATTATTATATAGTAGTTAAAGTGTATTATCCTTTTTTTAAAAACGACTGCTAATAAACATCTATTTCATATGTTTCAAATTTTAATAGGATCCATAAAAAATGGCAAGCGGTACTAATTCAGAGTAAATGACATTTAAAATTCCCCGACCGACTAAATTTAATTTAATTCTGTTTCAAAATCCGTAGCTTATTATGCCATTAGTATTGAGTTAATCTTCAATTACAGCTATCTGTCAATTTTAACTTTACTTAACACTCACTTACATGAGCAAGTCTCAGGGACGATTGATATGCAGATAGTACAAATCAAAAGTGCATATCGAACGTAGGTTAGACCTGCTTCAGTCGGCCTCCATGCACATAGAAGACCTTTTACATAGATGACCTTTACGGCAAGATAAACGGGACCTTTTATTCATGCTAAGTGAGGTCACGGGACGACATTTAAGAATTTGTTACCAAAAGTGGTCAAAACAGCCCGTTCATTTTCTCACCTCGTGCCTTTTACGCGCGTTCGCCGCCTATTTGGGCGACACCACAGCGCCCACACCCTGAGTGAGGATGGAGTCGAAAGCCTTCTTTCTCTCTCCTCTCTACGGTCTCTGCGCACTCTCTTCCTCCAGCCAGACATTTCTCCTCTCACTCTTAACCCCTTCTCCCTCCAATCCGGCCGTTTTTTCCTATTTTCCACTTTGCCTGATGTAAACTTTATGTCTTCCAATATTATTTATTTATTCACTACTCCCACGTTGTTATCGACCGACTCGCTTTTGCTATCACTTCAGTGATATTACTATTTATTTTCTTTCCATGGTTATTTATGTCCTTGTTTTTTCTTTAGTGCTGCTTCCTTGACCGCAATCTTTTATTTAAACTTATTCTAACTGTTAAAGCCTTCGGCTAAATTGTATTCCTGTGTTCTTTGAAACCCTGTATTCTTTATTATACTTAATCCCTTATAGCTTACGCACTAACTATTTATTAACGTTTTGAAAGCCAAAAGGAATCTTCTTCCAGTTTATAACCGTCTTTGAAAACATATGTAGTACAGTTTTACATACTTATGTAGATTCTTACCGATCAGGATAAACAATCCAAAACTCAGCAATAATTTCACGCAATTCACCATGAACTCCCATGATTCTCTCGTTTAATATGAAAACCTTTTTGAGTGTGATGACATTTTTTTTAATTTTCAGATTTTAATTTTTCACACTTTTTATAAATATAAATTAACAATATTAATATTCTTACTTTTATGAAAAGATGAATTAAGTCTGAATAAATCGTTCATTGAACTGCGTTTATGTGAACCATTCCATGTTATGAGGACGCAACATATCTCACTATACACATCTGAGCTATGCATTTATTTAAATATCTCTTGCGCCCTCCATCAGTCTTCCCATTGCTTCACCATTTTAAAACGGAAAGTTGTGCCCAAACAGACCTATGCTCCTTTGGTCGCGTTAAAGAACGCTAGAAGGTGAAATTACTGCAGTGACCACAACAGAAAGGGGAAAGGAAGACCATCAGTTTAGTCAAAAAGATCTTCTCCCAGCTATTCATTGAGATGTAAAAATTACGCGTTTAAGAAATCGCATGGAAAATCAAAGGAGAGGGGAGCTGTCATAGGAGATACTTTCAAGAATGCTGGGAAGATTGTGCTCCCAGAGTTCATGCTGAATGTAGATTCTGTGGAGGGAGATGAAGAATGTTGCAAGACAACGATTAAGGCCCAGGAACTCAGATAAATGAACTGAAAATTAGAGAGTTAATGCCGTACTAAAAATAAACGGAATTAAATGGCAAAAAATGTATGCCTTTGCTAAACATGAAATTCTTTAATCACATAATGAAAACCATGCATTGTACCGAATGGAAAACATCGTGATCCAGGAAAAAACATGGGATATGTCTTAACACGGTTGTCAAAGTCTTCCTGATAAACTTGCAGCTACTCTAGTAGAACGCACCAGTTCTTTGTATTATTTTAATGAGTCATGAACACCATACTTTAAGTAAATATATAACAAAGAAATATGGAAAAGGAGAGAAAAATTATTGCATTCAGTACTCGAGTTAAACTGAAACTGGCCTTAAATGGTCGTTTCTAAAATAAACAAGTCACGTAACTTTATCTCCACGTTTATCACGTGAGAGTCTGAAAAGAGTTTTGTAGGTGAATAAAAAACCTTCATAAATGTTGAAATTAGGAGTAATCAAAAGAACATGGGATATAATACGGCCAGTAGGTATTTAACTTTCAAAGTGACATTATAATTCCACCGGGAGTTTCAATAGCAGAGGTTAAAGTTCAACACACGTTTCAAATTTATGGCCAGTGTAATTAAGAGAAACTCGTGACATATCAAATAAATGATGCCTGCATATTGAATGATGCTTCTTCTACTTTGAAACAGTTAGACAAAGTACCTTACTTGAATGAGATAGATTTGACTATTTGTCCAGCCATAAAAGACGCATATATCATAAGAGTACTATACTCAAGAATACTTAAGAGGTGTATCCTTTATTTACGATTAAGTAAAAGATGATTATTATAAGCTCTTAATAAATCATAAAAATCTACGTTTCAAAAACGATGTTCATAGTAATTACCCTTTAATCAGTAAAAATATTTTGCCAATAAATTACCATCCTCTACATTCATTGATGAGATATGAAGTTACAGTGGGATTATGAAATTTTTAAATAAGTAGTATTAGTATTTAGGGGAGGCGACCGACAGCTGAGGTCATTTTCGCCATTAGGGATGAACAGGAAAAGATTAAAGGTGGAGAGAAACCCGGCGTTGGCATTGGCCTACTCTTTACGAAAGGCACCAAGGGGTCCGCAGCTTAACGTCTCATCCGACGGGCGGCGTACTCACTCAAAGTGCCCTCCAAAAAGCACCTCAAGTAGGGATCGAGATACCTATGAAAAATATTCGAATCCGCCGCGACTTGAACCCGGGCCCTCCGGGTGAGAAGCCAGTACGATAGCCACCGGAACAACTCGATTCCCCTTTTTAAATAATATAAGCACTTAAAAACCTTCCATTAAACGCAACTAATTTAGTTATCTTATGATAATTAATAAAGGGAAGTTCACGCGAAATGATATACAACTCGTTGATGACAAGAAACGTTCAAAGCCTCAATTTGATAGGAAGGTTGCTTATGCTGATGAATAATTATCATCACTGATTCCTTAGTACCCATCAGTATTCAAATTTGAGAAAATAAAAAAACCAATGGTCCTCCCAGCACAAGCAAGCTGTACACAGATAGGACAGGGATGTCACACTAAAATTGTTTCAATGAAACCAGAGTTAAAATTGAAAGCGGATAAAATTAGCGGTCGGCCAATTGAAAATCAGCTTCCGTAGTTCTTTCCAAGTCTTAAACTAACGTAGGAAAAAACGAGCGATTGAAAAAACATAGCAGCGGTGACCGGTGCGTAAGCGGCCTCACGTAGGCGAAAGCAGTAGGTGGGGGGATACCCGCTCGGAAGGTGGGAGGGGTTGGGCGCGCATGGAAGTGAAGGGAGCGGGTAGGGTGGGGAGGAGGGTAGACGGGGAGCACAGAAGAGAAAGGGAAAGAAGGAACATGCTTTGCATAAATAAGGAATCCCTTCCGAAAAAACATTCCTCCCAAGGCTGCAGCGTCTGTGTGTTTGTGAATGGGGAGGGGAGACCGGGGCGGGGATGAACCTCCTCTCGCCTTTATGACTGCGCCAGTAAAACTATCCCTTCGAGTGAGCGTGCTGAGGTCAAATGAGGAGGACTGGGGTGGAAGGGCCTGTGAGAGACTGGCCGAGAGGACCGCTTGGATTCACGGGGGAAAGGAGAGGCGGAGGGAAAGATCGAAACGAACGGTTGCCACAACGCACTCAGCGAGAATTGAGCTTGTGTCGTGTAAATAATATTCAAAAGAGCGGAGAAAACCTTTATGGCACTATAGCGGATGAAAACAGAAAAGAATATCAATGAGAAAATATTTCCAAATGACTCAATACTAATTCTGAGACTTCCAACAAGCTAGGAAATGAATGTGCTTTGGCCTAAAAAATGTACCAATTTGAAGTAATCCTCGGAACATTACTTTTGTCATGAACTCATCTGCTAAAAACAGAGAGTCAGACACAAGGTATTACCCACATATTTGATTTTATCGTCATCGGTTACACCACTAAAGCATTTTTATCATCGCTGGGAATACTCGTGATGATTTAAAATCGTGGTAGGAAAACTAGGTGAAAACTATATCAGTACGTAATACTGCTATCATTTGTTTTATTCGAATATATTACCCCAACGTACTACTAATAATTGCCGAATAATTTCAAAACTAACGACGCATCACTTAATTAAATCACTGTAGTATATATTTGCTGAAAAATTATCTAGAAAAAAATAACACCTCAGAATTTTAAAAATATTAGTCTTCGTAATGTTTCAAAATGAAATTGTAAAATAATTACTTTTCACATCACTTTTATCCAATAAAGCGTCTGACGGTACGCAATATGAGAGCGTAAATCAGAACACAAACAGATATTGGAATTTAAACGCCTCCGGAACCACGAGAAATATTTCAGGACAAGAAGAATACTCGTAACACAAGGTGCACCTTTGGCAGCGATGATATAAGGATAAATGGAGAAAAAAGTTGAATAAGGGAAAGCGTTAGGGTGAATGAGAAGCATGAGGTGACGAGAGAAGAGGGATGCGGACTTTGGCACCGTGGAACGGGAAGGGAAAAATCAGGGAAACAAATGAATAAACTAAATGAAGTTGACAATGCGAGGGGGCTACTTGGAATGCCGTAGAAGTTTAAGTGCCGAAGAGGGAAGGACGGGGAGAAAGGAGGGGATCTGCACGTTATGAGGAGAGAGGAATGGATGGGAGAACGGTGGGCGGGGCTCCGTGACGTAGGCCAATGAGAAACGGAATCGACGAGGGCGCAAACATCAGCCACACGATTAATTAATTCGAAAACTCTTTTTAACGACAATTTTCGAGCCTTTCTGGACTGTTGATGCGTGCAAGAGGCCTTCACTGAGTACCCATGAGCCTTTACTTTAATGTTTTCATCAAGCTGAATCTCTCGATCTCAGCGCAAATGCAAGAGATTTTAAGGACAAATGCCAACCATATATTTCATGAAAGTCCTCGTTTAACATCCCAGTGTCTAAAACTTATGGTCAGATGAATCCAAAGGGAAGAGATTTCTTGATTTTAGATGACCTTAAGAGGCCGGCCATCTGAAAGTTCCTTCATATAAACCAATTATGGCCAATCAAATTAAAAAAAAAAACAAAATATTGAATTTCTATTCCGTCATTGCACATTATTTATTCGTCATTACCTCAACTTCAGAGTTTAAAGCGACAACATCATAGCAAATATTTGGATTCACTTAAATTTAAAGTGAAAAGTCAATAAAAATATGACAAAAATGCTCGTTCAATGGTTTAGCCATGAGGAAGCGTGATTAATAAAGATCAAAAAACCCAAATCTGTTTCAGAAGAATTACAATTCTAGTGATGGAAAATAATTTCTGACTATTAGTCAAATATAAGTACTCTGTAGAATCAATCGGGAATATCTTTTAATTGAACATATTCAGTTACTCTCCTCATTAACTCCCATCATTATGCATACATAAAAACCACATTAAGAGCGTGTGAGTTTCAAAGTTAAAAATAAAGTCCTTAAATTTTATTGGCTGAAAACCAAAAGCTGGAATTACGATAATATCTGTGAGATATTCAGAAGTAATCTGAAACATCATCACTTTTGTAACGAAATAATACTGAGAAGCAACGCAAGTTCGTGACGCAATATTCAAGACTAATACAATTCAACAATAATACAATTTTTACTCCCGCAGGGTAAAAGTTGAGTAAATGAAGGATCTTTCAATATTAATTAGAAATTTTTCAATGCTATTATACACAAAAGTTTCACAATAAATAAGAAAACATAAAATGTAGGTTTTACTGGCAATATTTTGGTGCAAAAACATTGGTACAATCAATCTCACGCAAAGTAAAAGATCGTGTTACCACGAAGAGCACCTTTATAATTCATATAATGAAATGCAATCGCGCTGATTGTCATCATGACACACGTCAAAGGTTCACGAAATAAGACCTTGGCGTGGGTAGAGAATTGTTTAAGACCAGTCTCGAGCAGCGAAAGAGCACATACTCTGAATACAAACACGGCTGCGCCCCTTGAATATTAATGATCTCACAATGAGCAATGCCATAAACAAGGCTGCCGTTGAGCTGATTGGCGTATAAACAGAAATATGGGCTTCTAAGAATGTCATAAATGTTCCCCTTCACTAACCTCAAGACAAGTATTTCTGTAGAAACTGGGAAATAAATAATTCATGGCAAAGGAAGAACGGTAAAGTGAAGAGCCAGGATGAAATTACCCAAGGATAAGCAAACGTTCATCGGTCTCGATAAAATGTGAGGAATATCACCCAAAGGCTAAAACCGAGAACACTCTAGGCACTTTCAACCGCATATTCCGTTTCATCTACAATTTACGCGGGTGAAGATTAAAAATAAAATCACTACATACGCCCACCACTCTCTTCTCTTTCGGTCTAAACTTCCTACGTCAATACTTAGATCATGCAAATAAACCCTTTCTTAAATCGTAGTAATCGCGAAGGGAATACAAAAGTTATAGCTGAAAATGAAAGTGTAATCACTTTCCATTATATTAGATTAATTCATGTATGAAAATATCATTGACCAAGTTGAAAATATATTTATTCAGTCTGCCAATCAGGGAAATTTGACCTCGGATACAAAGGCAATATGCATCATAATTAATATTAAATGGTCAAGATAATACTGGGCAAAGTCAAACATCGATCAATAGCATCTCGGTTTCGCAGATAGCTGAGAAACATTAGTCCAAGTTGAATTTCATTTTTATTCAACCGAAAACTAATTAAATCATTTTGACAAAAGAATTCAAAATAAAGACTATGAAGAAAATATCTTTTTATACGTTGATACCCCTCTTCCTCGTTGAATTAAATGCGCTTACAATTTAACAATAACGCGAGTAACTCATAGTTAGTAACATATTGAATGATTTCCGCGTTGAACTCTATGCAAATTTGTGTCATGGAAAAAAACATTCTAAACCTGCAAAACATAAGGATCTTGGGTAGTAATACGTATTGGTATAATCAAACAATTAGGAAAATTTCTTTGGCGGAAAACGAAAGAATTAAGAACTAAGGACGACACCTGAAAAATATCCACCCGACGTAAACTACATTTGTAAATTAGATTCAACTGTAACTTTTTATCTGAAGAAAAACGTAGGCGTATACGGAATCCTCCAAAGGTTTTACAACTTCGTTAGTATCAACATAACGCCACAAAAAAATCGAAAATCAAATACACGTAATTAGCGAATATACAAAACTGCGATACTTTTTGAACAGAACTCGTAGCAAAAATTAAAGAGGAGCGATTCTCTGAGGGCTTTCTGAGACTCCTTAGCTCACGGGAAAAAGGAAGTACACCGGGTATGGTTCAACGGGTATGATTCTTGCGCCATAGGCTTAGCATAAGGTGATTTTTACCATCACTTATAAATAATATCATCAAGTTAATCACTACAATAATGGTTGTACTTATGGCAAATAATAATGTTTTGAGCAGTTACCAATCCGATATTGAATATTTTGATTTGTTTGTGAATCTAAACGCTATTTTTAAGAAATTAAAAACAGCATTTACATATGTTTCATTGATATATTTCATCTTTTGCAAATGTTACTATGAAGAATTGTTTATCTTAACATCATCCTACGTTACATTTCCTACTTTCCGACATTTCCATTTGACGAGAAATTGCTTAAAAATGAATTTTCAGACTCAAAGCTTATTTTGCCTTGCAAGTTGATACTTTAAATTGACATATTTTAATATTCAATCTTCCCTGCACTTTTGACTAATCTTAGACTTAATATTTACTCAAAAAAAGAATTTCTTTAACGAGTAAAATGTGATTTCCCTTGATTAGCGTTTATTTTCAATCACGCAAAATGTCGAAGCATAAAATTATTCCGCAGTTTATTACGTGCTGAGTGCCCTGTCGTAATTTGATATAATTATATTAAAAAAAGTTAATTTCGGTTTTAAATAAGACTTTGATCTTACTAATCATTAGTTATCAATTCGAATATTCGTTTGAATTATCTCTCCAAGTTAACATATTCTCCACCAAATTACTTCATTCTTTTGTAGTTCCCTGCGCTGACGTCGCCCATCAACTGTTTCGCACAGTTAAATGATGATTTTATTTTACAATTCATTTCCTCTATGATTCCTTTGATTTTGGGAACACTGCGATTCTTCTGGATATTTCTTATTATTTTTCCCCTTCTTCTAGTAAATATCCTCCCCACTCTTTTCTCTTTGCCCACTCGAGTACTTTTCCATTCTCCACTAAATCAGTCCACTTTACATTCACTGCGACATTGCATCCATTTGATCAGTCGTAATATCCAATAAGATTAGTGCATATAAGAGTTGGGAAAGTCTAGATTTCAATCAAAACGAAGGCATGAATGCTGGATACGGAGCACAAAAACGTACATTCTCCAGGGAAACTAAAGCGCAGTATATGAAGACTGTGAAACTGGCAGTAAGATTTTATTGAACGCTCGGCAAACACACCCACCCATTAAACATTAATCAATAAGTAAATCCACTGAATAAAGGGACTCAAGAAAAAAATATGGGCATCCCTGTTAATTTTCTTCGCCCTCTCAAAGCACCAAACGCCACTGTTCCTTTACCACGAGAACGTGACTGCCTGATTTTCCGTGGAGAGCTTTGGGGCGTTTTTGGGCAGGGCTGGCGGTGAAGACGGCGTATCTTTAAGCTGTCAACAACACAAAAGCCGAGTGGCCTAGTGGGATCATCGGGTTGAAGGGGCTGGGCATGGACAAATACACATTGGGGATGTGAGACACGGTCCGCGAGGGTGGAGTGCAAGGGTTGGGGGAAGGCGACTCGCAAGGTGGCGAATACTTGAGTGGAGACTGGGGGAGCGGGAGTAGGGGTGCAGTTTCGCGGCACATGTCGCCATGTTTTTTTCATCCGGGACGAAGACCCGAAGGGATTGAGGGCGGCATTATAGGAGGGTGCCGAGAGTCATCTCGTGGGCGAAACTGGAAATAAAGGGGTAGGATTTGTTGGCGCAGGAAGGATACGGGAGGGATGAGAGAGTTGAACGAAGGAGACACGGGAAAGACTTGAGTTGAGAGACGTCCCACAAAGGGTCAAATCACTGGGGCTTTTTCCCGTGAAAGCATGTGATCATTGGTAATGAGGAAATAGTACCCGTAAGAAATGATAAAATATGGATTTTAGTGACCCAGAATAAACACTGATATGACCAGAATGCATACCGATGACCAGAATCCTTGACGCAATTATTGAAGACATAGGCCTAAAATTAGTACTTGTAAAATAATTAGTATCTTCAGAATTTCATTAGCAATATTTATTTGAGCTATTTCTAAGAGCATTTAAAAAAAACATAATGAATAATGTAATTTTAAACAATGTAACTTCTAAAAAACAACTCCCTCGTACAACCTAAATTAATAAGCTAAAATATTTATAGAAGCACACGATACAACTAATACGAAATAAAATCCTTTGTTTGGGGGAGAGAACAGTCAAAGTGAATACATTTTCGTAAGTGATAGCCACATGTGACGTATTTTGCATCCAATAGTAAGTCTTTATAAGGGAGGAGTAAAAAATTCTTTGTTCAGGGGACCTAAACTTTCGCAATAATTTATTGTCTGGTTAGAAATAAAGTTGCCCTTTATATTTTAAATAATATTTTTTATACTGATTATGAACACATCTTCAAGATGTTTATTTCATATTTAAATGCAAACCGTGGCATAAATTACATTGTATGCAAAAAATAAGCTTATCAGTAGGCTGAAGTCATAAAAAATATTGAATAATGCGTTTCCGTGTGATGCAACTGTTAGATACGCATAAATGTAAATACAATAAAAAGGATTACTAAATAAATAAAATGAGCATATGAGAATAAATTCGTTAAATGCGAATCGCAATTAATTTAAAATAAGTACGCAAATATAATTATATAACGTTATTTGTACATGAATTAAATTATAATTGTTGTCGATTATTATGAAAATTTTAAGAATTACTGAGAATAGTCATTCAGTGGCTAATTCTTATAATCTTAACTAGAGTCGTACATTTTTAAAATTCCATTCATTGATTTATATGCAAATTCACTTAATATTGATAGTAGTAATGCACATAACATTTAATTTTTAATTACTACCGACGGCGTTCCAAAAAGTACAGAATATGCCAATGCTTCATAGTGACAATGTATTGTGTTGTTACAAAATTTAGGCATCAATTAAAGAAACTAAATGGCGTACACGCCTAAAATTGAATTTATACATTTTTTTAAAATCCATCCATAGTCATGTAACTGGCAGGAAAGTGTACCAACCCATGATTTGAGAAGAAATTTATATTCCAAAATTGGTTGGAAAATAGGTCTAATTTGCTTTAGTTAGTTTTATTTCCTTTTATTGATAAGTGATTTTCAATTTCCTAAAAATAAAAAAATCAAGTCACTGGATAATCCACGGTAAGACACGGTAATTTCAAAGGAAAATCAGTTCATATGGATTCAGTTTTTCATCGCTAAGTGGAGCACGCAAAGTTCTAAACTCATCCAAGAACTTCTGAGGGAAAGGACTACATTAAAACTAATATATCGTTTAATTTTTAAAGAATGCGTGGCTTATAATGCTTCATATTAAATTTACAGATGTTTTCGAATGATTAGTAAATTTTAACTAGGGGAAACGTTTCCCTGCCTAATTTTTGAATCAATACAAAAGTATACGCATTCATTTGATGAAACAGAGCTATTAAATAGATATGAAATGTAGACTCAGAGATCAAGTCTGGCATAAAAACTCCAGATCAAATTTTTAAAAGTTTATTAAGTTTAGTTAGTTTAAGTTTTGGATATCAATGTAGACATATAATTAAAAACAATGTCTTTTGATACACACAATATTGCGGCTTCTTACCTTCTACGACCCAAAGACCGCCATGTGGACTACATTACTCACCTGAAAGCAAAAAAAAAAATAAAATTGTACAATTCAAATGATAAAATGAAATCATAACAATCAATGCATTTTTACTAATCTAGTAAAATGTATGCACCTGAAAAAATCACTCAATTGAACAATATTTTTTAAATTAATCTGACAAACGAGTTGATCTAACCGGTGCCACCTTCCGCGAGGTCACGTATTGGATGTATTTCAAGAGAGAAAAATTTCTTTCTCAGTACGGTCACTCAGAAGAAAGAAAAAAGTTCATCTATATCATTCACGAAGAAGACATTTCACCATCGTGTGATGTGGAAAGGGAGGTATCAGGAGTCCCTCCCACCGAGCCTCCTCCGTTCCGCCCATTTACGACCGCTTACCCGGATATCACGGACTCGACAATCGCGCACAGCCATTCCCTACGTCCCCGGTCACTCACACGCACACTGCTAGTACACGCAACCGAAACCTACTCCACTAACAGGAAAACAACTCACTCTCCCGTGCGACCCACGGCGCCGTTCTAGCCACTCGCCACGAATGCTCGCGATAGTCTAGTTGAACAAGACAACGCCAAAGCAGACGTTTCGCGGGTATACATGTACGTGATGCATTGTGCGCATATGTGTGTGTGTGTGTGTGTGTGTGTGTGTACATATATACTATATATATATATATATATATATATTGTATATACAAACAAACATATGTATGCAAATATAAAATATGCCAAAAATAACAAACACTGTCCTCCAGCAAGGACCAGGTGTGTTTGTTTGATATAGAAGGGGAGAGGAAGAGATTAAAGGGTCAGAGTAAGGAAGGGAGGATGGGGCGATATCGAAAGCAGAAGTACAGTGATGTTTGAAAATAGGTGACTACTGTCTCAACCGTTGTTTAGTGCGCCACGTTGAGCCCGAGTGGAATGTGTCTCTGTGAATATGTCTATACATATGTACTACATATGTATATGAATACAGCTATATCCATAGTTACAGAGGAGTACATAGGACCTTATACTCTGATTTAGGTGGGTAAGACCACTGATGTATTAAAGTGGGTTCTTTTCATTGTCATAAATCTTTTTGAAAAATGTCTTTTTCTATACATGTGCGTGTATATCGAACATTGATGAAGACTTTGCAAAAAAATGTTAAAACTTGGGTACTGTTTTTACATAAAGTGCGAGGAATTACAAAGTCGATAATGCCATGTCATTTCAATTGATGAATAACATAAATGAGTTATCTCTAATGTATGTACATACATATACACACTAACTTACACATACTTAAGTATTCCTTTGCCTTAAATACTCCGTGTCGAGCATAATCTGAGCAGGGGTCGCGTGTGGAGTATTTTTAGAACGATGATGTTATGACAAAGAGCTTCCGGTTGAAAAGTTTTAAGTTTAAATAGGAAAGATGAGGGAGAAAAAAGATTTGGGAGCCCCAAGGAACTATAAATCCGTGACATGAAAGGTTCGAAAAGAGGTTTGAAGTGAAATATAGTAAGGAAAACAATATTTAATATCTCAGGTTGGAAATGAAAGCCAATGTTCGATGCAAAGTTCCAGAGGTGGTAATTTTGCATCAAATATGTACACAATATTATTTATTGGATGTATAGTATATATTTATTACAAATATCTAAACGACCCAGAATCAACACTTTTAATTTCTTTGAAACGTAACATGTAAATGTAATATACATTTACCACCGAAAGATCATGTTTCTGGACATGGCTGACTCCCCGTAAGCCTGGTTAATCATACCGACAGTTTCGGTAGACGATTTCCCAAGCTTTACCGCAAATTTGATGGAATAACGCTGCTCCAAAAACTTCGGAATCGCGTTCCGTGACCTGGGTGGAGCGTGGAGGTTCGCGTTAACAGAGCTCCTCACTACACCACAGCTCAGAGCCGACTGCCTTTTTCAGCGTCGCTTGCCAACATACTTCCCTCCAATCGCAGCCCGTCAGAGCGGTGCTGGGTGCGCCTGGAGCGGCGGGAAAAAATCAGTACACTTATTTTCCGGACGAACCCTGTATATAAGAGCCGCGTTGATTTCTATTGATATAAATGTGTGGTTGTACCCCACAAATAAAATAAAGGTTATGTATTACTTGCAAAAGGTAAAATAAAACGTCAATCAATTGTTTATTTTAACCAAACATGAACATGAGCGGTAAAAAGAAAAAAACCCAGAATTAGTTAATATCAACTGATTTTTGTGATTGAAATTAGGTTTGATTTATTATAAACACCAAAAAATTCAGATGTTTTACATTAAACTCCTATCCAAATATCTATGCATATGTGTATAACAATGTGTATATGCACAAGTTACCCGAAAGGCCCGCAACAGGAGAGATGTGGATGCCCTGTTCAATATATGTATGCAACCCGCACCTGTTAACAGAATTGGGGGAATGCAGCATCTTCAGGCGCTTTAGGATGCATTCGCTTTCTCCCAAATAAACGTGTTTAAATTTCACCCGCTTGTTCGCTGTCCTAATTTTGGAAGCTGTGATTTCCGACCTCTACTCCCTTCCCTAGAATCTTAAAATGAATTCTATTAAGCCTAATTTCATCTCAAAATTCGTTTACATGAAACCCTATGTTCCTCTACTAATGGCTAATATTTTTCCTCCTAGGGTTGTTAACGGCAAATGGGATTTCAAGATTCATGTTTTTAAAGCTATATTATTTACTCAACAGCAAAATATTACTAGTGCGAGCTAATGAATAGGGTTTCTTTTTTTTCTATATATTTTTTTTTGTTTTCTAATTATCATTTAACGCATAACGCAATGTAACAGAAACATTCGGTCGAGCAATACTATTTAAATTACGAGTTAAAATTAAAAAATATATGTTTTCAATTTTAAAGGAAAAATTTGCTTTATCGGAAAACTTATGTGAATTTGTCTGCTGATAACTTAAAGTATAATCGACAGAGATTAATTTCAGAATTTGTAACAATGAGTTCAATGGAATTGGACTTACAATATGGAATACAGGAATCAATAAACATGATGCGATTGCAAATAGCTACCCAAAAATATGAAAGTGAAATTGCTAATAGAATACTACTCCAGGATAGTTACTTCAAAGATTATATACCGCGTCGGTTGCGGACTTCTTAAACATTCTAAAATGAGCACGCATTTTTGAAGGAATTACTCTGGTTCAGAATTATAATTAACGATTATAATAAGTTTAGAAATTCTCCGCCTTCCTCTACGGAACATTTGTGATGTAAACGAAATAGAACTGTATCATATTTGTAATTACATTAATTTCCAGTGATTAGGGGTGGTTATAAATTGGAGCAATGGACAACTTTCATCAGATTAAAATTTGTAACACAATGTCCAGGGATAATTACAGGCGGAAGGATTACTCACGTACTCAACCAGTGGTACCGTCATGCACACCAAGATAAAACAATTCGAATCTACCGGTTAATCCAATTCGCATCAGCCAAACAAGAAAGGTTAAGCCACCCATTGAAAAGTCCACAGATATAGCCGATATCCCCTCCTCTGTTCCACTTTCGATAACGTTGGTTCACAGCAGCTACAACAACAACATCATTTGATGAGAGGGAATGGGCGGCCGGGGAATAATAGAGAAAAAAGGGAAAGGCAACCACGGATACGTGAACGGTTCAAAACGATGCTGCGGAGCGCTACTTAAAACCTTTAACACTCGGGTAAGCCCCAAGTAGAATCCAACAGCACCCCACACGTACGGTCTCTACTTTCCCGACTACACACACACCCCACGGAGCTGGTGGCAACACACTGTTGTAACCGCGAAGTTGAGAGGCGTGAAAATACCTTTGTGTGTTGCATCGAGGCGGCTGGCAGACCGGCCGGCTGGTTGCACTTGTAATATTGGTCACGGCGGGTGGGAGAATGGTGCGGGGGGGATCTTTTGAACGCGAATGTTTGGGGGGTGAGCGCGGGTAAACAACGAAGGGTGAGAGGGGTTTCCGGGGGAAGGAGCCTTTTCGGAAGCGGGGCACGAATATCGACTCCAGAGAGTGGATGAGAGCAAGAGAAAGGGAGAGCATTTCCCGTTGAACATTGACAAACTTTCCGGACGAGGGTGCTTCGGGTTGAAAGGCCTTAATTAAACCACCCGACAACCAATCGATTACAACGCCCGTGATGACGGCTCTTGGTGACATAATGAACCAGTGAAAAAAACTCTGCGGCTTCATGCATTCTTGAGCCGATTCACCCGGTCAGTGATAGAGTGCACCGAGATCTTGAGGAGGCGATCAAGACTGAAAGGAAGGGGTTAGAAAAATAGACTTACATCAACGCAAATCCTCTTTCCGTGAAAAGTGTGGGATCACAATGGCATGACACATGTGTAAGGGTATCAACTAAAACGGCGCTATTTGGAATTCGACACCTGATATCGCTACCCATAAAGGGGAATCGTTAACTGTCTGTTCAACGTGTCAGCAACATGTTTGCAAAACTGCAGCAGATCCTTCAAGAAATATTTTCCATCCCTTACGGCTTAGTCCTTCCAACTTAATGTCTCTGGAAGCTTTTTACGGTGAGTTACTTTCCCCACCTTTTGAGCGCGGAGCAGTTATTTTACTATGGCATCACTGCTTTCCGAAGCATCGAATATAAAAAAGGCTATTCAGTTACGTTCTTGAGTCAATATCGTAAATCTCAGGTTTTAGGGAACGATAAGAAAGGTTATGGTTTCTTTATTTTGTACATTTATCATGACTACCTACCATAAGACTGTATTACAGTAGTTAATAGTAGAGACCGAAGTAAAAAGACCTTTTGAGAATCATCAATGGAAAAAATATTAAACGTTGGAAGGTAATTTTACATGAAGACCAACAAGAAAAAATGATAATATCCCTTTTTGGCTCTTTTTACATTATCTAAAAAAATTACACCTAATGTTTTTAAAACCAATTTATTGACGAGTAAATAAATCAAAACTACTTTTAAACAATAAAATATCATCTTTGATGGACAAATATGCAGAGAGCCCGCGTACTGATTTAACTGACTAGTTGCAGTTCAGTTAATAAGGGAATCCCAAGGTAGAGCTTAGACTGTGAGATTTGTTTTAAATATTAATTAATTTATGTATTCGAGCAAGATCATGTGCGCAGTACATGGAACAAATTCCATTTGAGTTTAATTATCTATCACACACAATAACCTTCTTTTTAGAGAAGGCAAGGTGATAACACCAAAATACTTACTAAATATGAATTCATACTAGCCAAATATTTTTTAATTACAAAAGGATGAAAAATTATAGCACAAAAAGCATTTTGGTTGAACAAATTTACCCATTCACTTGTGATAGTGAATTCCTCGACGGAAGCACGGTTAATTGAACCCATCATTTTAAATACTGCTATCGTGTTTTTTTACCGACATGCGTCATCTGCTGCCGTGTGAATCCTTATTATAACCTCTATTTTGGAAAGCATACTGTGCGATACCAGTTCTTTTGAGAGCTAAAATCGGTTTCAATCCTGGTCTTGTAGAGCATAAAATATCTACCCTAACTGAGGTAATTCGTATAAATTGGAATGATTCATTTGCTCCGGAAGAATACATCTTAGCCTGCCTTGAACGTGCTAAATACTATCATAACTTTCTTTAAAAATCAAAATTATTTTCGATCCCACATTTACGGAAACCACAAGTTTAAAAAGAATTCTGGGTCTCCAGAAAGAAGATGCATTGCCTCCCTTTTAAGCGACAAAAGATTTATCCCACCCAACGTCGGCGAAATAAGACCTAATAAAAAAAGGAATCTCACATTCAACGCCTCCACGAGGTCGACCTTCGACATCTCGACGATTCGTTTCTCTTTTTCCTGTGGAGTCAACATGGCCTCGGAAGAGATGAGAGTGAGAGAGGGTGGGGCTGAAAGGCTAAGGAAAAAAAAGACACCGGCTTCCTTCCGCATTTTTTTTCTCCCCTCGCATTATATATCCCTTAAGAAGACCCGTCTTCTTAAGGGATCCCTATCCGTCTTATAGCCTACTTAATCCACATAACCGGTCGACCTCAGAAAGCGGACCTGTTTGAGTTAGCCCTAGTGATCCCCCGGAGGAAACGTAGGAGTGGGATGGGGAGGTAAGATTGCCAACCCGAGAAATGCAAGAAAAAGATCCGAGAGGGTCAAATGGGAAAGGGAGGGAATAACAGAGGGAACCTCCAATCATTAGCACTTTCTTATCCAGCGGCTCACTTTCAATTTCTGTGGGTAATACCAAAAGTCCGTTCGGCATTAATTCGGCTAAAGTTAGAAATAAATCATTCCCTATCCCCGAAAACGGCTATCAAAGTGCCATAAACACTTGCTCAACTATTGGATATCCTAAAATAGGCCAAGCAAAACCAATCCTGCTGAATGATGCAAATATTATAACTAGGCAAAGAGTATAAATTTGGAATAATGCCTAAGTTTTAGGTTTTTCCGACAAGTCAGAATCTTATAATTATAATGTTTGAATCATTTTTGCAAGTAAAAAGAGACGTTTCAGGCGTGATTTTTTGTGGAAAATTGCTATTTTTAATTAATTCATATTTGCAAGAGTAAAGAAATAAAAAAGTACTGCAGATGATAATGGGCTGATAAATTCAATTGTCCAAAAAATGTAGTTTATTAAGAGTTATAGAATTTACTCACATTCCTGCGTAATTATGTTAGGAATAATTATTTGGAATTAAAATAATATTTTACACTTCCTTTAAACGGCAAAATACTCGTAGCTTAATAAAAATGCCATTTTATGCCAAAAAATGGTATTTTAAAAGGCAGATCGTCCGCCAGTTATAATTAGCAAAACATATGACCATGTCTAACAAGTAATACTTCGTTGTTCATCTTTATTACTTTTTTCCATCGCCGAGTAGAGATAATTTTTAAGAAACATTTTTTACAGGGGTATAAATGAAAGCATACTATAATAAATGTTTTGCCCATTGTTCGCGTTTTGATAGCATGCCTTCGTTAATCCCGATATATTTTCTCCTATCTGGGACGACATATTTTGATCCCATTCAATAGATGTAGCATTGTACCAGATTTAAATATATTACATTATTTCAGCTTTGATTACGAAAACTGTAAATTTTCGGTTACAGGTGTTCCCGGAGAATCATCAACGTTAAACGGAAGTAAGCCGATGTGTCGATTCTAACACACTATAGGGGTTGGATTTTCTTGACGCCCTGCCTTACAGATCATTTCGACGGATATCACTCACAGTAATTTTTTAAAAAACACATTTAATTTAAGCAATAGGAAAGAAACTCTAGAATTTGGTAACTTCATTGAAATTCTTAAAGAGCACATGATGGCGATGGGCCCAAGTATATAAGCAGCCGTTGGTTTTCGCTACGGATCCACCTCGGATAGAACCTAAGAACCCATTTCAATGCATTGCGACAGCCAACTTGGCCGTTCTATTTTTCTCCGGACGAAAGGAAGAGAGACGTGTGAGCACGAAGTCGGTAGCTGAGGACCGTCGTCTCTTATAAGGTGTAATGAAGGAGGATGGAGACAGGAAGACAAAGAGGACTAAAACGAGGGAGCTCAAGACTTGAAAGAAGGGAGAATCTTCTAGAAGCAATCGTGTTTCAAATGAGCTTATAAACTTCCCGAGTGGAGCCAGATAGCAGAAAGGCTTCGGATCCTATGAATAACAAGTGTCTCATTTCACAACCTTTCTTCCATGATACTAAACCAATCTAATGAATGTAGTCAGGTGACCTCAAATTAAAAGCGATTCGCTATCGGGAATCGGTAACGCTTAAGCCCATATATGACTGAGCAATCTTAGGGCACTTAAAATCTTGGGAATTTCATACTCATTCAGGGCTGCATAAGACATCAAAAAGTCAGATATATATACGTAAATATAAATATATATGTGTGGATATATATATGTATATATATATATATATATATATATATATATATATATATATATATATATATACTACCTTGATCAAAAAGTTCCCGGAATAACCACCGTGTGGCGCTCCCATCGTTCCGATTTGAGTTCTGTTTTTTTTGTTAAATTGGTACATATTTTGTTGATATTCCCTTTAAATCTTAGTGTCATAACTTGACATTTGCAAAAGTTACGTAGCCAAGAGTACATCTATCTCTGTGTGTGTTGGCGATTTTTTACAATTGCAGAAATGGATTTAAATTTGCAACAACGAACTTGTATTAAATTTTGCGTAAAAAACGGATTTAGTGGCGCACGGACGTTGGAAATGTTGGAAAAGTGTTTCGGCAACGATTCTCTAAAAAAAACGGTCGTTTACCAGTGGCACGAGCGGTTCAGAAGTGGTCGCGAGTCAATCGAAGATGATGAACGCAGTGGCAGACCATCGACATCGAAAGTCGGTGAAAAAATTGATAAAGTAAAAGAAATGTTGGTCAATAACCGCAAATTAACCATCAGAGAAATAGCGGAGGACTTGAACATTGCCTATGGATCCGCCCAAGACATTGTGGTTAATGATTTGGGTTTCCGTCGTGTAGCAGCAAAGTTGGTGCCAAAAGACCTCAATTTACTGCAAAAAAGAGACCGTGTTGACGTCGCAAAAGACATGATTTGCGAGGCTGAATCCGATCCCACATTCATCAAAAGGATCATTACTGGAGACGAGACGTGGGTTTATGAGTACGACACGCAATCCAGACATCAGGCAAGTGAATGGCGTTCACCAAATGAGCCGAGACCAAAAAAACCACGTCGTTTTCAGTCAAAAAAGAAGGCAATGCTGACGGTTTTCATGGATTACAACGGTGTAGTGCATCATGAATTTTTGCCAGAAGGCCAGACAGTAAACAAAGAGTATTATTTGGGCGTTATGAGACGTTTGCGTGAAGCAATTCGCCGAAAGAGACCAGAAATGTGGGCAGAAAACTCGTGGATTTTGCACCATGATAACGCACCGTCGCACAGTGCTATCATTATTCGTAATTTTTTGACGAAAACAGCCACCGAATTCACCTGATTTGGCTCCCTGTGACTTCTTTCTGTTCAATCGAGTTAAAAAACCATTACGGGGAACGCGTTTTAGCAGCCGAGAGGAAGTAATGGAAAAATCGCAGGAAGCACTGATGGACATGCCGAAAACCGAATATAAAAAATGTTTCGAGGATTGGATCAAGCGCTGGCATAAGTGTGTTGCAGTCGATGGGGATTACTTTGAAGGGGACAATATAGATTTAGATGAATAAACTTGTATTTTTAATTTTCTGAATAAATTCCGGGAAATTTTTGATCAAGGTAGTATATATAATTGTTTGCCACAGACCCTCCACCGATTCAAGAGAACAATTTCCTGCCACGTGGGTGAGTAAGCGTTATGTGAGTGGAGACCGCTCTATGAAGCCTAAAGTATTGTTTGTGAATTTTTTAATGACTTGTGAACTACATGTATGTGTGTGTGTGTATATATATATATATATATATATATATATATATATATATATATATACACACATGTATGTAGTTCACAAGTCATTAAAAAATGTATTCTAGTATATGTAATTGAATACGCACACATATGCATTCATACATGTATTATGTGTGCGTATTCAATTATATACATGGAATATATATTATGAATATATATAATAATTGTTAATATAATTATAGATTTTTATAATTCACGAGTCATTAAAAACCATAATTTAAGCTTCATAGAGAGGTATCCACTCCCATGCGTACTAACGCTTACTCACGCACATTGCAAGAAATTTTTCCCTTGAAACGGTGGAAGGTCTGCGACAAACCATTTGACTCATACGATGAAGAATGCCGAATATACGTGCACTAAACTTTTCTTCTGGTCTTCTATTCTTATTGTCTCTAAATGGTGCACACACTACGTTAAAAGTCTGGTGGTTGTTCAATCATTATTTTCATGATATTATACTGATACGTAATTCCTGTAGTCTGGGATGAATTTAACTTGATAGAAAATGAAATCCTGGGATTTAAAAAATGTAAATAAGAAGAGTTGGCGGTAATATTACAAATAGAAATATATATTTTTGAACATTGAGTATGCCACACACTTGAATAATATTTTTCTATTATTAATAGACTTACATGGCAATCACGAGATGGATATCGTTAGAAAAATATGTATACAGGAGGAGGTGGATATTGAAATTTTGCACTGCATCTAAGAGAGTAAACAAGAAATAAACAATAAAACTAATAAACAGGATAGCACTGCTGGGTTCTTAGGTGATTTCTATGAATGAAAATCATCTTATTCTAGACTTGTGGTTTGAGTATGGAAAAGAATGGAGATATTAATGTGGATTCAAGGGAAAACAAACGGTTGTTACACATAATAGACGGAGAGAAAACATTTCATGGGAGAATTCCATATTAAACAATGATGGGATGCACCGAGAGGAAATGAATGGTGTTATGAAAGTGATTATGTACGTCCAGTAAGAGGTTAGGAATATGGAGGGACTTATATTTTTGGAATAGATGATGGGGTTTGAAATGTATGGATTTGTAAAGGAAGGTATGATTTTTACTAAAATTCTTATGCTTGAAGAAAATAAAATAGAATTCCAAGAAATTGTTAAATAATTTCCTGGGATTTTCAAAAACCTACTTTGATCGGTAGATCAAATATGACCGCATAAGCGTAAAAAGTGTTCGAATGATATGAGAATTAGAAAAGAACCAAGTGATTGCTTCTTTCACATATGAATCAATGTGCTCGGCCAAAAAAGATAATAAAATGAAAATATCCTCCGGTCATCTCACAATGAATTGTCCTCCAGTACAATGTTGTGCGTCCAAAAGCAAGCGCCATTTACCAAAGCCTTTCATGAAGCCGTTCTTCCATCATTCAATTATAACCGTGTCATTTCTCAGAGAACCATTAATTAGAACCCATTCGCCATTTTCACGCCACGACTCTATTTCAACCTGCATTACTCCCTCCCCCCCCGAAATCCCACCCCCCCCCCCTCGATAATTGACCCAAAACATTTCATTCTCAAAACAAGAGGGAAATGCCCATCGGCGAAGGCGGAATATTTGATTGAGAAACGAGCACTGAGTTGATGGATTGTACAGTCGCGCGGAACGGGACGAAATGCGGGGAGGGCTGCGGCAATAAAGATCGCCATTGCGCTCTCCAACCACCACCATTCTCCCCCTCCGGACCTCGGCCGAAAGGCAATTTTGAAAAGTGCCGCCTCTTTGGTCCGCTTTATTTCGGACCCCGGTGAGAGAGGGAGGGAGACGGTGGACGAAAGGGGCGAAAATTGGCGTTATTCGGGAGGGGACCGAGTCAATTACGGTCCCGACAGCGGAGCTCCCGCCGCCATTGGTGTGAATAAAGAAAGCCCCTCTTTCGCTAGCGTTCCCTCAAAAAAGGGGTTCGGCCAACCCTCGACAGAGGCAGGGTAGGGCGAAAGGCCCATCGCGTGGGAGGGGAGTGAACAAGGATGAGAGGATATGTGAGATGGCGAGCGGAGAGACCGATGCTCAAATGTTTATAACCGCGCGCCCCCCATAAATCGGCGGCCAGGCGTCGATGGTCGCCAGAATTGAGGAAAAACTAATTAAAACTCTTCACCGCACGTCGAACACGAAAATTACTCCGATCTGCTTCACTCGCCCCATCCAAGCGCGCTCCATCCCTCCCCTCTTTTCACCCCCTTTTGTCTCCTTTCCACCCTCCTCACCCACGAGATATTCTCCGCTCTCTTTCTCTCCTCTTCGTCTCACCAATACTCTCCGTCCCTAAACACAGGAACGACTTCACGCTCCTGCTCGTTTCCCCTCTTCGTTTTTCCCTCACCCACAACTACACCCAAACCGTTCCCCTCCGATCATGGCGATGGAACAGGAAAGAGATTGAGTTACTAAGCGACTGCAAATTCGGCTACCAATATACCCTCGGCTCGAGTGATGAATAAATCGCGAAAATAATATACACTCTCACAATAAACAAAAAGATGTACTGTTTTCGCCAAAAGTTGGACAGCACCGACAAATGAAAGCGAAATAGAAGTACCACAAAAGAGGAAAAAATATCCCCCCGACAGACTTGATAATATATGACTAGTGAAAATTGGCAATTTATTTTCAAGAGTACTGGAATGTTTGTCCGTAGGATTAACACGTAATAATCGCAAAGCATTGTAACAGATCTTTCATAGTTATTTGAGTAAAAATCACAGAAACGAGAGTTGAAAGCAAAATACTAATAAAATTTTACAATGGAAAAAGTGAATGTAACAAAAATGATACGTGAAAGCCGAAAGCCCCACATGTTTACCAAAATTACAAATATAGCGGAAGTGTACGAAATTTTAACTGCAAGCATAACAATTACTGAAGAGGCATATTCATACTGAATATGTAAATCAACGGGTACGGAATGAACATCAAAACTAGAATTTGCGGCATCTATAAAAATTAATTTTTAACGAAAGCAAAAAAATATATTGACAGACAATCTCTTCTACCTTTGCTACCTATTGCAATTCAAAGGTTCGCTTAATCAATCAAGAATATTACATCAGAATGCTGATCCGATTTAAGAAATTAGCCTTGTGATTACTGCTCAAGCTCAAAGATTGGAAAATAGGTAGGATAAGGACGGCTCCTGAGTGTCGGAAAAGGGGAGCAATTAGTTCAGCAGAGAAAGGTTTAACTCTTGCCAAGCCTGTAAATTCTACAACCATGGTCAGTAAATCGAATATTGAGACGTGAAAGGATGGAGCTCACGTTCTACTAAACCACTGCCGTAACAGCTCTGGATTTATGAATCCTTCACTTCTTCCCCCCTGCATGCAAAACTTACATTTCCTCCAGGTTCCACAGGTTTCCTCCACATTTCAGTAAACCTATTAGAGTGGAAATTTGGCAATGCACTTCTTTTTCATTAATAGATCAGCTCTTAACTCTAGCTCGAATAATACGAGATCGATCACATAGGAGAGGTAATAGAGTTCTACTGATGAACGAATTTTTCCTGGTAGCTTAAGGGTATGTTAAATGTCAAGCTGCTGACATATTTGGATTATTTCCATTAATTAATAGAAGCCAAAGTATAAGTACGAGGAACAAATGTTAAAAAAAAATTAATGTTGCCAATAATATTACATTCTTTTTGAGTTAGGAAAGATTTTGGAAATTGATGAAAAACCTGAGAAACAGCCGATGTGAAGTGGAAAACTCTACAACACTTGATCGTCATTCTAAATAATGCATAACCGTCAACGATATAAAAGACTGGAAGTGGCAATGCGTACCACAAGTGTAAATTAAAATGCCCTCCCCTAATATTCATCACGATGACATGCTTAAGTAAGGGATATATTCAGAATCTGTTGAAATAAAAGTTCAGGAAATTATACCAGATAGGATTTTTTTGCCAAATTACAAACAAATATTTTCCAAACATCAAAATCAACTATTAAATTGACTCATATCTCTTAAACTACACTCTTTCTCAATTAATCGGCATGGCATCATGCGTCGTTTGCCTAGACCTTGAGAGGAAGACTTTGCTGCGTTGAAATTTCAATATTTTCATCATACTTTCTTCAAAAAAGATCCTTTTTTAAGTATTCATTCATATAAAATATTAATGGTGCACTTCCTAATGTTTAAGGCTGATGTTTGGTGCATTTGTTTACATTTCTCATTTTACAGATAAAGGTTTCTTTAATTTCCTTTTAATTTAAGATATCTCATCTATACACTACAGAAGTTAGGTATCTAGTTAATTCATGCATGTATAATTTAAATTACACTACGGGAATATTTATCATTCATATCGTAGATATGCTGGATCCACGTGTTGATGTAAATCTTTCCACTCTTTCCACTGATGAAGATAAACTATTTTATAAATTATTAGGGCAAGCATTTCCTAAAAAGTTATAAAATAATATGTAAATGCTAGAGTAATGCAGTTTTTGAAAATTATATTCACGTAGCACAGGATTTCATCCATATTTCACGGAGGTTCCATGCAAGGCCTTACATTGCCTCTGAGACTTTAACATACCCAGTTTGTTCAACAATCATACAATAGAGCTACGTCAATTTTTAACAGACTCATGACATTTTTCAAGGTGAAATAATTCACATTGGTTTAATTGACGTAAACTGCACGGAATGTTTCAATTACCGGGAAAACCTTCGGTTCAAGGCGGTCACAATGCAGAATACCTGATTTGAAAAAAAAAATCGCACGGCAGAAGGTGGCCACCGCCAACGTTTCCACGGGCGCACCTTCACCTTCACTCATCCTCTAATGCCGTAATTAACCTCCCCGATCTCTTAATTCCCTACCTTCCCCTTTCCGCCCTAATATCTCCCCCGTTAATACAAATTCCAATCAGAGCAGAGCAATCTTTTCTCCACTTTCCTCTTCCTCCACTCACACTTAATAGTCCTCCTTACAACTCCTACGCTTCTGTTTTTGGAAACATAACTGCTAGCATCCGGGGGGAGCGGGGGGTATTCGTTTAGATGCACCACTGCCCTCCAAGTTTGGCTCCCAACCCCCGCCCCACCCTCGGCGGGAATACCTTCCAACCTGTATCGATTACGGTCGGGACGCCCACGCGGACCTCGTATGCACTAATAAAATCCGCTCCCCAATCCTTATTTACCAAATCGCTCCCGACTATCTCCTTCCAGCTAACTACGACCCCACTCTCCCTGCCAACCCCCCTCCTTCTCTTAGCAGATCTACCCCCTCGTATCCACCGTTATTTAGTCGGCAAACGTTAAAACAGGGATACATGAGAGCGCCTCTCCGAGGGGTTGCAGACTCGTTGGTAGGATGCGGGGGGCCAAGGACAATTCAGCCGAGAGAAGAGTGGGCATCGCTATTTTTTTCCCTGTGGTGAAAAAGGATCACCGTCCCAAAACCCCTAGCCTCGACTCTCCCTCTCTCTCTTGGTTCTCTTACAACCACCCATGCCTAACATTCCCCTATCCCCTCCAGGGAAGAGCACCCTTACTCCAAGTTTAGAGGTTTTGCAGCCTTAGCCGCTCTCGAGGTCGGTCCTCAGGACAATATCTCAGCTGTGCAGAATAGTTTCGGAAAGCTAACGGTCTCACTAACTTTTCAACTCTCTCGGTATCTCGTTCTCAGCATCATAAATGAACCAGCGGATGACAGCAAGAACAAAATAAAAGCTCCTCCCATCATATATTCCCATAGTGTATAGCAGATTTAATGAGTATCGCTTTTTGAATATCAAACTATCGATTTCGAGCAAACCATGGAAACATGGTGTTCAAATAAAAAAGATGCTGTGCACCGTCCAGATATTGTAATTGGTTATAAGTTAATCGAATCTTTTATCCAGGCCATCTCCGAAAAACACATTTTATTCCATCATTTCAAATGCAGCTGACGTCCAGTTGAGTAAAATACGCCAAGTATATAAATGGAGAAGATTATAAAGATGGCAGGCGTTCTGAAATGGATGTTCTAGGCACAAATGTTATTGTCAGCAATACATCTTACCGTTGTCAAGGATTGGGTTTGTAGGTGGACCTACTGTGCCCGCTGCTGGAGGAATAAAGGTTTAATCAATCAATTAATCAATCGATTCCCTAAACCTCGGGGTCGCATTAGGGATTGCAGCCACTCTTGTGGAACGTTAATTCCTGCTGGCCACGCTCAAGGCCGCTACTGTCGACGGCCGCCGCTCCAAAGGCAATAATTTATCTCAGGGACGTTTCGATAACACGCCGCGGCGGCGTGGGTACTGGCTGATCCACGACCACTAATTACTTCACGTGGAATTCCGGCAGCACCTTTAAGGGCGCTAATCTCTTTCCACTTGAAGAATAAAATTCCCCGAAATTGAACGCCGGACCTATTTATTACGCATGCAGAGTATAAAATATACTTCATTGCCAACGAAGGGGAATGGAGAATCCTTTGGAACGTAGATAAAAAATGGGAATGAGGAATAATTGCGCTACTTCTATTGTCATTAAAACCATTAAATTGACCTTTTACACAGAATTTTGGTCAATTTCCATTAAAAAAATTCAAGAAAGTCATTTTTAATTAATGACAAAATTACGAGCTCTTTCCAAAATCAAATAAGTGGGTAATTTTTCCGAGTTTTTCATTAAAACCGTTGCCACAGAGGTAGATCAACCTCCGAAGTCCTTAATTATGCTTATTTAACATTTTTTGAATAATATAATCTTTTTTTTAATTTTTGATGCAGCTAAATATTCGCTGACTTTATTTTACAGATTTTGATTCTCGAGTTAAAATATGTGCTCATGATTAATTTAGCAGAGATTCATATCTTTTACACTTCATGTAAAAACGCAATATTTTCCATACTTACAGATAAGTAAAATTATTATAAAATTAAAAAAGTGATGAAATTCTTTTCACGTGTGTGTTTTTAGTCAATAAATACTGCTTGCATTCCAGGTGATAAAGAAAGCAACCATTTACTTTCGAAAGAGTCTATCCGGAGACATTTTTAAATTACCTACTATCTTGAAATAGGAAGTAACTTTAATACTACAGAGGGAGTTTTCTTCCCCTTTCTTCACTACAGAGGGAATAAGGTAGTGAATACCTCATTTTATATTCAGAGAATGTATCCAACGCAGCTCATATGACAAGTGATTCCGATCAGGGCGAATTCGGGATTTCTTTAAGTTGAGATTGGTGCATTGTGTTCGGGGAGAGGTAACCCGTGCAGAGAATTTATGCTGTATCTATCAAAAAACTGCATGATAAAAAGTTAAAATAGTTAATAAATTTAACAATCTAAATATTAAATTTAAAAAAATAACCAATACCTCAGGTTGAAACTCGTAAAAAACAAGATTAATTGCTCTATAGATAATATGTATCTCTTTTTCCGTGATATTTCAGTAT
The DNA here is from genome assembly GCF_022747635.1 of Hetaerina americana. Classification (NCBI taxonomy): domain Eukaryota; kingdom Metazoa; phylum Arthropoda; class Insecta; order Odonata; family Calopterygidae; genus Hetaerina; species Hetaerina americana. Next base: position 37,448,514 of record NW_027287538.1, on the reverse strand, counting down.
GACTTCAATACAATCAGCCACATTCGTATCTGACTTCGAAAAAAACAATTTTTAAAATTATTATTATGCTTTATATCATATTACATATAAGTTTACTCTCCGGACATTATTATGCAACCTACACGAGTACAATACCTCGTACATTGTATTAGAAAACAAATGGGTTATGCAAGTAAATCGCGGAGCTTGACACATTTTAGGCTGAGTAAATGAACTGATTTATTCTGTTTACCATTGGTACTTAAATAGTACCCCTGCCCTATGATATAATTTATTATGTTCAAGTGACATTTTTAAATTAAAAACCTAGACTTTCGGGTGAAAAGTTTTGCTGAGATTGAAAACTATTCCAAAATTATTTAGCGGTATTTTCCTCACATGCATATAAGCTACCAAAATTGAAATCCATTTAATTTAAGGATATATTATTAACAATTTATACGTGTGCACTCAAGACATGTCATCTATAGTGATAAAAATCTCTAGCAACCTTATTTTATAAATAATGAAAACCACATTGTGTCCTTGGGGAACATGTTTTGGAGCAATTAACTCTTTCATCTAAGATATCACACACTATCGTTTAAGATGACTGTTCAATTCATGCATTCGCATATTTATTTCTGTCAAGGTATAAATCAATTTTAATTTAATAATGTGATTAATTGACTAAACTTACCTAAAAATTAATTATTATCATTCAAAATGACTAATGAAGTGGCATCAATTTAACTAAACGTATCGATGCCGGCTAACTTTATTTTTACAAGTATATCGACGTACATTCAAAAATACATCATAGACATTACATAACATTGATCATGTAATATTTCATCACAAAGATATTTTACTCCATTAGAATTTACAATAGAATGATATTATTGTAAACTAAAATTGCAGCGCGCACTATAACAATATCAGTCACTCAATGATACAATGTTTTTTAAAAAAAGATACTTCAATGCACCTTATGATTTAAAAGGCAGACAATCCAACTACATTTTAAAAACGTAGTAGGATAAAAGATATTATACGGATTAAAAAAAAGTTAGTTATACGTATTCAGCTAAGTGGAACAAAGCTAAATAATAAAATAAATAAAAATAACGACTTCCAACCTCTTTTTATTTTTCGATAAAAAATGGTCACCAAAACTCAGACCCTGAAACCCCGCGTCCTCCGCTTATCTGTACGCACTTCTCAGGGCGCCACCGCTGGCGCCGCCCTACTTCCCCCACCCCCCTCCAAAAACTCTCCTCACTCCGTTCCCTCTCGCCCCCGCACACTCTAATTCCCAACCTCCTACTTCACGCTCCATTCTCTCCCTTGCCCTCTCTTCCCATCCAGATCTCTCCCCCTTTTATCCCATCTCCCCTCAGAGTAGAGAACGCTCTTCCCCGTCCGTTCTGCTCTGGCAAGCACGGACAGTCGGGGAGAGGGAGTAGCATAGAGGGCCAGCTGGGATGGGGGAGAGGAGGCCGGAAGAAATGGAGGAAAGAAGGATTTGGGAGAGAGGAGATGGCTACTTGGGGGGACGGACGAGGAATAAAAGGTTTGCACTCCGTAGCGGAGGGGAATAACGGGAGAAATCAAACTCGTCCGCCGGTTATTACCTCATCATTTTTTCTTCCATACTTCTCCCAATATCGCCTCCATGCACTCCAATTGCCACCTTTCTCGCGTGACCCCTTCCATCTCTCTTCCCTCGCCTCTACATTCGCCCGACCTTTTAGCAAAACTGTCATAAATCGACGATTCTGGGAAAAACCGAAGAGCCTAGAGAATAGGGACGCCCATGCCCTTTTGGAAGAAGCTATTTGCAGCAGTGTTTTAAACAAGGATAGTGATACGTAACCCTTCTGTAGCTGCGTCATTTTCAAAGATTGGAAACGGAAAGTGATGATTGTAGAATTTATTTATACCTCAATGTAAATCGATAATATCAAACTTCACGCATCGTATTTAGACTAAGGGGACGCTATTTGAGTGCACTGCTGCTTACAAAGAGCCGAATTAACTGCCAATTAAACGTTAAAAATAAACGTAAAAGGTTCCACGAAATAGTATTATAATTTTCAGAACCGATCGAAAGCACACCCCGGACAGGTGAAGTCCATCTGCTACTTTATACTTATTCCAAGGTTTACGATATCATATGTGTTATTATATATTATCAACAGAGGTAACCCATTTAAGATTGCTTCGTGTTGAATATTCTCAACTGTCAAACTCTCTGACTGACAAAACAAATGCACTCAAGTCTAACATAGCTATAAACCATTAATCAATTTCCCTCATGATGCCTTCAAAATTCACTGCCTTTAACACCCTAAAGTCCAATATTACGACAGTTTCGTTTCTCTTTGGTATTATTTTTCACTGTTGTTTAATCCTCTATTCAAGGGTTTTGTGTGATGACCACCAAGACCTTACCTCCCCCGCTGCCTTGCATGACCAATCTCCATGGTGAATAGCCTGTAGCTTACCAGGATTCGGTATCAATTAGTTGCTGTTCATGATTATGGCAATGGGAAATAATTGAGATGGTTTCCCATTGGCTTAGTCAGCTGTGTATTTTACGAAATTGATACCATTGTATGAATCCCTTTGAGTTCATAAGTATTCGAATCTGCCTAATAGATGCATGGACACTGCATGCAATATCTATCTGTGTGTCTTTTGCCCTTCAAAATATATGTAAAGGGTGCCCATTAGATGAGTACTTTTCCTTGCTCCTGTTAGGAGCCGTCTAGATATTTTTGTAATCCCAAGTCCTTATGTCACTTCAAGGTTTTAGTCCTCGGGAGATAAATTTAATACATCTAAACATAAACATTTCGCAATCCTAAAATCCGTGGTACTTTATAAATAGGCGTGTATTTGCAGAGGATTAGAGCATAGTAAAATTAAAAATATAGTACCATAGTGAAATCATCAACACACACACAACTGATAAATGTATGTTGTTTGAATCATTTATATGATTATTGAGTCAATAACTGATTCAAGAAGCAGGTTTAGTTGAATATAAACATCTTTCTTAACTATAAACAAGATTATTTGATAGATAATTAACTTAATAGATATTAATGTACGTCATAATTCATTGATTTAAACAATTAATGATGAATTTTATGCTATATGTAATGACTGTTGTGATGTCTTGTGGATTTTTTTAATTTTTGAAAAATATAGCTTCAAATTATTTATAACCCAATGGGTAAGTTTGATCACAAATATAAGAATAAACATAAGTAACAAAAAAATTGCATTATTTTTTTTTATTTTTTGGCAAAATTAGGCACAGATTCTTCGCCCACCACATTGATCACAGCAACTTTTTCCCATCCCCCTTATCATAACCACCTCAACCTTTCGCCATTTCCTTACATGTAATCCCTCATCTCTTTTCAAATCGTCTGAACAAGTGAGGGCGATTAATTTCCCCAGCCATGGAAGAGAGAGAGAAAGAACCATTAGTGAATGGAAACCCCAGAAAATATAAAATAGGACCACATTTCTTATCAGTCCTCTTTTCTCAGAATCACGTTTCCTCGGAAGCCTTTTTGTCCGTCCGAAGACTTTTACAAAGAGAGGCCTAAGCTTTTTAGGCCTACTCTATTTTTAAAAAAATTGTAATAACTTTTCACCGTGAGCCAAAACTTCGTTTATAGTTCTCACCTTTTATTTTAACTAACGTGCAATTTTTTCGTTGAAGCAGCAATTTCTTTGAAGGTAAAATTATCGTAATATCTTTCAGAAATTTTAGCTTCAAGAAAGACGCTTTAATGCTTCTTGATCAAATGCTAATGCAATTCAATTGAATTCAACAATGTCAGAGATTGTAATGAAATGCATATTGGCGGATAAATCCTTTAAAAGTTACTGCTGCGGCATTTTCCGCAGTTTCTTTGGAATTAATTCAATTGAATTCTCCTTTTGAACATAATCATTTTTGTCCACCCATTCTGGTGACAGACTGGTGTCTTTGTATTTCTGTGCCATTTGACAATATATAAATTTGTTACACTATTTTGTTACAATTAACCTTTGAATCGAAAATTCTATACTTTATTCAGGAACCTAGAAATCATAGACACCATAAGGCTTTTAATTAGACAGAACTGGAAGATTAGGAGGGAATTCGCACCTCGCATATGTTAATGTTCTCATGCAACAGACAAGATCTCTTAGTGAGCTCATATTGTGATTAATTGCACGAAAATTGAAACCGGGTGATAAAAATATGAGTACTGTTTCCGCGCACGGCCGCGCGGTCTTCATGTGACGCGTGCCCATTCACCCGCAGATGCATTGGCCCCGCAATTGGCCGGATTGAATAATAGACTCCGTCATGTGCCAAAAATTTTTTTAAAGCTCCAAACGACGGGTAACGACGAGGAAATCGCGTGGGTTACAATGCGGAACAGCAAACAGTGTCGAAATGTTATTATTAGCTCATGGGCATCAACCGCCATCCTGACACGGAATTCCGACTGGATTAATGCTAGTTCGAAATTTTACGCTGCAGCCTTTGCTGTGCCCGTTTCAATCTTCTACACATCCTGGACAACGAATAAGTCGCAAATCCTCCTCTTGTAGCCCGCAACAATCATTTTACATTTCGACTGCATTGATCAGATAATGAACTCGCGGCCACAATTGGCAGCAATTCCAATAAGATTGAAATAGAGGACACCATCGTAGGTTCATTTTAATTTTCAGGACAGGACTACGTGCTTGTATTTTTATTTAATATTTTTGTTTTTTTATTTTTATTTGATATTTAATATTTTAATATTTTTGTGTCTGTATCACTACAAGCATAAAGGTGGTCCGGTAACGACTTATATCAAGTCAGTAGAAGTAAATATTTCGTATATTTTCGTAATTTTTATATTCATTTCTATGATCAATTTCACATTAATTAGGATTTAACTTACGTCTAAAAATATCATATTTTCATTCCATTTAAATGGATAATGTTTGAATGGTAGAGTAAACTTAATCACTACATGGTGATTACAATGATTCAGTGGACCTTGAACAGATCAATTTTCATTTTCAAATATTCCATTAAAATTTATTCTGCTCTCATACCCATAATTATCAACCCCCTTCCCGAAAAAAAATAATTATTACAACGTGCCAAATGAAGTGCCCGTTCAATAGCTGGGTTAATTCATTATATATCAGGGTAAGGACTACATTAAAAAGAGAGTATCTAAGCGCTTGATTTAATAAGCTCCCCGTTATTCATTTCGAGAGCTGGTTGTTCAGAGAATAGATCCTAGGGTTGCTCGCCAGACCAGATACAAAAGCACCAGGTCTTACAGGGAACTACAAGTGGGGAAGGCAAAGAAATTTGGTCTCCTACTCTGATGATTGAACTCAATTCGCAGTATGGAGTTAACATAAATATTGGAGGTGCTCTAACGTTTCCTATCAAACCAAATTTCGGGTTGATTATTTTTGTGGTGGATTTCATTAACATCTGATTTTCGAGAGTAAGATTTTTCTGGATATGAATTAGGCATTGGGTAACTATTAATAACGCGAATACTTTATTTTGAGACACATATATAATCCAAGTCAATCCTTAAATTTATGAATGAATTTATGAATTTATGAATTTTTTTTCTCATAAAGTCAAAATTACTTTTTAAAATATATTTCAGAAGATAAATTGTAATTTATTTTTAGTTTTTTGATTTGTACTGAAATTAAACAGTCAAGAGACGTTCTGAAATTAATGTTACAAATACATGTTACTGAATATATATATATATATATAGACATATTTGCTCAAATAGTGTTTAATGGGAGACAGTCAGAAAATTAACTTTAAGAGTCCTTGTACTTAGGTTATAGTAGTATAACAGTCACTGGTAATGCCACCAAAATTTAATCAAATGTCATCAGATATTAATTTGATCACCCGAAGCCCCTTTTTTCAAACAACTACACCCAGGGTGTCATGGTAGAAAGACATAACGTATAAGGGAATGAATATGCTATATCCATGTATATTTCATGCTATTAACAAGATTTAAAAAAGAACGGTCATCATCACCGCTTTAAGAGTTTGAATGACCCAAGGAGTGTCAACATTCCAGCAATCGAGCAACTAAAGATTAGCAAAAATGTTTGGCATTATGCTGTATAAGTAGGTACCACAAGATACAGCACGAAACTCAATCATTAAATTCGTCCTACCAGGACAGCTAAATTGCTTTTACAAACAAATACAAGTGGACATTAATTTATCTTAAATTTTAATTGTAATTGCATGCTAATATTATCATTTTCCAAATGCCTTTTTTAAAGTTCATGAATATTATTTGATCAGGTTTGGAGATTCTCAAGGGTTAACCTCGTTTCGTATTTAAAAGTGTGTAACATTACTCCGCAATACAAATTAACGACACTCAATTGGTAAGACGTAATCTTCCATTAGGCGAAGCATATTCCTACATATTTCAATGCCCAAACTTTTTTCATTTCGAATTTTTCTTAAATACGTAGCAGGTCCCTAATGATTCTTCAAAGAATTTAACAGATAAGATACTAAATGGAATATTGAGTTTTTAAAATCGTCAACGCGGGAACAGCTGAGGAGACGAAATCGGCACACCAAAAAAAGTTCAATGAATTTTCCCATAACTTGTAATTCCCCGAAGATCGAATCCGAATCGGGCTACTAGAAATTTTGGTTTTGTCTTTTTAATAATCAAATTCACTCTTCCAGATCTCACATAACGAGTGCCCCAGGTGGCGATTTTCCCAAAGTTGGAGGGAGTGTGCCGAAGGGAGGCCCAAGGAAGCAGCAGTGCGGATTCCAGATAGCGGTCTCCGCCGTAAATCCGGCGCAGCCAACCAAAATGCTTCCATCCTTACTCCCCTATCCCCAAAAGCTGACGAAAAACATTAAACCGCGATGCGCCCCAAACCTCCAGGCACCGCAGGCGACACTCCATATGCGTTCAAGTGCGTCTCCCTGCTCCCTCACACGGACATATCAGCCTCCACTACGCCATAAAAAGAACACTAACCCAAAAGAAAAAAAATGTTTAAAAATAATAATGCCAAACTGCAGCGTAAAATCGCCCAGACAACGCGCATTCTTGGATCCTCGCGGTTAACGTTTGAGAAAAACGCGAGGATGCCGTTCGTCACCTATACCTCTCCATAAGAAACGAAGAGGAGAGAACGGGCAAAGGCGTGATGCAAAAAAAAACAAAAGGGTGGAGACGAGCCAAAATTCTGGAAGAACGGAGACAACAAGGGCCATAAAATCCGCCTCTGATATGTCGTAAGGGGGGGACAGCAACGTAAAAAAAAACGCTCGCTGACAGTCAAGCCGTTAATGCGATGGCTACTGCACGCGTCGTAAAATGCAAAGATGTAAAAATATTCCTCTCCATTTTTATTTTGTGGAAAATTGAAAAAAACACGAATGCGCGGATACTCACGGGCAATCCTTGATGTGGCGTCTGTTGAACGCATACTTTATAAGACGCGATTTTTTAAGACACCATCTCCAAAAAGCTTTACAGCTTGCACTTTCCATTTCATCACCTTGACAAATCATGTCAATTTTGATCAATCCCTCCCCACATATCCGCGGCCGACTGTCAAAGTAGTACGTGAAACCATTGGATGGGAAACACAAAATACGATTACGAAATTCAATCCCTGCGCGTGCATACCAGAATATTAATTTTACACTCAACAGCTGTTAACAAATATGATCAACGAGTTTGCACACTGTTGATTTCCACAGAATCTAGTTAACGGTAATTGAAACGAAGCTTGTTCCATCATGGACTGTCTTCCATGTCGAACCCAATCGAAACCGACTTTTTGAAATTTTCGATTTTTATCCATACAGTCGCCCTTTCTGTCATGACTCCATGACCGCCCCCGGAACCCCACACACTTATAGCTACATCCGAGTCATAACGAGCGAGCCACCTAGCGCGCGAAAGGCAATATTTATTAGGACAATAAATTTTATATTATACAGCTGAGGGTAAATTTGAAGTTTTCGCTAAAGGAATGATAGACTATGAGGCCGTTAAGTCGAAGTTTTAAGGATGATTTAACATGATTTTTTTGCAAAATTGAACATTTATATTAATAAATGAGAAATTAGAAATAATTAATAAATTTTTTTTATATAATAAATTTCAATCGACTGATATGTTGAAAGTGAACAGCAATCATCCTTTCAAATTTCTGGAATGACTCTTTTTCTTAGTCACGCATTAATTTTTGATAGGACCAATTCGCTTCAGTTGATTTTCCTAATGCCAGAACACCCATGAACTAGAACTTATTTGAGTACATGACAATTGGCAACAAGGCAAAAAAATGTCGTAAGACGAATCTGGCCGACATAAAACTCCAATTTTGAATGCGTCGGACAAAATATTACAGAATAAAAAGAGGGTATGATCCATATTAATTCCGAGTTAAAGCCGAAATGTTTCTCGAATAAAACCCCGTTTAAAAAATTAAGATGGCACACGCCAATCGATCCACAAATATGTAAATAAATGGATGGCATTGAACTTTTCGGATATTTGCGGCAAAAATGGAACTGTTGAATAAAACAAGCCCGTTTAGGGAACATTAACATTTATGGACAGTAATTTATTTAAAATTATTTATTATGGCATTTATTAAACAGTAATATTGATGCATAATCAAACGCCAAAATTCACAAACCCGAGTACATATAGTATAGTATTTCTTCAAATATGAAGGTGGCGAACTTTAATACAGTATATTTATGAACCATGACCCATTCAATTTTTTAATACGCTGGGGATTGTATTAAAATAAACATACATTTGTCTGTGAGTGCATATATATATATATATATATATATAATAATAATAATATATTTATATATACACATAACTTGGACAGCAGTAAACAATATAAGAGCTCCGTCTTCCTCAAAAGAAACAGTACTACAGGTCAGTACTACAGTTTCTTTTCTACAGTACTACAGGTTTTAAATATATAAGTATATACATATATATATATATGTATATATATATATATATATATATATATATATATATATATATATATATATATATATATATATATATTATACGCCGATTTTATGCACAGAAATTGATAAATTCCTGGTGAGGGTGAAAGAAAGAGAAAAAACAACTTTGCACACTTTGCAAGTGTGTGGAAGTGCAAAGTTGTTTTTTCTCTTTCTTTTACCCTCACCATGAAAGAATTCCACCAAGTTAAGCCTGAAACTGTTAGCTTGATAAATTCCTGTTTTAAACAGTAAAATGTGGTATGACATTAGATCCAAGTAACAATTAAATTACACAATAAAACTCAATTACGTTGTGAAAGAATATTGGCAGAAAATCTAATACCATCATTCTTCTTGTCAAATCAAATACTTTTATTTTTAGCCTTTTTGATGCCAATATTAAATGCCTATAAGCTTAAACCAAGACACCGGATACTTATTCTAATTATATCAAATAACTTAAAGCGGTATCTTAGATCTTCATAGTGGGGTTTGTGGAGACTCAGTCCTTACTTTACACCATTTGCATAGGAAAACCCAGAAAATTAATAAATAGTGAACATATATTTGCTTAACATTTTCCGTATTATTGAAGATATAACACACATTTTAAGTACTCACGAATTTATTATTAAGTATGTTGTCCAACGTGAAGTGGGATAAAAACAAAAAAGATAATGTTTTCTAATATTTCGTCGGCACTACCACCTTTTTCACAAGAAGGCGTAAGGCTGTCAACACATGATGGGGAGAGGAAGAGAGCAAACGTAGGAAAAAGGGAGGGGGGAGGTATTTATCTGTTCAAATGCTGAGTGTTAAGAAAGAGAGTCCAAGGAAAAGGAAAAATTATCATTTAGTGGACATGGTTCAAGCCCTGGTCTTAACATATTCCTAAGAGCTAAATGAGGGAAGTATTGGTGAAGAGAGAAGTGCAGAAATTTCACGGTATAAATTCATTAACTTTGACTGGTACTCAAACCCAAATCCCTTCGATTACCGACCGATTACTTTAACCAATTAAAATACCAAAGTATACTCTCAGAAAAAAATTCTAGGGGTTTTTGATGGATCAAGATGCTATGACAAACAGCCGTAAGCTCAATGTCACAAGTAATTGAAGGCGCGCGCGCTGCGCTACAGACCAGGAGATTAAAGCATATTAAAACGAATTCAAACTCAAGGGTGTTTTCATTTGACTGTAGGGTCTCTATCAAGGAATTTTCTGCATTTCAATGAAGATGGGCCATGTTTTTCATCTGATTGCTAGGTGTTGCGTGTGGATTTGTGAATAGCAAAAAGTTTAGATGAGGGTTTAGTGATATTGATAGAATGGAGCTCTTACGGCTAGTAGTATTGAATAAATGAAAAACTCCAACAACCGTAAACCTTCAGTTTACGCATCCGCGTTTCAGTAGTGCGAAGTTTCTGTTATCAGGGTAGGTACCAATTTAAAGCAGGTGTGTTGCTATAAGTTTGATGTCCATTAAGGCAGAAATATTACCGCCACAACGGAGGTGTGGGAGGGTGGAACGCAAAAATGCACAAAACTTTTGCTGAGAAAAATCACCTTCCTTCAACCTCCCTGTGGTCGCTCACACCTAAGGAAGCATGACAACATATGGCATGCGAGCATGGACCCTTGCCATGAACCAAATATCCGTCGATTGGGGAGCCAATCCCTTGGCTCTGCCTTTCTGATACCACGAAACCCCAGTCTATCGACGCACCCCTGACGACTCGCGTCGCGGTCGTCATTTTTTCGAGGGAGAGCGTTATACTTTTACGCTCCCGAGTGGCTTTGCACTTCTCTCTAGCTGACACGTTCCGCTCGACCGAAGATACCCGTTACATTTTTTACGGATCATTGCTCACTGTCGCCGCGGCAGCAGTTGATTCTCCGAGGGCTTTCGTTCCCCGGGCGTCATAGTCATGCGTCAGCACTCGCCGGAATACTCGATGCCCGAGCAGTAAAAGTCCTCGCGGGCGAATATGTATCAAAGTTGTGACACCTCGCATGAGTAATGAACTAAGGCGTGGTATAAATATATGACCCTAGCTTCTTTCATTATTTAGCCTGAAATACTTCTACCATTGATTATTACTGGATTCAAGGATTTCCCGTTCTTTTAAAGAACGATTAAGGTATTCGTAATACCACTAAACCATTTTATAATTATCTATAACCGAACCTTTTCTGTCATTATATGCTCGAACCTGTGCCAAACTTTACGGTGTTTTTATTGCTTTAGGCATTTGAATGATTATATACCGATTACTACTTACAATGCTGTAGTCTAAAGCAGTGGTTAACAGAAGTTTTCGATTACTTGAATCTGCGTCCTACCGTTACCTCTGTAATGCTGGTGATATACCAGCCGTGATGAGTATGAATCACTCTTTTACATCCATGTCAGCAAAAAAAACGGAATACTAAAATGGATGAATTGTATCTCTTGAGCATGAAGTTCGACCACAACCTGAATCGTAACATTAATACATTTTTCCCTACAATGAAATCTACACCCACATGATAGACACCATGATTGTATATGGCAGGTTATTCTATAACAGGTATTCAGCATTAAATTTATGACTTGCTCTAATATTATACACTAAAAATTATTCTAAATATTCATATAATGCAAGCATTTTTTACATCAGCTCCATGCACTGCAATTTTTAAGTGCAAAATACTTCTCCAAACATTCCTCGCGAGAAGCTGTTAATATGATGGATAAGCAATGAAATAAGTGTTCGAAAAATTAATGACAATTCAGTGGTTTCCTTTAAATAATCATTATTTAATGATTATTATTAAGATAATTATTAAGTGCGAAATCCTGATCGTTCACGGAAAAAATTCGGACATGTATTTACTTTACGTGAAAATCACACCAGTATATAATTGAAATGATATGATAAACGATCAGTTAGAGGACATAATGTATGGTAAAGAACTAAGGCAAATACAGTTAGATATAAGGACCATGACGTAGGGGAAGATAGCTTCGGTCCAGGCATACTCGACGATAATATAGAGAGGATATCAAGGGAGATGAAATCAAATAAGGGCTTGGGGGTAGATAACATTCCAGCGGAACTACTAAAAGATTGAGGAAAATATGGGAGGAATAGCCTATATGGACTGATTCGTAGTATCTATGAAAAAGAAATCTGGGCGAAAAACGTTGTAAGATCAGTGTTAGTTCCTACTCCGAAAAAGGTATAGGCTACATTATGTGAGGACTACAGAACAATAAGTTTTATTTCCCACGCAGCTTGTTCACAGGGTATGAGTGTATTGCAGAAGAGATGAATGTATTGGAGAAACAGGAGACTAATCCGTACATGTCTCAGACTGCCCAGGTGCGAGGGGGGAACGGGGAGTCCGGATGGGTAGTGTTAGGAAGTGGTGTAAGGCAGGGTTGCCCTTTGTCACCTTTGCTGTTCAACCTGTATGCAGAGGATATGATAAAAGAGGCATGGGAAGAACTGGAGGTAGGAATGAAAGTGGGCGGGGAATTCGTAAAATCAGTTAGGTTCGCTGGTGGCCAAGCTTTAGTTTGTCAGTCTGCCAAGGGGTTGCAAGCATTTCTAAGTAAATTGGAAATTCAGTACGACAGATATGGGATGAGAATCAATATAAATAAAACCAAGGGGTTGCGATTTTTAAGAAAGAAAAAGGCAGAGCTGGCGTATACATAGGAGGGAAAAAAACTGGGGCAGATGGAACAGTTTATGTATCTCGGAGGTGTTTCAGAGCAACACGGTCAAAGTAGTAGGGACGAAAGGAGAAGTATTGTGCTAAGCAAAGAGGCTTTCTCAAGGAGGACGCAGTTGATGGCAGGTACGCTGAGTATGGATGATAGGTAAAGACTAGTTAAAACTTTTATAAAGAGCGTAGTTATACACGATGTGTAAACGTGGTCACTGAAGCAGAATGATAGAGGTAGATTGAAGGTTTTTGAAATATGGGTGCGGAGAAGAATGGAGAAGGTAAAATGGACCGAAAGGAAAAAACATGAGGAAGTGCTAGGTATGGTGGGCGAGGAGAGGGGTTTGTTGGAAGAAATCTTAAGGAGGCAGGAAAAATTGATGAAGAGCGTATTGATCGTAAGTTGGGTGTTGATAACTGTAATTGAGGGGAGAATTTTGGGCGAACGAGGAAAGGGCAGGAACAAGATATGGATGTGTGACGGGATGAAGGGAGGAAGGATGTACACAAGGATGAAGAGGTATTGATCTAGAGTAAGTTGCTGGATTTTGTTTTGTCAGGAATCACAAAAATAATTATCTGGTAGTTGTGTCCATCCAAAACCTACCTTATCAGGTAGAATACTTAATGATAACAATAATAAATTTGGAAGTATTGAAAAATAAAGAAATTTGAAAAGCTCATCGGAAAAAGAGAATATGCTAATGCCAAGATGAGATCGAAGGAAACTGAGTGTTAGAGGTGAGAAATAAAGCATCTAGAATAACAGTCACAAAAATAACAATGAAAAAAATCACAATAATGAAGATTAAATCATTGATTGAAATTATTGAATACATCATTACGCCTAAATGGTAAGAATTATCTCGGGGAAGTGCACAAAACAACATACCTACGAGTAAGTTAAAATTCCTATCCAGTCAGATGAACATCATATGAAAAATGGCCATTTATATTGCACGCTATGATAACCTTAAATGAGTAATTTTGAATTATATCTACCTTGATGACTAAGCATACTTTGGATTTATAATCTTAAGAAACATTTATCACACAAAACAGATACTTGAAAATAGAACATAAATCCTTTTCAACCTGAAACCTTTCCTTTCTGTTTAGTTCATATCCAAATATGGCGCATCCACGCTTCCGCTTCTTTGTCTTTGAACACCACCATATATCGAGGAAGAATTTCCTTAAGTACTAAAATTAAGGATCTTTCTAATACAAACTTATTCTCTACTCATTAATAATGATTAAAGTAAGCTCCACGCTGTCACTGTGACTCATAAAAATATTCGCACTCGGAGAAAACTACTTTCCTTCTCATTAAAGGATAAAAGTGAGTCTCATTTTCCAAGGAACCTTCCTCTTTAATCTATTCACCTTCGCCTTTTACTTGGTGTCTCATGCAATAAAAAGGAGAAAAATGTGAGGAAACAACTTGAATGAATGAGCTCATGACTTTAAAGAGAATCTCACCATAAAAAATGGCATAGAGATGAATGCAGCAGCCCTTACTTATACTCTTTTTACGCTCCACCTTGAGCGGAACCCATGATATTCTCTACACCGAAAATGACTTGAAATGAATTGACAGTGAAAAACCGTGTTTACCAATATTGTTATTTTTCGAAAATAAAATGTTCGGGCTGCGATAAAAGATTATACACGTATTTTAACGGAATTTTCAAAGAATTAAGCAAAACAATTGGGAAAATAAACAGAAGAACAGTAGCTAAGAAAAGCCGAGAAAAAAATTGTTTGACCATGGAATAAAACCATGGACCATCCATTTTTTCACACAAAAAGGGCTGTCTTAAAGTTACTGGAAAACTACCACTAATTTCATAAATTACAGCACAGCCAACCTGTGATGACGAAAGAGCAGCCACGGCTCACAAAGCCATTCAGAGTTGGAGGTTTATCTTTTCTCTTTGCTTTCATACCAACTCTTTTTTATTAAAAAAATGTAATTACTCTTGATGGCGAAGAATTTCATATTTTCATGTGCCCATGTTAGTCTCCGTGCGTGCTCGCACTCAATTGAGATACCCGCAGAGAGTTGAGAAAGGGTCAAGAGAAGGGTTGAGCAGGTGGGGAGAGGAGCCCCACAGTTCTCCTTCGATCCCCTCACCTTCTTTCCTTGCCTCTGCTCAATCTTTGCACCGTCCCCTTTCAGATCTCCTCCATGCCTCCTACGCGCTACTTTCGAAACTTCTCCGTATCCGGTCTAGTCTTGGGCCCACCTGCCTTCTTCCTTTGCTCTTCCCTCTCTTAGAGGAGGGGGGAGAGTAATAATAACGATGATAAAATAAAATGAAACCCTTTCTTACCGAACATTCTTTTCCGCAGTCCTCAGCTGAGGATTTAAAATGAATATCCCTCTCCTTAGAAGCCGCATTACTTCCTTAATTAGAAGAAAAATGAAAAATATCCGGGAGCTAAGGATGTGAAATTTTCTCCCTATCCTTCCGCTCCACCCATTTCACCGCCCGGATGCCTCCTGTACCTCCTAACCCCTTACGATCTTCCACCTTTATTTTTTACCCTTGTTACGTTTTCACTTTGTTTGCATTCCTCAGACCTTCTTCCTCCTCCCCGTTTCTTTCACCATCATCAAGCCGCCAAGACTTTTCCAATAACGGTAAAGAGTAATCAGCAAATGGCGTCGCACTCAAGGCCGCCGCTGACAGGATGAGCGGAAAGTTTCGCATGCACGGTGACGGGAGAATGATGGGGAAGGGAAAAGTGTTAATTTTAAGCCCGACTTTAATTAAATATTCGAATAAGACATTAATTATGATATAAAAATTACCAAATTAGGTAGTATCGTATCGGGCATACATGAAAAGAGAACCCTGGAGCTAAATTTAATCGTAACCCCGAAGGATGGGAACAGAGGTAAAGGCACCGCACAAGACCTTTGACTTTTAATCTCTTTATAAATCCACATCTTTGAATTACCCTTTAAGTCGCCTCAGGGGAGCATTTTTAAAACAATGTCATGTTCCCTTGCCTTCAATAAAACCTTGTGTGGTTTCTGGGTTTTGAAGTTTTTGCCAGAAATGGAGAGGAAAAGGATAACTTCCTATTATAAAAGCGATGGAGAGATTTGATGATGAGGAATGCGAAGGAGGGGTCTAGGAATATATGTAATAAGAGAGATGAAGGAATTCCCAAATAAAGAACACCGATCAAGGAGACATGGAATGATAATCACAGTCAATCATAAAGTGACTTTATTTCAAAGGTTTTGACACATAAAGCAAATATCTTCATTCAATCCTCTGATTTAACAATAAGATTCCCGGTTCCGGTAATTAAAAGAGGTAACAAGTTTTGGCATGACATGTTCGTGTGCATATGCATAATTTGGATTTTCAAATTAAACAGAGATCATTAACTAAATAGTAATAGAATGGTAGGCTACTGTTATTAGAATCACCAAAGGACGACGAGTTATGTCCTATTTATCCGCCGATGGCCACAGGCTCTCGTGGAAGAGGAATAATGTACATAAAAATTAACATTTAAAAGGTTCCAAGAAGAAATACGAAAATATATTAGGTATTTCTAATTTTCACGAAAGATATTAAGAACTTCCCATTTGATCACAAATAATTTACTAAAGATAACAGAGTATCCTCCAAGATAAACATGTATGTCTAAACTTTATTTACTTATTAAAGACCTTGACGAATCAAAAACAGTTACAGTATAAAACAGCAGGACTCCTTGACCAATAAACAAAAATATGGCTGTTTCGCCTATCTGAATGTCCACACTTCTGACTCTAGTTGATTGTAAACGAGTCTTTATTGACCACCATGCCGATGGAAGAGCTTACAAATGAAGAATTCAGCGTTCTGTATTCAAAGATTTTTCTACTTACATGACGTTTTTCTAGAATGTAGCTTCCAAGTCAGGCACACTGTGACAGTGCGTGAATATAAATAAATAAACACACACAAATATATGCATATAGTATATATACAAATATATAATATTTTTATATAATATAGTACAATCCGTATATATATATATATATATGTATATATATATATATATGTATATATATATATATATATATATATATATATGTATATATATATGTATATATATGTATATATATATATATATATATATATATATATATATATATATATATATATATATAATGATACACATACATGTTTATGCATATTTACACACACACTTTGTGCCTGAAAATGCTACAAGGGGTTGAAATATTTAAAATTGAAAAATAATCAACCCTTATACAGTGAAATCCCAAGGAATTCCTTGTTGGTATTTTTATTGCCCCTTCTTTCTAATAGCGTAACTAACAAATAATTGTTTCATCTTGTTTCTGGTCATGTACTGTGTAGTGAGTCTTGCGCAATCTCCGATGCGGTGTTATGGTATTGTTCCGGTGTAGGAAAAGTGAATCAAAGGTGGATCTGACTTCCTCATTGCCTCACTGTGGGTAGAAAGCCATCACTGACCCCTTCAGGCCCCGTTTAATTTCCGATGCCTCGCCGGCCAGCCGCTGGACTCAGCCCCGATAGGGAATGATAACTTCCGAGTCCTTCATCGCCATCTACCAGTTTCTATTCACCCCACGTCGTAGCCGGATCGTTGTCAGCCTAGTATTTATTCAACAGCATTCACATTTCAATGAAATTACCCCATTAAGACCCATGATTTAATTGTGGCTAATTTACAGATAAGGGAGAAACGTCGCGATTGTTAACGGGGAATATTATATAATGAGTTGCGCAGTTAGTCTACGGAAAGCGAAAGAAAAATCAAAGGACGCAACTTGTGTTCCGAAGACTGAAGGAGTTGACTTAAAAATTTTCTCCACACGCAAGTTATTTTGGAAGTGAAAATTCACTCGTACCGACTCGATTCGTAAAAAGAAAACCGTTACACTTTATGGACTCGTTCTAAATATGTAGGATTTCTAAGGTGAAAGAAAAAACTGCAGCCATAGCTCAGTCCCCGCCCAGCTTCTGAGCCACTTTTAATTACAAATATTTTACACTTCGATTAAGGATACTTTCAAATGTTAAAATATGAAATATTTAGCTTAAATTGACGACAAAGGACATTCAAATAATTCAATGTCCTCTTTTATCAATCCCAATCCTGAGTTCATCTTAAAGGACATATAGTCCTGATCTCAATAATTACACACTTAAATATGTCAATGCGCAAGTTATTTTCAATCCCCTCTCATAAGCCACTCCAATAGTTTTCAAGCACGATATGTTAAACTCTCAATGTACATGTATGCTTCTATTATGAAAAGTTGACGACAAAGCAAATAACATTTCTGGAGGTAATTTACTACTCCTAGAAAAATCTCTGAGAGTATATAATAAAACCATAATATAAAACCATAAGTATATTATAAGCCATAGATATGCAGATATCTCTTTAAAAAATTACGCTGACAAATCTACTTCATTACGATAAATATATCATACTACGGGCACAAGGTTTCAGAAATGAGAAGGCCAAGCAGGCACACTAAGGTAAGCCCTACTATTTGCTTTCCACGTCACATATGGTTTTTAAAACATGGAAACACTAAGTCTTAAGTTTTTACTTCAAAGGGAAAGTTAACCCGCAGTTATGTTAGCTACATTTTCCACAAAATTAAATTATTACCACAAGAAACCTAAATTTATGAAAAATTTTTAGCTAATGGAAATTGTAACTATGACGAGGTTGCCTAGCTGATTTCAGCAAGTTCAATTAGTAT
Source organism: Hetaerina americana (assembly GCF_022747635.1). Taxonomy (NCBI): domain Eukaryota; kingdom Metazoa; phylum Arthropoda; class Insecta; order Odonata; family Calopterygidae; genus Hetaerina; species Hetaerina americana. Next base: position 37,429,959 of record NW_027287538.1, on the reverse strand, counting down.
ATAATTGGAATAGCTAAAGAAGAGACAGTATTATATGCCCATGAAACTTATGCGATGGCATTAAAGAAAATGATCTCCTGAAGTAAGTCATCTCATTATTTAGATATCCATCACATAATACCCATCCGATTGCAAAATCTCCTTTCAGAGATTTATACACCCGTTCATAAACATGATACAAAGAAATATTCATTAAACGTAAAATAAAGTTTCTTACATTGTAAAATATTCACTGATAAATATAAACCATAGGACTGCTCACAATTAATGACTAAAATACAAAACAGAAGACAAAAAATATTTAAATGACCATTGAGTTTGCGAGCCAGAATTTTCCGTATTTACCAGCTGATTAATTATAACCTAAGATATGTGTCAAATAATAATACGCAAACTAATTTTTTATGGCAAAATTATAAAAAACTTAATTTTTACATGAAAACACCAGCAGTATTCTACATGCTGGTGTCACAGAGATGAAATCGATGGGCATCACTCTTAGCTCGTTTATCTTTTCTGTAATTGATGGGTAAACCATATCCCCTTTTCCTTTCGTTCCATATTACCTCTACGTAAATCTCCTTTCAAAATCCAAACTTATCCTCAGAGAAAAGTGAATGAAGGCCTAATTCTTTTGACTCTGCCCTCAAACACGGGATGTATAACAAATGTCAAGCCCGGTAGATCCTTCTCCCACGCTCTCTCAGGGATATTTTCGAAATTAAACAGGATCGAGCTGAGCAAAGCCAGTTGTTATTGTACAAGGCTTAGCAACATAAGAGGCTTTCCCAAAACTTGCAAAAGTGGGTTTATGCGTCACTTGGGCAGGAATTTTCCCGCACTCAATTTTCGTAATTTGAGATCAAATTTATTACCTGACAATGGAATTAGCTTTTTCAAAGCCGTAAAGATTCGGCTAATTTTTTTTCTAAAGAAATATTTCTCCAAAAATATTGAAAAGATACAAGCGCAAAGATTTTCTAGAGGGTCAGATAAGGTTAAATTTAACCCTGTAGAAATAACACTAAGAGGATTAAATCAATAGAAATAGATAATAATAGAAATAATAGATTTAAGAAATAGAAATAGAATAAGTAGAATTGCCACTTTTTTTTAAATTTACTCTGATATTCATTTTTGGGTGGAAATATAGCAACAAAAATTAAATGGACACTAAATTACTTTGATTAAATATAAGATTTAGCTTAATGTACTTCAACAACATTCTTATTTTTATGGGATGTTGCTTCAGATAATTTGTTTTATGCTGGATTTAACATGCATTAGAACGTGGACAGAATAAGTGAAAGAAAACGAACAATTTAAATGCTAAACGTAAAATTTAAAGAATTTGAAAGAGAAGTCACCTTATTTTATATGCATTGCATTATAATAATCATTTATACATACCTTTCCAAATAAATTATATTAAACCACAAAAAATTACTACACGAAGTTTAAATAAAAAATGCGTTGCATTGCTAAAGAGAAAACAGGTTGCTGGCAAGATTATTAAAATAGCAGTCCAAAAAAACCAACTGTTGAGAGATGCGCAATAACTTCGCGAAGTAGAATTAACACTATAACTCATTCCTATATGACTTAAAAATTGTAATTAAATTAAGAAAAAAATAAAGTCTTGCTTTTTTTAAATAAAACAAGGTAGCACGGAGCTTACATGAAAACTGATGATTTCATTAAAAGTTTCCACGTGAGACACATTGCGCAGAAACAGGTTGTCCATAAAGTCCATTGCTCCGACCCACATGGCGCTAATTAAAAGAATTTTACTTGTTCTCGGAGTTTTTTTCGGCCTCTCATTTTTATACAAAACCTGTTAATTAAACGGACAAATTTTTCCATTATCTCCAAAAAGACCTTAAGGGGCGATTAAAAAAAAAGAAACGCAGTGTATAATACGGAGTTGTAATTGCCGCCGAGACAACGACAGTAGACACTAGATTTGTTTCTTTTATTAGCAGTTATTCGGTAAAGTTTCACGTTATAAATAATTTTTTCATCTGAAATGAATTCCAGACCAAAGAAAATTATTTTGATTAATAATTCATTTAGAATTACCCCACATCATATGATTCGGTTCAGAACAATTCAATTAAATAAATGAAGATTAAATATATTGATATAATATCAGAGTCATTGATAGTTGTTGATCTTTCTGAATTAATAACATCATTATAACCTTTTACACCAACTAATCTGATTTTATTACATCCATAATTTACTGCGCTATTGATACATTTAAATTTTAACGCTGATAAATATTTTATCTAAAGCTTAATTTTTATCATCAATTCACAAAACGTTTCCGCTAACATTGGTAAAATTATGATGTCTATGAAAGCAACGCACTCCGTGGCCATTATTGTGAAGAGATTATCATATTATCATGTGTTCGATGTTAAATTAGTAAATATGATACATTTGAGTTATGTTGAAATGTATTATTACCATAATATAGTATCAATTCCAAATATGACGAATATGGGTTAGGATGGTATGTTCCATCTACACAATGAAATCTCGTTTTTCTTTTGACTTATTGGAACAGTAGATGACAGGAGAGGATAAAATTTACTCTATCCTTTCTTCGCTCGGTGCTAGGGAAAGGAAGTCGTGAAATTAACAGAGTATGGAAAATTGCCCCGTCAAATCCGGCCTTCTTCCTGGTGGTGTAGTGTAATTCCTCGGAAATATATCCGGGTTTTATGAGGCATTCCCGGTTTTTAGAAGAATTCTGGCCTTTTCCCACTAATTACACACTAGAACACCAAGCAAGCATTTTTTTACCGAGGGCAATTGAATCAAGTGGCGTTCGTGTATTACATAAGATTCTGCACCTTTTTCTACACTGCCGCGTTAAAAAAGAACTTAAAGATTTCTTTTTTTCACTATCATAAGGATTCGCGTTCGTTAACAATTCTGTATTTTGATAACTAGTACACTGAACTTCATCAATTCGTAACAATGCATTTAGATTGTCTAATTACCATATTTTTCAAGCCATACTTCTAATTAAATGGCGAATAATCTAGAGATTTTGGATTTCAGTAAAAATATAGTAGTACTACTATCTTTCATTCCAAATCCAAAAACTGCTACCAACAATCATCATTGCACGGATGACCCAAGTCTCCAAAAACATCACCATATCGGTAAAATAAAATCATATTTTACTCTTAGTACCTTCAAGAGAGTATCTCACAGAAGACCGCCCTCGCCATACACTGCGCGATTTCTTTGATTATTACTTTAACGCATTTTTTTGACAATAATTGGACCTAAGAGGATTAGGAAAATGCATGGAATTCCATCGAAAGTAAAAAAATACAGTAGTATGGTTTCCAAAAGAAATTTGTCATGACTGTAACAAAATATTTCCAGAGCTTACAGAAAGACAATGTTTCAATAAAAGTCGCTTGATAAACATTTATTGCAAAGAGTTAGGGTTTTACATGGCAAATAATAACGTCCTACGGACGGATCGGAGTCCTCCGTAAGGAAGGGATTGCAACCATCATGTGGGAAAACAGGGGCATCTACTAGTGGACACGATGTACGTTCTACTCATAGCACGGTTTTACATTATCATTTTGCGTTCACTATATTTCTCGGGTCTTTAATGAATTTCTATTCGTTACTCTCGCTGTATGCCGAATTCTCCCAACTACAACGAATGAAATGAGAACAAACAAAACTTGATTTCACTCCAATAAGCGGAACTATTTCTGCTAGACAGGAGGTCTAAGCTTATTGCAATCGCATACAAAATATTGAGTGGCTGAAAAATTCAGAATCACCAACGTAGAAAATAGAGTAATAGCGGTTGATCAATAACTGACTGACAGAAGAATCCCTGACATTGGATATATGAATGTATGAAAAATCCCTCAGGTGTATTTATGCTTAAGTGACAACAGCAGGTATTCTTTTGGCCCCTACATTAAAGTGTATTGAAGTTGATACGCGGATAGAGAAATTGTACCGAACACCAAATAACACGGCTTATCTGTGGATAGAAACTTATTTCCTTTCTAACAATAATAGTTTATTCACGAAAATCTAAAATGAATTGAAACCGGCTCGCGGAACGATCCTAATGTGAGAAATGAATACAAATTCTTTCCTTTGTGTTGGGAACTCAAAAATGTCGAGCATGAGAACACGCTTATTTCGCCAGCCGCACCGTGTGTGAGCCAGCGCTCGCTCAACGCGGGAGCTCTGCACCTACACTGCGGGAGGCCGCACGCAGGGGACACACATATTAAGGACCCCCCATCCCAACATCCACTCTCAAGGCCCGAAACGTCCGCGCAAACCAAATAATAATCTTTCCCCCGGGGGCCAACAATACTTGACCCTTCCGGGGGACCGGCATAATCCGCAAGGAGTGGACGGGGTGAGTGGAAGGAGGTTGGAGGGAGGGGGGGTGGGGAAATGAGACGGGTGAACGCGGGAGACAAAAAACAAGTCCCCCACTCTGTCGCTATCACCGACTGACTCCACCCCCGTCCCCTCATTCGCCATTCAGATAAAGAAACTCGGTCCCCCGCGCGTCGAAACAATGAGGTCGAGATTTCAGGGTACTGGGGAGTGTACCATAAAGAAGACAAGAGCGCTGGGGATAACAGGGGACGGCAAGGGCGCCTGAAGGGAGCAGGGGAGTGGGTGCGGTGGGTGGGAGACGAGGACGCATAAGTTCACGAGATTCTTTCTTTCTCCTCCCCGCTCGTCCCTCCCACTTCGCCCTTTTTATACTAAGCCCTGTGACCCACCCCTACCCTTCACGCCACGCACCCCCTTTCTTTCCCTCCCGCCCTCTTATTACGTGACACACAACCTTAGACTTCCGGCCGAACTTCCAGCCATTAAGTCAGCAGTTAATACTCGCTCACTCCCAACCACGCACCCCTAACCAAAACTCCCCTTCCCCTAAGAAGCAACCCTCACCCCCTCCTTTCCTCCTATCCTTCCATTTTTTATTCCCACATCCCCTCGCGTAAAAAGGGAAGTCTTTTTTTTCGCAGGACTTATTAACACTCTCTTCTTCCTACCTTCCTGGCCCTTCACTCCCGGGGCCCTTCTTGCCTGAGTTTCTGCCCCTCTTCCTCCTCCGTCGCCCTTACAACAATTCCAATCCCCTCCAACTCCCTCTGCCACCAGGGGTCCCGGATCCCTCGCCCATCACAACTTGCTTTTGTCTCTACCAAAAGCTCTTGTTTAAAAAGGAACCTCCAATTTATACGATCCCTTTCTCTCTCACGGGTGACCCTTCTTTCTCTTGGATTCCCGCCCCCATCCCCGTGCCCTCCCCCCCTCTGCACACAAAGGGAAAAAGACCAAAATCCATTTGTTTGACCTCTTCTCTCTCTCGACCTCTCCCCCAACTCTCCTCCCCCGCCCCCACTTCCCGCCATCCATTTCTCACCTATTGTCCGCAATGGCCAGTCCTTAAATTCCAAACTTCCATTCTAGTCCTCTCTCGTGTTATCTCCGGCGGCGAATTATCGTCTGCTCCTTGTCTGGCAAATGGATTTTCAGATAAGCTGGCCAAAGATTCAGTGCAACATCATTAACAGGCGAGCCAGATAATTGATTCAACTGAAACAATTAACCTTATGATTTTGTCTTACTTTATCAGAGGCGGGTTTCAACGCACCTTTCTCCGCATTTCATGCTTTGAAACCTTAATCATCCAGTAGTTTTGTTCTCCCCGCTACACAATGCGCTTGACTAAAGTAAGGACTTAATTTACAATTGTATTTCATTGCATGCCTTCCTCAGCTATTTTGTGGATTTAACTTCAAGGTTAGCATGTGAAATCCAATGAAAGTATTTTTGCCTGTAAGCTCTAGCTAGGCAAAAATTTATTAATCCAACTTGATACGCAATGACTCTCTATTGACGTTATGTTGGTCATTCAGTGACGTGATGTCCGGGGTAGGGGCAGCTTTAACAAACCTACACTTCCTCATAATAATATTTTAAAATACTTAACAATTATATGTATTGCGGAGTTTATAATTATCATTAACGAATAAGTACAAATTAACAGTTTTTTGATATTTTTTCTATGAAAATTAACATTTCTTTCAGTGAAGATTATGGAATCTGGATAATGAATGGATTTTAAAATATAATAACGGAAAGAAATATTCTCAATTCTAACTTAGAACCGACATACTTTTTTATGGTGATGTAATAAAAGAAAACAAATAAAACTGAAGTTTTAGATTGATCTCTATCTACATCTACATCTACATAATACCCCGCAAGCCGCCGCAAGGGCGTGTGGCGGGGGGTGTTAGGTCACCAACCGTAAAAACGAAAAACACCACATGCAAAAAACAACACGGAAAATTACACCCCAGCAGCGCACACACTCATGCAAAACTCCCTCCATCCAATACTCATGCAAACACATACACCGCAAAACAACAAAAAACTGCACCCCAGGATACAGCACCAAAGCCATCCTACAACACGCAAGCCAGGACACAACAAGCAAGAATGTGAAACATCACTACCACATGAAAATGCACCACAAAACACTCAACCCCCCAAAGAGACAGTAAAAGGAAGGGAATTCGACCCAACGTTGCAGGTAGCAGGAATTTCCCCCCGCCGGGAGGGAAGAGGGACTGAAAGGGAAACTTAAAAACAGATGAACAGAACACGAATGATGTCATGTGGAAAGAATGGGTTATTATAACAAAACACATAAGGTTAGTGGAAGAGCATGCATTTAAATACGACTAATTATTTTTTAGACACTGAGGGTGGCAAGTGGAATTTTTACTATCTATAATCCTACAGTTGCTATCCCGTATTGTCCGTGGGAAGAAGGAGTCCTTGAGTCGGCTAGTCCTGGCATCTATTTCCCGAATTTTATATGCATGATCCAAGCGACCAATGTATGTAGGAGTACGAATAATCTGCGAGACCTCGGTGCTGAAACATGCGGATCTGAATTTATTTAATAATTTCAGTCTTGCATTGAATGCAATTGCATTGCATTCAATGCAAGACTGAAAGAATGCAAGATGCAGAATGCATTGATGGTGGTGTGCAATGGCGTTAATAATTCATGTATCAAATAACCTTATCAATATTAATAATTAAATTTCTGACCGTTAAAGGTAGAAACTGTTAGAATCCCACTCCGCGAACGTAATAATTAAGGATAATCATACTGATTTATATTTAATGAAGTCGACATCTATAGATCCCCCCGCCACACGCCCTTGCGGTGGCTTGCAGGGTATTAAGCAGATGTAGATAGATAGAGATAAAATTCGTATTATGCAAATGTGATACTTGTTTATATGACTGACGTTTTTACTAAATTAACGGCGAAAGCACACTTTTGAAAAATGGAACATGATCTAAAATGTACATTATAGAATTTATTGATTGCTTCCCATGTAACACTTTCCATAGCTCGTTCCTACAGATTAAAAAAATAATTTATCACCGCTTATGTAAGCGCAAAGAAATAAACATTTATCAAATAATAAAACATCTGCATACACACACCCACACATTATGTACGCTGAGATGGCTCCAAACGAGGGCACAAAATAGATATCTCTGTTCCCGGTGAATAAAAACAACTACTCATTATAACACTGGCTACGAGAGACAACCAGCCTTGTTGCTTTTCATTAAGCCCGAGATCTATTCTTTTTATTTCCATCCTTTGCTTCGCTTGCTCATACTTAAACGGCTCATTTATTAATTGCGTCGAGGCGAGGATATTAGTATTTGCGAGCGAGGATATTAGTATTTGCGAGCGAGGATATTAGTATTGGATGAAGGGATTTTTGCATGAGTGTGTGCGCTGCTGTGGGTGTAATTTTCCGTGTTGTTTTTTTGCATGTGGTATTTTTCTTTTTTACGGTTGGTGACCTAACACCCCCCGCCACACGCCCTTGCGGCGGCTTGCGGGGTATTATGTAGATGTAGATGTAGATGAGGAAAGAACTTATGTTTCATGTTTTCTAGTTGATTTAAGTAAAATGTGAAGCTTAATTTTCCATGAGGGAAGAATTTATGTGCATATGAATTCGAATTAGCTAAGAAAAGTACCATATGTTGCCACTTGCAGGTGCAACGCAGTCATTGAGTTTACTCTAATGGTAAGCTTTTAATTCCCAAAATGAATTGGAATGTGGACGTTTGGCCTAAAAGCACAAATAATCCTGGTAACGTGGGCATATCCACACAAATAATTTGTTTCTGACAACTGCTAATAGAGTAGGGAGGTGTATATTTAAACCAAATAAGCACAAAACGTGCATTTTTTTCCTGAGTACTGTAATGGATATGAAGCAGTACAGAAAAACATAATTAAAAATAACATTTTTATTTGTTTATTCAACTGACGTTGAAAACAAGCGAAATACATGGGAGGTCATAAAGTTAACATTTTAAAAATCTTGTATCGGACGGCTATAATTTCCGATAACCCATCGTTATTTGAAAGATGTTATTTGAAATTTTCTAACACTTCATTGGGATGCGATCTTATAGCCTAAGACTGGGAGTCAATCCCAAGCAGTAATTCGCATGACAAATTCCATAGGCTAGAAAATTGTCCATTAATCTCAGATGAGGCAATAAACATTAATTACTGTCCTCGGTTGCATTCTTAGTGACGCAGTGGAAAGCTAATTATAAGCCTTTATCAGCGCTAAAACGACATAAGTTCCTTCTAAGAGCAGGCCTCGAGGAACCACAATAATTTCGCTAGGTTTCCCGTGACGCCAACCGTGAATACCCCATTCCCGGAATTTCCCATTCCACATCCCCCACCCTTGGAGCCCACAGTCTTAGTAACTCCCACTTCGCGTCTTATATGCTGCGCTGCAACAATGGAGCTCGCAATTCCAAAGCCAAAATCACTTCCTCTTAACTTACCAGCGCTCCACTCGAGCTCCTCTGGGGTGCTGAAATTTAATTGCAGCTCTGAAGTGCGCTTAGCAAACTTCTCAAATCGCAGGCATAGCAAGCTCACAACTTTGTTCTTAAAAAGTTAAATTTTCCGTCGACTTTTTAGTCCTTTCTGATATTACTGATACTGAGGAAATCGGATTGAATAATCAATATTCCGAGCAATTAAAAATATTTAATTTTCACAAAGAACTCCTTGAATGTGTGACATTTAATGAGTAAATACGCTCAACAGCGATGTATTTGAATGATAACTAGGAAAATTCCGAAGACTTGGATATCATGCAGATTTTAGAAAACTGATGATGCAGCAGAAACGTTGGGTTCATTAATTGTAGTGGAGTTAACTTATGTATGTAAATGCAGGTACATAAACGTGCACGCTACCAATCAATTACTACCGGGAAATTCTCTAGGTTCAAAAACTAACAATTTTTACAACTTTGCAATACCTATTTTCACTTTGACTAATGATCCCTAAATGCCGAACTGCGTTGAAAATTTGTTAGAGTTAAATACCCTTTCTTTTATAATTGAAAAATTTTCTCTCGCTTATTTTCATTTAAACTCTTCTTGTTGCTCTGGCTGGAGATAATGGTACTACCTGCAGTGACTAACAATTCAGCCATTGGCGATAAACATAGCTGGCAAAAAGGATCGAGCAACTTAAGGACCTGATCATGAATAGCATTCAGTCGGTAAATATAATAGCAAAAGTATCATCCACATAATTTTACCTTCGATAATGAAGATACAAACTATGATCAAAAGTTGAACAGCAATTGACATATCTCTGACGAAATATAGTAAGATAAGACGATTACAGATAATATTATTATGCACTTGCTTTTCCCGCATGGTTTCCAAACTAAAAGCCACTGAATGAAACTCTAACATATTTAAAAATTACTCTCTTTTCCGGTACAGTCACTCTTAATCTTTCAATGATTGCTGAAATAGAGATATTCTGCAGCATGTTTTTAACGCACGAAAATAGAAACACATTTACATCTTGCTAGGTATTAAAATTTGATTCGTTACATCTTGAATAACTAAGCTAGTTTATGATCATTTTATCGAGAAAACAAAAAAGCGTTTGAGAAAATAGTTTTTATTACTAAAAAGGATAATAAAACGCAGACGGTAAAACACCTATGGTTATTCAAAAAATCATTTTAGCGAGTTGCATAATGCTTGTCAAGGTAATGAGTACAACCAATTTCGCGATATAAGAAGCAGAGTAAGTCCCTTCGGCATGACCAATGAATACGAGTTTTACCGACCGAAAACCAAATACGAATTATGATCCTATTCCTAAAATCGGAGGAGAAAAGTTTTGAAAATGATTTTAACCAACCACTATCTTTTTTATTTCCACGATCACGTTAATACCCTGCGCTGATTTGGCATATTTATGTGCGCACCGAAAAACTGAGCGTATTTAACCTCGAAAACAATGTAAAATAGGGAAATCACAACGCTAAGGGTCCAATTTAAGCTTGTTATAATCCACTAAATTCCAACAATCTAGTTAACCGTAGGAATAATACAGATATAAATAAAGAAATACGTAATCAAGATCATAGATATAGATTAATCATGCTAATGTTTATATCTTGCCTAAAACGCGGTTTATTAAAGGTGCTTCATATTTTTTATCACCATTACATTCAACGTGTCTCGCTAAATTAACTAAACTAAACAACATCTGACTAAATAACATAGATAAATAAATACTCAGACACTGTCATTGTAGCTAAATCGCTCGATATATTTGGATGGATTTACTTTCGTACCGTGGTGATACTTGACACCTATCACTTTTTAAATAAAATTCAGAAAAGGAAGTACAAGGAATCCATCAATTAAACTTAAAATACTAAAACTTATAAGATCCAATTTATTTGCAAAATGGTGAGCTCCCAATAATATCCGACAATGGGAAAGACATAGATATAGGGCCGTAAACTCGTAATCCATCCAGATTAATGGCCTTGCAAGATTCCTCTACTCCGAAGGTTTCCCGCCACTAACCCAGAACAGTAAGATCCAACTGGGAGCTCATGCACGCACACAAGAACACACACGTACACAGTAGTTCAAACACACACACACAGGGGTATCAAATGTTGCCAGGACAGTAAAGCCTCTATTTTTCGACAAGTGTACTCAATAGTCGGATCGTAACCAGAGTAAACATTGGGAGGGAAGGCCTTCTTCCCCAAGAGCGATTCTTGAAAGGCAAGAAAGCGGATGCAGTACTTCGCGAGGAAGAATGAGTGAGAGAGAGAGAGGCCCCTGAGCGGAATTAAATTGCATCGGCAATAGGGTTTTATGGGTTTGCGGGCATTCCCATGTGAGTGCACGCTGCGACGTCTAAGACATGTGGAAGGGAGTGGGGGGGGGTGCGGAGAAATGGTCGCAAAAGGGATTGTGGACCCGCGAGTACCATAAGCGCATATCGATCCCTGGGTCCGGATGGAGTCCTTTGCGCCAGGGATCGTGCAATTTCTACTCAAAAGCACCGCTTTCCTCTGCACTATCCACAAGTTATTTCAGCTCTTTGATAATCATCTGTTTTTTTTAATCCTTGGCAGACTCCCCTTGTATATCAACCTAGATAAGTAACAGTAGTAACGGTTGCCAAACGTACCAAGAGATGAAGGATTTTGTGCACTCCTAGTGTATATCCCGAGCATATTCCAGTCAATTCTTTAATTTTTGTTGTGCTATAATCCGAGTATAACAAAATGTACTCAATATGGTTGGTTGGGTCATATTTCTTCGAGTCGTGGGTTTCACTTAAATCTTCAATGTAAGCCATTTCTTACCGTAAGTATTATAATGCAATTTTACGACGAAAAATGAGGTCGATAAAGCTTTTTCGAGAATAATATCCCATAAACTCCTACATATTGTCCTACAACGAGCATTGGCCTATGACGCAATATTAAAATTAAGCTTGTAATTAATCATTACGACACATGAAACTATTTTTATTTGGGCTATAAGGGGGAAACTGTGTTTATTTTTCTGGACCCCATAGAAAATTTACCCAATTTTAAAATATCTGTTAAATTTATGTCAATAACTATGAAAATTATTCAATGCTTGCAGCAGTTTCTTATACCGTTCATTATTCATTGATATACATATATATATATATATATATATATATATATATATATATATATATATATATACATTGAATTTTATAGTACCCTTTTAATCAGAATCGCACTTTTCAATAATTTGAATTTCACATGATATTCTTGATTTTTGTGCGAAAATACAAGTAATTCATTATGCATATTAATTCTATTCTTTTATGACATAATTATTTAAAACACACAACCGAAAATATCTCAGAATTGCAATTAACTTTAACATATGTAAAATGGTGAAGTTAGTCAGAAATTAAAAAACGTCCAAATAAAAGGACCAAATAAAACTTCATGACGGTATTTTTTAACTCCTAGAAACATTAATAAAAATAGTAATGTATACTATTACTAAAATAATAATATCATTAGTATTTTCAACGATAATTTATATCATTACTCGTAACATTAATTACAAGACCACTGGGAATCGCTAACGAAGTATATGGAGTCGGCATATCTTTCCAATTTTCAAGATGGTATTGCGTCGCATTATATTTTTGCTTACCTCACTCCAGACTTACATTACTTTTTAAAGAGGATAAATGAATGCACGAGCTAATGCTGATGAATATGGTCAGATCGCCAAATAGCTACAGTTAGAAACCGATAAAATATTATCAGGCCTGCTGTTTACCCGAATGCTCATCAATAGTACAGCGTGCATAACGGAGTTCACAAGAGGATGCAAACATGAGTGGACCCGGGAGACTTCAAGCCAAGGAGACCTACCTGACAAAGAGATCAGGTAGGCACGGAAAGTAATGAGAAAGTGTGGTAGAAGCTATTTTCATAGCATGACTTATCACAAGTGTTAGGAATGAAAGATCATACGAGGCAAATTGACGTGAAACAATTACGCACCGACCCAATAATTGAAAGATTATATTTAAAAGGAGGCAGATTCCTGAAAAAGTTTTTAACTAGGATGTTTTGTTTTGATAAGTCGGAAAAAAAAATTTAATGAAAACTTTCATGTATTTTTATTGGTTCAGTTGGTCCAAAAGACGAACCCCATTCAAGAAATGTTTTTTTATTCACCTGAGTTCTGACGTTACCGTTCAAATTTACAATCCTCGTTCTTGATTGTCAAATGGAACGGGTTAAATGACTGAATCTAACACACAGAGACGAGCTTATGATTATAGACGAGTTAACTCAATTATAAAAAAGGCAAAAAACACTCCCAAGATATTTAATAAGTTCTCGAGAGCGTTATCTACTCAGAGCCCTGACTATTCAAAGCAACTATTTCTCCCCTTGAGGCTGCTAAGAGAAAACCCATATCATTTCAGCCATTCCATAGCATTCCCTCTCTCCTCATTACAGTTTTTCGCCTTCCCCTTCAGCATCTTTTTCTGCAAAATTCACCCCCGCTGTAACGGAGGATATTAGGATATGAAACCTTTCCGTACCCTCCCCACACAGACACCTCCCTAAACAACCATCCTGGCCGACAAACTAACTGTGCTCTTTTGCCTCCCTCACCGGCCATTTTTTGAAAAACACTTTTTGGATTGGGGACGCAAGAATTGCTCCTGAAGGACGGGAAACGTACCACATCTCCATCGCTCTCCTCCCACATCACAGCTTCCTCGTCTCTTCATTCCATTCTACACCAAATCCTTGCATCCCAACTCTTTTGTCTTCTCCACATCACGCATTATTTGTTCCAGACTTCCCCGTCCACTCAGGGTAGTACACATGAAGTGAACATTGTGAAATTATTCAAGTTACAACTGTCGAAATCAATCGCACCTAATCACATGCTATTGGAAAGTATTCCACGTAAGTTAGCACTGAATTTATTCATTTAATAAGATTGACTCATACGAGACTAAATCTCATCTCCACATTACCCTGCAAGTCCCCACATGGGCGTCTTTGGATACCAGCCATACACAAGTAATTACATTTTTTTAAATTTCAGTGTATCATGCATCTGTAAACGGAAATTTAGGTATTTCTTGAGATAGTCAAACCATACATTCGTAGCCTATTAATTGTTACATTTGAGAATAAATTTCAAGATCACACATGTTCTACATCTACATCCACTCAATACCCCGCAAGCCGCCACAAGGGTGTGTGGCGGGGGGTGTTAGGACACCACCAGTAATTTAGAAAAGAAAAAAAACCACATGCACAAACCACAAAATCATACGTCCACAAAAAAACATGGCATACATTCATGGATGAATACTTACACCCCACACACATGCAAACACTCAAACTACCAACTAACATACACATGCACCTACAAGTATACCTAACAACTTTGCAATGTTTAATTTTGTTCCGGCTTGTAAATTCAATGCTTTTAATATTTCTAAAGTGACTTCGGTTTCTTACTACTATGATTTTTGATTGTTCGGGGAAAGAATGAGTATTTGTATCTATCTGTACTGGAATCTCTCTCCCTTACTTTATCTTAGTGGTCTGATCTACCTAAGTAGTTTGAGGCCATTATAATTCCTTCAGTGCCATAGTTAAACTCGTTTGTTCTGAACCTTTCTAAAAGTCTAAGCCTCGCTTGTTCTATCTGCATTTCAAGTGGTTCCCAGCCTAAATCCCCTATGAGACCTTCACACTTGTGTTCTTATCATAACAATTTTTAACGAATCTAGCGGATTTTCTTTGGACTTTATCTAATTCTTTTTGCCAAGTTTTCTGCCAAGGATACCAAATACTTGGGGCATATTCCAAATGAGGTCTAACTACAGAAAAATAACACCTCTCTTTAACTTTTTCAGTACATTTCCCCACCACCCGTTTTATGAAGCCAAGTTTCTTTAAAGCCGCATATTGTCCTGATATGTGCTCCCCATGAAGGGCGTGGTGTTAGAACAACCCCCAAATATTTAACTTGATTGGCCGTAGTCAATACTGAACCCTCTATTTCGTAGTTTATATCCTGTTCGTCACTTCCTTTGTTCCAAAATTTCAAAACTGCATATTTATCTGTATTAAAGTTAGTCCCTATTTATTGCACCATTCCGATATATTGTCTAAGTCTCTAGAAAGTAGTTCGCGATCTAGTTGGCACCTTATTTCCCTGCATACCACGGTGTCGTCAGCAAATAACCTCAGATTGCTACCAACGTGTGTGCTTAAGTCATTAATGTATATTAAGAACAGAAGAGGCCCTAATACACTTCCCTGGAGGACGCCCGAAGTTACATCGTGTTATCGAATATCGCGTGTTTACTATGATTTACATTGAAAGCAAACCGATCAAATTGTATGGGAACACTCATCAAAGGGCATGAGAGATGCTTGTATTATTCGTAACACCAAAAGATCAATAACGATTTCCTCTCCCCTCCCTTTTTTCATTGCTTCTCCTTCCCGTTTAACTGTATCTTTCCCTTTTGATAGGTTTCGGTACACGACAGAATAAAAATGTGGTTTTTGAATAACGAATGTAGTGATAATATACATATTTGAACAGAGACTTTTTCGTTTCAGGAAACCACATACATGACCATTAATTATTTGAACCATTAAAGTAAATTTTAATGATTGGCCAAATATACCTATTCATTTATTTAAATATAAATTTTTAAGGAATAACAAATGAGCAGGAGACAATCAGCAAATTTATAATGCAAAAATTTAATTTCTGCCACGCTTATGATTCGCTGAATTTTGTTTATGTTATAACGTTTGGTAATCTGGCCAGCTAATTATACATTCCATAATTTTACGCAAAGAAATGAGCGAAAGAAATAATCTTTGTGGATAAGCCCAATCATTACAAAGGTTATATAAATATTAACACATTATATATTGACACATTAGAATATACATAAAATAAAAAAAATATAATATACATTCATATTATTCGTCAAAGAAAACAACGGTTATGTAATGAAACAACTTTCAACAAACCGACGCTCACCTTATATTTTACTCCAGAATATTTGATGTGGTTACGGTTATTCACTATTATATACACTAAATAACTTAGATTAAATAATGATACTGAAACGTAATGCCCTAACGCCGAATAGTGAAGGTTTCTGATAAATGTACAATAACAGTGGAGACTTAAATAAGAAAGTTAGATAGATTGTTAATCTTCAAAAGAAGTTATCTTAGCCGTGATCACTATAAAAAAATAGTGGCAACTCTAGTAAGATGCAAACTTACCACTTTTCTCTCCTTGTTAGTAATTCACTTACGGGATAAGAAAGAAACATAAGTCAGGAATGAAAAATGAGGAACAACATGCCTACATTTTGGTTGAACGGGAAACTTGGTAACGAGTGTAAAATAGAAGTTCGTTATTACTACAAAATTTTCATAGTACACGTTATGAATACAAAGCATGGGGTAGATTGTTAATTCATCAATTACCGTGCAACGAGAAATCCACGCAAATTATATCAGACACAAATAAACAAGTATTTAATTATATTTTGTCGTAGGGTCAGTTTTATTAACCTATTCTTACTTAGATAGGCTTTATACTCAAAACGAAAAGTTTTGAAGCCAATAACCCAGTTCTATGCCTACAACGATAAAGTACGGGACAATCTTAAAAAGTAAATACTTCCAAAACAAGGAAATTAAATGCTCAACCATGAGATTATTTAATTAACATGGCTCCGTTAAAATACTCGTAGGTGTCAAAGCTGACTTACTCAAAAAGTAACGGGTTACTTCCTTTAAGTTATCACCCACCGCATGAACCTTTGTAATTCCTCGAGTTCCACTCCCATGCTCCAACCCTCGCCGCCCTTTTCATCTCTGCCCTTCGCACGCAGAAATACCCTTTTGGCCTTTGCGAGGGACGGCGTTGACCATATACTGCCTCGAACACGTCTCAAGACATCCGCACCCGACCACCCACCCAAGTCTAGACTTTTCTGCTACACAAACACACACACACACCAACGTATTCCCTTCTCCTCGCCACCCAACCCAGTTAATAACCAGAGGCCATCCCATATCCACAAGGAGTCTCCAGGGCGTCGCATAGCAACCCTTTCTCCCCTTTGGTGCTTCGCAAAACTCTCCACTCTCGAGAAGACGTCGAAGGAAAGGGCCTCCTCCTCTCTCACTCCTCCCCGAAACTAACCCCCCCCTCTAAAGCTATCCCTTCCAAAACGCTTATAAGCCAACCGACGCAACGGCCTTTAAAAGACCCCTCCCCACCCGTCTGTCTCCCCCGGGGGCTTTCTTGAGTGGTCACCCAAGGCTCATCTCGCTTAAGGGAGTCCAGGGAGGGCAGGGCGCCACACAAAGGAGGCGCAAAACCGACAAACCCTCCCTCTTCCTTTTCAGATCCCTTTGCACCCCCGCATCCTATACCCACGACGCACTTTGACCCTTTCGCCTAGGCAGTATCCCGACCTTCCAAACACCGCTGGCTGCTCTCATCCCACGATCACCGCCTTCCCGCTACCCCTCTCCCTCAGCGCGAAAGGACGAAAGAAATAAAGGGTGGTGTGCAACCATTGGAGAGAGGTGGAACGGGGGGGGGGGGGAGAAGGGGAGTGTGGAGAAACCGGGAACCAGGGGTTATGGCCATGCGGCATTACGCCCCTTCCCTCCGGGGAGAAAGAATCCTATGCGTTTCGTCGGAATTACCGAAAGTGACAGTAAGCCCTGGGGGGGGGGGAGGAGGCGAGGAGGGGTGATGGAGAGTGCGTGCTGTTATTCCTTCCCGGACAAATACCCTGAGGGATAAAGGGGCTCCGCAGTGGCAAAAGTCCCGACCAAATGGCACGCGGATTGGGGGTGGGAAGCGTGACTGTTCCCCCGTGTCCGCTGTGATGCGTGACTCAATGTCTGTGGTGGTCGAGTAACGGTGAGAGAAGAGACAGAGGATAGTCTTTCTTGAGATTGGAAAGGATATAGGTTGGGTGGCGGTTTCACCAAAGTCATACAATCATATTTATTTCTAGTGCCCCGGCACCGAAAATATTTCGAATTACAAGTATTTATCAAACAAGAATTAAAAGTATTTTTGGTAGTAAATGTTTAAGTGACTGCCCGCATTACCCTTTCGTGCGTTGTTTTAGGCTAGTTTTGAAAATAAACTTTCGTCGCGCAAAAGTTATGTTCTGCATTCATCCCCGGTATTTTAAGCCCAAGGGGCACCGAGAGCACAGAAATGTGAAGTGCGATGCTTAAGATGGTACAAATGCGGAGAGTGCTGGGCGAGAAAGATGGAGAGAGGCAAATAATAGGCTTTTTGCCTATTCTTTTCCTCTCTCCATCCTCCTTTTCGCCTATTCTTTATAATGGGGTGTAGAAATTTTAAACATGAAGAATTGATGATTGTCAGAAAATATAACCATAAATGGTCAAAGTTAATGAAAACAATATGATTAACCTTAAACAAGTATACAACCTCTCACCAGTAGTATTCAACGTGCATGTAAACGAGAGAATAAAAGAAGCATAACAATTAGGCATCAAAGGAGTCAAAGTGAATGGTGAAAATATTAACATGGTCAAGTTCGCAGATGACAAAATAATAATAGTTGCAGTGACGCAAGAAAAACTTCAAGAAATTCTGAATGCTGCGTAATTAGTATTTTTGGATTATAATATCATCATCAACAAGAAGAAAACTATGAGCATTTAACCTTGTGCATGAAAGCAAGAACCTGAAGCCAGATATCAAAATTCGATGAGTAAAAACTACATCAAGTGGAATGCTTCACCTACATGGGTACCACTATACATGAAACTTGTTCGACCGACATCAATCGAAAAAAGGCTTAAGTTAAGAAGGCGTTCAAGAAGAAGAGGCAACCACTAAAACCCTGACGCTGTAAACAAGAAAGCAGTTAGTCTAAAAACTTCGCATGGAGCGGGGTACTTACGGATAAGAGACATGAAACTCTGGAGAGCATAGGATAGCGAAAATAAAAGCTTGTGAAACATGGTGCTCGAGAAAAATGTTGACGACTAAATGGACAAACAAAGTGATGAACGAGGAATTATATAGCAAAGCAGAAGAGGAAAGGAAAATAGGGAGAATTCAAAAGCGAGGAAAAACTTGATGGATTGGACACACCTTGAGGGACAATGGATTATTTAGAGACAAAATTGAAGGGATAGTTGACAAGAAATTCATCTGAAGAACACTATGGTAAAGTACATGAGGTAAATTATGAAAGATATAAACAAAAAGGCTAACAGGTGGGGAGAAAATTAACACTGAATGGAGTAAAATGTAGAAATAAAGTAAACCAATTATTAAGGGATAAATACTGATGGTGATGATGATCAGAGATTGTAGCAAGAAACCTAATTACCTTTTCAGGTATATAAGAGCCTAACATAATTAAACTTATATGATCATAAGCTTGCTCCTACGTTGATTTACTTCTGATTCAATGATTTAATAATATAAAGAAAAAATCATTCCATTTTGTTTGTTATTTAGCAAAATAAAATCCCTAAACACCTGCTGTAACGTACAGCACGAAGCAGGAAAGAATCGGTTCTCACAAAGGTGGTAATATTAAATTGAAAAGGGAATAGGTCACATGAAAAAAATTATGCATATATTATTTATTTAGGTAGTCTAACGGTTGAGGCATGTGTTGGATGGATACCACTACCAAATAAATATCACTTAATAACACACAACACCAAATTTTACTCTACAAGTCCCTCTTCATCTCTTGATACTTTCTTCCTCTTCCTTCATCCCGTTCAATATCCTTATCCTATTCCTGCTTATGCCCTTTCCTCCTTTGCCTAAATTTCTTCCCTCTATTCCAGTCTTCAAAACCCATTGCCGATCAATATGTTTTTCATCAAATTTTCCTTCCTCCTTATGATATGATATCTCCCAACAGCCCCCTCTCCTCCCCCATCATACTCAGCATTTCCTCGTTTGCTTTCCTTTCGGTCCCATTCATCATTTAATTCATCGCTCCATCCTTCTCCATGCCCAAATTCCAAAAGCCTGCAATCCACTCCTATCCTCCTGCTTCAGTAACAATGTTTCCACGCCGTACAAAACTACGCACCATGTCAAAGTGTGGCATGAATTTTCTTAACATTCTTTCCCAAAGTCCTCTTGCCTCTTTAATCATTTCCTCCACATGTGGGATGAACATCACCGGTGAAAATGGACAACCCAGCCTTACACCTCTTCCTAAGACTGCCCATCCGCATTCTCCGTTCCCTACTTGTACCTCAGCAGTCTCTCAGATTTCATAGTAAATTCCGTTTCCTCGATAGCTCAAGTGGTTAGCGCATCGGCCTGACAAGTCGAAAGATCGGGTGTTCAAGTCCCGGTCTAGGAAATATTTTTGCACTTGTGATCTGCTCCATTCTGCCTTTCCGCCTCTCCTGTGTTCGTCCTTAATATGTGTTCCTATCCCTTTTCTTATTTCTACTTCCACGTGAATATATATATATATATATATATATATATATATATATAGTATATACAAATACATGTACATATATATACACATACATATACATATATATATACACATACATATACATATAACGATTGTACGGAAAAACTCACACGAGCGGCACAATAATGGGCTGACACAATATAACACAAATGGAATAGAATAGCAACATTTAAAAGGACACTCACACGGTAAATTGTTCAAGCTTTTTGCCCTCTCAGAAGCCTTCTTCAGGTGTTTATATATATATATATATATATATATATATATATATATATATATATATATATATATGTATATATATATATATATGTATATATATATACATATACACACATACATATATATATATATATATATATATATATATACATATACATATATCCATGAAACTGCCAGGGAGTGAGTGATAAGGTTTTATTTGAGTTATGTGATTCGCTGACCTAATATAAACTTTCAAATGGAATTAAATTAACTCGATGTAATATAGTAAATTAAACATATATAGCTACTAAAAATACGAAGGTAAATACAATAAATTAACAGAGTGGAGAAATTTATCAAAAATTTTAAAAACTAGAATGATATCAGAGGAAATTTTGTAAAGGATGTATTATAGGGAGAGAAATTATGCTGCCGTCACAAGAGCTCCGGAAGCTGGCGACAAAATTAAATAGCAATCTGTCTCACACTCCCCATTTTTCGTGAAATGACGGAATGATCATGGGGCAACATGCATTTAACACATGCAGTGGACGACTTCCTGCTTAAAATCTCGTTGCCCAAAGGCTCGTGTCCAATAAAATTTGGGAGAAGGCCTTAACTCGACCCCCATTTACCCAATTATGATCCCTCGCATCCCCGCGTAACCCGATCCGGTTCCTTTCTCCCTTCGGACCCCTCCTACGCCACGGCCCTTCAAGGACACGCATTCTCTCATCATCCTTACCCGACTCCTATTTCCCTCTTCCGATTGCAGGCCCCCGTATGAAGGGGGATACCTGAATAACCCGCCTCATATGTATGGGCCTTTCATCCTCCGAACAAACCCGCACGCTTCCATCCCACACCTCCACACGGACCCCTCGACCCCGGTTCCCACCTCCTCCCCACCCACACCTGTGCCCCTATGGCTCCTTCCCCACCCCCTTATCTTGAAGGCCCACAACAAACCAATCCGCCTTCGCGCTTATGGCACCTGATCCTCGCACGGATGAAATTCCAAGAATGCTTGCCCCCTCCTTCTGTCTGCTCCTCACCAGAAACCAAACCCCTTTCTCCTTTTGCCCTCGCCGCTACCTCACCCCTTACCCACCTAAACTGAACCTCCCTCCGCCCCTCGCATACGGAGGCTAAGAGGAGAAACTCCCTATTCCGCAGAGCACACCTGGGAACACCTTAACCTACACCCTTCGGTCTCCTCCCATTCCCCCTGTGGTTCGCGTTCCCACTCCTTTCATCCCTTCCACCGCCGCCTTCAAAAATCCACCATCTCCCGTTTCCATCACTTTAATCGTCCAAATATGTCCGCGCATCTGGGTGTGTCAGGGATTCTAGGCCCTACGGGCGGGAAGAGAGGTGGGTACACGCGGGAGCCTCATCCTCCGCGAGCGAAAGGTCGAGGGAGTGTCGGGTTTCGTGTCTTCCCGACGGTTATATCACGTCTTTTTCACCCTCGTGCTCCACGAATAACCGGTATGTAGATCGAGACTTCAGGGCATGGAGGGTCTCCAAGGAAATCGTCAAAATGCAAGAAGACATCGATGAGATGTTAGAGTTATCCCTTGAGTTATATAGGTTAGAGTGTCTAAGACGTACGATGGGAATGTACTGGGTGTTAACATATTCACAGCGCACAATAATAATAAAGCAAGAGAATCGAAAGCTAAACCAAGACCGATAATATTTAAAGAAGTGAAATGGCACCAGCATTGAAAAAATTCATATGCAAAAATATAAAGTAAGAACCAATCCAAAAGAACTTGCCCGATAATTAAACTTATGCTTGTCGCAAAAATTGGAAAGCCTAATATTGCCATTCTAGTCATTGAGGAAATCATCAATTAATATGAACTGTATTATACTTACATCAAACACGCTTAGAAATTTGAAATTCCCATGATCCATCTCATGCTAGGACTTCAATTGCTCGGCTGTTCTAGTTATCCATGGGTATATCCAACGCATTCCGAAAGTCCATTTGTATCGGTGAAAGTATTTTCTCCTAAAACGATAAATGCGCTCATGCCCTCACTAGTTCTCGTGCCCTACATCCCAAAATTATCCTCTAGTCTAGTTCTACACATTTTCTGCCGCCTCTTCTCTCCTTTTCCTCATTTCCTACTCGCCAGGCAACGTCGTTCAAACATCCAATTTCCATCGCAAGCGGAAACTTTTTTTTTCAACATCCCCACCCACATTACGCCAAGCCACAGAAATTTTCGGATGAGGAGAAGAAAAAAAAAAGCCTTTCCCTTTTTACAAGATGCCGACATCCTCCTCTCCCTCACCCTCCAAAAGTCCAGGGAGCATCAACACGGAGAGGCCAAGGAAACCAGCCGCCTCGCTTCCATTTTCCTTTCCTTCGCCCAGTTTTGAGAAGAGTACGCCCCTTTGCTGTCTGACATACCACCGAACGCGGCCGAGCTCGGAAACGCACAGTCACAATCAGATGTGACGACCGTAATAATAAAACAAAACACGCGACTTCCCCACCGCGACGCCGATGGTAGCAGCATAATTCCCTCCCGTCGCCACGCGTCCATACCGTGTCTTTTTACACCTTTCTTTTTTATTTCGTCCATCATCCCGGTGCGCACCGCGTTGTGCTGGCGTAATGTGCATCCTTGCGTGTGCGTGCGTGCATGCGCGCGTGTAGCGTGCTCTCATCGAACGTGTCGCCGGCCCGCGTGTCGAATGGGACATCTCCCCGCTTGGCTCCGTCCGCGTTTCATTTGCTCGCGTGAGAAGCTGCCCTCCTCTCGAAGACCCTTCCATTTTTGAGAACCCCTCCGTTCTTTCCAATGAAATATCTCCCCTTACGAGATTTCTCCAAATGGAAGGTCTCTAAAGTCTCCATTCCGGGTGAAGATATGCACTGAACTCAGGTGAAATAAATCCATGTGTAAAAGATATTCAGTCTTCGATAAAAGAAACCGCTTTGTAAAACAGATTCCCAACAAATAAAAATAAAGAAATGTATAGTGATCTATCCATCCATCATAATACGCTACATCAATGTTTGACAAAGAAGAATACTTGAATTAGTTGTAAATTTGATAAAACACTCAAATTCGAGAATCACATTTGCATCTTAGCATATTGCCAAATGAAAGATATTAAATATCTAAATTTAGAGGAGAGTATTACCGAAAATGTTTCACTCCTAGTAGATACAGCATATGATCAAGTAACTGTGAAGAATGTGAATGCCTTCATAAAATTATATCTCCAAAGATATGTCGGTAATTTTTTGATCCAATGAATAGAACGTATCGTATTTCTAGGAAGGAGAATTTGTTTTAAAATTGGAGTAACGCCTTAAAAATCAAACTTTGGTTCGAAAGAATTTTTCAGGAGGAAAAAAGTATTATGGTATTGTTCCAATAAGAGTCCATCGCCAACTTTTTATATTTAATTTATTCAATAATAAGGATAAGGATTAATAATTAAAAGTATCAACAATAAATTAAGCGCACAATACTATATTTTCTAAAACCACTAAGAGAATTAAGGTCAACAAATCGTCGTTATAGGAGTTGATTGATCCCCGAAAGTGGTGACTGTGGAAGTTAAATGGATATTAATTTATCAAGAAACTTTTAAAATCACATCAGACTGTTCAATCCCATGCGGAAAATGGAAAGCTTTAACAAGTTAATTATTGAAATACATTCAATGAGATCCACTAAAAATACATGCCAAATTAACTCTAGCAAAAAGTAGTTAATCAAATTTAATGATTTTATGCATTATGGATGAGTTGATTCAGTTCCCAATTTACACTTTTTCCTGAATCACAATGATAAATAATGCATGTTGAGTGCCGAAAAATATATTAAGTAATTAATATTTTCGGGAAAAATATATCAAAAACAGTGGAGATGATTATATCAATAACGCTGGCTATCTTTACTCTTGAATTAAATCAATACTAGAAAATCTATTGAGAAAGACAAAATTAACATATTTTAGACTAATTAACCTGGAATAATACGCATGTTGCAACAACCTGATGGTATTTCAATATATTTGTCATTTACCAAATGTATATATACATATAGGATCGATGGATTTGAGAAATACTTAAACTAATGACTAAATTTCATTGGCGTCTCACCGTGCCGTCTAAAACCCACAATTGTAGATAGTAAAAATATAAATAAAAGGTGGTAACTTCTACTGTTATAACTTCAAAAATTTTTTCAAACAAAATATACAAGAATTTTAAGAGTTAAAGCTACAACTATAGCTATTTCAGTTTTGAAAAAAAATATTTTAATTCAATATCGAATCAGGACACAAAAGAAAAATTTGGAATCAGAGGAATACATTAACAATTTATCGAAGAGCTTTCAAATATTCTTAGTAATCTATCTTATATTATTTAGGTAATTTGGGTTTCTAATTACTTATTTAAAAAAACGTCTCTTTAGTTTTAAATTAAATTTTTAAGATATTGATCCAAAATCGCAACCATTGTTTCTTAAGGAAGAATATCTTTAAATGTAGAGAATAATTGACTTAAGAGATCATTTTTCACAGCAACATGTGCGAATTCTAGGAAGCATCCAACCTGCGTTTATAAGTCCGCGCCATTGCATTCGAGTGATTTCTGTGGGTATGAATTTAACCAGTGTTCCCTCACGAATTCCTCTAGGCTACCGTAGTTACCGAAGGGGGCATGTTGATTCACGCGAAGCGTGCATTTGTTTACTGAGTCTTTTTTGGGTTCGTCGGAAGATGTTATCAGTGAAGATGACGGAAGAGATATAATAAACAAATTTGCATCGATTTTTGCTCTTTAAGCAAGAAAAGAGAGGCGTGGAAGCTATGGAAATTATACAGAAGGCTTTTGAGGACGAGCACTGTACGGGCAAACCGGAGATAAAAGAATGGGGCAAGTGTTTCAAAGATTGCCGCTCGCCAGTTTTGAAAGTGACGCGGATACTGGTCGACCTTCGAGCACAAAAAAAACGGAAAATATCGAACTAATGCGACTAGCGATTAAAGAAAATCGCCGTTTGACAGAGCGCGAACTAGACAGTGATCTTATGATTCTGAAAACTCGTTTCGATACTAAAACCGAGATTTTCGGCATGACTCGCGGTTGAGCGGCGTCTGGCTTCTTCACCACGATAATGCGCCAGCCAGCCATTAATCGAACCTTATGCAACCATTTTTGGCAAAAAACGACATTACACATCTTTGCCAACCTCCGTACAGTCTCTATTTAGGCCCCTGCGATTTTAGCCTTTTCCCAAGATTGAAAATTCCGTTCTAAGGGCACCGGTTTTGACGATATGGAGACGACTCAAATGAATGCAACTAGCGCACTGAAGGCCATTCCGAAAACTCAGTTGCAGAACTGCTTCAGGATGTGGAAGCAGCGATAAATGGGCAATCCTCAGTCGCATGGTGATTACTTCGAAAGATGCCACAAGCCGGATGACGAAGAATAATGCCAGCGCGGAGTTATGAACGCAGGTCGGATGCTTTTAGGACACATCGCGTATAATTTCCTTTTTAATTCAAATATTCTTACCGAACTGCATAGAACAAGAATTATTTCTGTTTAAAATTTAGAAAAAGTATTCATACTTCACTAGTACCAAGGCCAGTTTTGAGCAGCTGTAAGCTTAATTAAGAGAGATCTAAAATTTTAGTCGCATAGGGCATTGTGCAAAAATCAATTTTATGTTATATAAATAGCCTAATCTGCACATCATATTTGGCACAAGTCTCCGGTATTACGACGACGCCAACCGTTGCAATTTGACACATGTTCAGTTCCCTTGCTTTTGAAGGTGAAAAACGCCTTTTATGAAGATGTTTCTTCACATCTGAGAACAGGAAATAACCCAATGGAACTAGGTTTAGACAATGGATAGGATGAGGAAAACACTCCGCTTTGAATTTTGCAATCCAATTGCGATTTAACAGTGGGTTTTACGGAACCGATAGCACAAAAACACGTCTCATGTTCTATGTTTGTCTTACAGCGTGTGAGGCGCATCAATATAATTTTCAACTTTTATGATACTATAAACGTTATTCTGCGATCTTCTTTCACAGTGAGAGCAGCAGTGATTTCGTAAGAGCAATATGTTGAGCTCCGGGACCACTTTCCTTTGAAAGTATTGCCACTTCCAGCTCTAAGGAAAAACGGACTTTCCATAAGCTTCACGTGCAATACCATTGGGATCGGATGAAATTTGCTCAAGCGAAAGCAAAATTTTGATGCACCTTCACGCATTACAACTCTATTGTTGCAACCAGTGAACTGAACATGCTTCAAATTTTAACGGCTGATACTGACGTAACACCGAAATTAAATAGATGAAACTTGCACCACTTATACATTACAAATGGTTATGTCAAAATAACATACAACTATATTATTGAACAATAAATATAAGAATGAAAATTTAATAATCGTAATTTCTTGAACAGATCTCGTATGTTTATTTAAATACTCTACTAAGGCAAGCTTTATGAATTCGCAAAAGCACATGTCACATTCATGCAAACTCGTAAAATTATTTTGTAGGATATACATAGGAGGTAAGGTTCTCCTTCCCATTGCCCTTAAGTCCATAAAGAGAGACGGAGTTTCTCAGATTCTTTTATATTTTCTTCTCTGATCAGCCAGTCTAAATTTCGCTTCTTCCTCTTTTCTCAAAAACCATCTCCCACTGTTCCTCTTTCTATAGTAGTTTTAAACATCTTGCTTCCTCTTAAAGTAACCATCCTCCAATTTCTTTTCCTCATGTATTCATCCTAAATTTCATTCTCTACTCGACACTTTTCCTCCACTGCTTCTTTAAGGGATGGTACCGCGCTGAAAACCGGAATCCACCATTTGACTTGTCACGAAAAGCTTAACTACACATTCTGGCTACCTACGTGTCCGGGGGAAACGACAAAAAACAAAGAAAGTAATTTAACTGAAATCCTAATATAAGAATTCCATACACTTAAGAGCATATTTCAAAGTGAAAGTCGCTTATCAAACGATATGAAGTTAGTTTGCTTATCTACAACCCACTTCTCCAATAATCGTTGATGCTAGAGAAACAACATACATTCTTCTTTTAATTTTCTATTATCATAAGCAACTTGGACTTATATTGGTTCGCTATTTCTAAAATTTGGAACAATGATAACCGAATCTTTTTTGTTCCGCTTTGGAAGCTTGGGATATCGGCTTGTTCCAGAATAAATCTTCTTTGTCCGAATAGGACCTGTTCTGGTTCAATAAATGAAATGGAAACTTTCTCCCCCGTTAATTCAAAGTAGTCGCCGTATTGTGGGAGTGAAATTACATTTATCTCGTTCAGATTATATTGATGAACTAGCAATATCAGGCTGAAAAATAATTCTTTACCAAATTTTATCACGCACTATTTCGCTAAACGCGGCATATTCTTAAACTTTAATTGTTAAATTTCATATGAGTTCTAGTTTCGCTATACGATAATTGAAGAGCCTTACGAGTACATTTTGATAGATATGTTTGGAATTAAACGTATGGTAAATTATTCATATTCCAAATCTTTTGTTTGGATGAAACGAGGAAGGAGGAGCTCTTGATTTAAGAGTACTTAGCGAGAGAATAAAACCCTCGTAAAATAATAAATACGTTACAACCCTTAACGTCAATTGAAGGCTTGTAGTGCATTAGTAAAGTAGTTAATGAACAAGGGTGATTGCAGGTGATAGGAAAAGATTAGAACTTCGTTCAGTAAAAAACCAGGGACAAACTTTTAAAATCGTAGAATTCTTGAATTATACACGCCAGGGGATTAATTCAATTATAGTTTTACTTATTCACTATATTACTATTATTACACTACTTATACTACACTACATTGTTACTATTATTCACACTACTTATCCATTATATTTTTATAACTGTTCACTTAACTGCAACAACTAAAGAGCCTGTGTCTCAATGGTTTCTACGTAAATATTGGAATGCTATACGTTACATTTACAATTCAGAGAATTAAGGGAAAACGTTGAAATATTATGGCAATAGACTTAATTTTTAGCTCCTCCAATAGGCATGATGTTAAAGATTCCATACATTTAATATGTTTTGAGTATATTATTCAAATACTAAAAGACGCTAAAATTATTATAATATTATCATACTGATATATGTTTTTCATTAATTGTTTGGCGTAAATATCGCCGATATTCCAAAGTCACAGTTTGTACTGTGTAAAGTGATATTTTAAAATACATTAACTTTTTAATATCCATTAACACTGTCACGCGACAGTCGTACCGACCGTTCTCGGCATTAGAACTTTTATTTATGAAATAAAATGCCGATTTAATCTTCGGCAAGAAGTTGAACACGTGAGAAAACGGTTCCCGATCACAACTCAATGAATTTCCTCGGAACCAATCAAATCCGTGTTGAAGGGTTTGCGTACTCCGAAATATAATTTACATGGTTTAATCAGGCAAATATGAGTTTCATAGAGTATTTAATGGCCTTACTAACACTGAACCGTATGTTTCTCTTACCGCACAGTCAGTTTCGAGTCGCTAATACAGGCTACTGCGCGGCGCAACTCGTTGGGATTTCATATTGCAAATTGGGCTCTCCCTGGCATCTATTTTAACAAGCAACCAATATTAATACTGTGAAGGAATTCTATGAGTCCTTGGAGGCTAATTTCTTCAACGCAGCCTTCATCACCCACGTGCATATGAACAAATGCGCACTCTATTTAGTAATAAACACTTTTAAAGCATTCCCTCCGATATTCTTGCGTAAACATTGCCCTGCCGAGGCGGCGGAACGTAACTACGAAACGAATTGGACGGGGAGCCTCCCCAACACTGCAACCCATCCCGAAATTCCTCCGGCCTCCTTTCCTCCCTCCCCACCAAAACACCACACCCAGTCCTCGGCTCTCCCACTCCACCACCCCATGCTGACCCCCACGAACCAAATTCCCCACTCTCCTGCCCCTGGAATCCCACGCCCGCTGACCTCCCGCTCCCCGCCCACCATTCCCACCCCCTGACCCCGAGGTCAACAGGAGCCGACGAGAAAATTGACGCTCATTTGATGGCAGGGGCGTGGGGGGTGAAGGGAGGGTAAGGACAGGAGAGTCGGGGGCGAGGACCGAGCGTAATAACGGGAATTGAATGCTAATAGTGGCAGTGGGTGACGACCGACGAATAAGGGGAAAGTAGTCGTACGGGACGGGGAGAGAAGGGAGAGTTGTCGATAATGGGGAGAGGGGGCGCACGGACGTGGAATGAAGGGGGTGAGGATAAACAAGGGGGACAAAGGGAAAGGGCGTGACTCAGATGTGGAATCGACTTAAGCGTGGAGCGAGAACGTTATCAGATATGAAACTACGGGTAGGAAAGTTAATGTTGGCTGTAAAACTGACGGATAAAAAAATTTAACGAAATAAAATGCACGGCGGGGAACTGACAGTTTGACGGCCGGAAGATAGTGTCGACTAAGTTGTCTCTCTGTATAGCGATACTGGCGTACTCCAGAACGTTGGTCGCTGATAGAAAGTTAGCCTATCTTTGGGGACTTATGATTACTTATTTTTCTCATTGGTATAAAAAGTGCATTCCCTGAGAATCTTACTCAGCCACGCACTTCAAAATAACATGCAGCAACAAAGTTTATTCCAATTACGAAGCTCTGCTCTTGGTTTACAGCTTCCATTGACCTTATATAGAATGCTTACAACCAGGAACTCCTAGAAAACCAGTTAATATCTTGGCCTTAATTAATTAAGATTAATATTTGGTAACATTAACTAAAACCTATAGCATTAATCCACATGCAACTATCAAACAATTATAGTTTTAAATATTATGAGTTAAGATAATGTGGTTTGGTACACACCGAGGTAGAGGAAATGACGTAAATGTTGTGGCTATGTTGAGGTCTGGTGCATTAGAAATGGAAAAAAAATAAAAAATTGAATAATAAACACTTACTATTGCGTCATTATTATTATTATATCCCGGACTATACACGTGTCTATGCATTGATTCCTAGTGCTGACTTAAAATTCTACTGTGAAATAAAGTGGGACATGGCTACCTCAACGAACCAAAGAAATGTTTACCATTTCTTCCGCCATGAAATTTTAACGCGTGACATCTATCCTTCAAGTCTCAAATCAGACTTTAGTTCGACGAAAAAATTTATGTACAGATTTAAAATTAAGACTTAATTAGGAGAAAAACAAATTTGTACTTTTCCACAAATTTTCTTAAAATTAAAAAATGCAACCATTTAACTTTTACGAAGTCCTAAACTCAGTCCGACGTATCATAGAAAATTAAGATCCTAAATAAAATATCGAAATACAAATTCAATGGTAGTGATTGAATTGTATACATACTAACTTTTCCACAAAGATTATGCAATAAATAATTTTAATAATAAAAGGCTTATCATATACACTGTAATAATTTGCCAAGTTATGCTAGCAATGATTCCTCCTGGCGACACGTTTAATGGATGAATGGCATTTGAATCACGTCATGTTAAACAAAACTACATGCACCAAAACATGGAATAAAAAATACTTCTAAAGCAAAACGGATAAGGAGCATAAGCAAGTGAAGTCAGGAATAATTAGATAAAATAAGACTACAGCGGCCAATATAACATCAATCAGTCCATATTTAGACTAATGTTGTAGCAAAGCAAAGACAATACAAATCAGAGATCGGCTTCTCAATTAACTTCCTCCTCCACCCAGCTCAAGTAAAACCATTACTGAGCCAATATGCTCATTTGTCATTCCAAAGTGTGAAAATGAATTAAATGACCCAATCCACCACAAATTTCCAAATTTCCTATAAAAGTAATATTTTATCTATAGAAAAATAAGATTATATATTACACAAATGATATAATAATGAAATAACCGGTCCCCCTCCCCCTACCATCACTCTCCCCCTGCTATACAGTATCAATGAAATCACGCGGAGTTGAAGGCCCAAAACATCGTTTCGAACGCAGAAATTTCTTTTTTATGATACTGGTTTATGGCTTTGGTGTTGGCTATCATTTTGGTATTATTTTTCATAGCCACATTATAAATAACACAATAGAGAAGCTGAGAGAAACAAAATACTAATCGATGAGAACCTTCCGGTGAGAACGAGAAAATTCGTCGATAAAAACTACAGCATTCATATTGATGAGGTTGACAATAAGTACTCGAGAACTATGCTGCACAAACGGCTGGTAGTTGAGTGGGGCTATTCAAAGCAGTGACGGATCTCAGGTTTCCAGTAGAGAGGTGTGTAAGAGAGCCCGATCCCAATGACCACACTATGCTGGAACACCAGTTAAATTTCGCCACACGGTGAGAGGAACTTGAAAGAGGAGAAGAGAAGCGTTTACGTGAAGTTGGACAACTGGAGTTTAGAGGTGACCGCTGCAACCACCGTCACAGTCACCTCGCACCACATCATCCCTGACTTCTATCAACCGCACAGTGCTTTCAACACACACTTCTGATGCAAGCTAAGATGCCCGAAAACGAGAACTAAACATTTCGGGAGGTTCGATAAACTCTAATTTGGAGCATTTATGTGGTTCACCAGCCAAAAGTTAATGCATATTTAATGCCAGTTGACGTAAAAAAAAGTGTAATCCTTGATCCTTAGTTTAAGGTGTTTATGAAGTAAATGATGTGATATAAAAAGTGGATACACGCAAAACTTCAAAATATAAGTCGTTAAACTCCTGTTGATAGATCATTGAATAGAAACTTCATATAAATTTCCGAAACGTTGCGAATTCTCAAGTAAACCGATTGATGAAAATTATATGCAAAATAATTTGAGAAAAACCAGAATTTTTAGCCGTATCCACATGATAATAAACCCAAAAAGAATTTCCAAGGTGTGAATATTTGTGAATTTGCCACTAAAAATTAATCTACGATCTCAATAAACACAATGATGTAAGCTAGCCGACAATAAAATGCATGGAGGGAGATGGTAATTCTATTCCCTCATTGTCATGTCTCAATCGGAACATCCTCTCACTGTCGGATGACGTAGAAAACGCTAATTCTTTTCAACTCTCACTAAAAGTATATTCTTATTCTTCAAGGTAATATTGGTGAGATATTCTGGGGAACTAAAAATTAACACAGCCGAATTTTATAATACGTTTATTGGAAGTTAGTTAAAATAATAAATTATCTAAATAATGTATCACAAAAAGTGATAATAACATTTTAAGCGTACTAAATTATTCTAGTCAGTGCGAAATAAAAAAGTTATTACTTTGCCAGAAACTTCTTGCCTTTACTGTGGCGCCTCCATGTAAACCCGGGAAATAGGTCCTCAATCATATTAATAAGATTTACGCTTAAGTATTTTCAGGTGAAGCACCTACATTATAACGAATAATTAATTTTCATTTGTAAAGCGGGAATTCACAATTGCAATCCCTAATGTTTTGCCAAAGATGACGCGTGCACAGAAGCAGGACGCTTAAGTATGACGAGATGTTTCTGCAGAAGTAAAAATACTTATTTTTTCACCACGACTATAGAACACATATAGTATTGTCGAAATTCAAGTTGAAATTAAAGAAGCGAAGGCAACAAATTATAACTGCATACATATACTCTACCCTACATATGATGTCTTCACTCAAGGAGCCACCTGGGATTATCAAAATGCAAGGAAACAGGACTGAAACGTACCACAGTAGAATAATGGTTGGCAGATAAAGGAGAACCGACGGGAATATAAAAACGGAAGCATGAATACGAATGGCAAGGGTGGTTGGGAACGGGATAGAGAGAGAAAAAGAGAAAAATAGAGAGAGGGAGGGTGGTAGGGAGAAGAGAGAGGTACACGTAGCAAAAGAGAAAGAACGGCCGAGCTAAAGATAAAATGTGGAAATTATAAAAAAGGGTTATTGCCACGGGCGTGACCTCAAGCGTTAGCTGAAGAAGGTATTGAAAGCAAGCCAGGAAAGAAGGAAAAGGAAAGGGAGAGACATATAAATTGAAAGAAAGGACCCTCTCCTCTCCCCGCAACCTACCACTTCCATTCACGTCGTGCCTACTTGCCGCTGAATAAACGACGCGGTCACGCCATCGCACGGCGAGTCACGGAATTCACGTGGGGCATTGCGGGGAGGAAGTGG
Source organism: Hetaerina americana (assembly GCF_022747635.1). Classification (NCBI taxonomy): domain Eukaryota; kingdom Metazoa; phylum Arthropoda; class Insecta; order Odonata; family Calopterygidae; genus Hetaerina; species Hetaerina americana. Next base: position 37,396,036 of record NW_027287538.1, on the reverse strand, counting down.
CGGTGGAGGGGATTTGCGGGATATCCGGGGGACGTGTGTAGGGAACGGAGGGGGGGGAGGGAGATAAGAGTAGTGGGGACCTTGTGGGGGACCAGAAACCCAAAAGGATAGGAAGGATCGTGGGTGAGTGCGGGGAGGAAGGTTTCCACCACCGGACTACAAGTTCGCTTTCGTTCTTGGTTAGCGAACCAAGAATGAGACGGAGGGAGTCGGTTGGTGCCGGAGGGAGAGAGGAAGAGAGAGAGAAGCAGAATTAATGGCTTTTTTTCCACGTGTGGAAGGAGATATATTCTATCTCGAGGGAGCGCAATGTTGATTCATATCTGCGCCCGCTAAGAGCCCCCGACTCGGGGTCACTCAAAAGGGCGAATCCCGCGCCGTAATGACACAACACTACGTCACTCCATTAAGGGAGAGGGATCTTAAAAGGTTTCATTTGAGAACGCAAGTGGGGGGAGAGAGGGAGTTGGAAGCAATATAGGCGTCTGGGGAAGAGTAATCAGCTGCTAGAGGAAAATGACACTTCATGAATTGCTAAGAATAAACCGAGCCATCAGTCGGTGCTTTAGCTGAAGACAGTAAAAGCAAGTTAAGACGTGATCTCTTGATTCCTTTCCCTTTCCTGACACGGTTCAAAGAACCACCACGGGACGTAATTCTCGATGAAACATGCGAGAGATTGAATGCTTAGTGAATTCTATCTAGTAAACAAACTTTCATCCATAATAGTACTCCCTCAAATTAATTCCAACCAAACGGAAATAATCGCCTAACTGTTAAGCTATGTTAAGTACTCAAGAAAATGACAGAATAACAAAAAGATTTCATGAGATACCTCACGATATTAGATCATTAAAACTCGCATGTTGAGGTTCCAATTAATAGCGGGCATTTAAATGTTGAAACATTGTGATATATTAAGAAAATAAACATCCCAAAGCGACCGACCATGCTATTTTGGAGTTATGCAACATTGAAATTTTTATTCCGCACCACTGTGTAAAGCTTAATTAGCGTTATTTATATTTCTGAGAAATTAGTGGAAAATCTTATAATAAAATAGATACAAAAATTTTATACAACATTGATATTATTACAGTGGAAGTACCAAGTCATTCTTTTAACACAAAAATATTACAATTGTTTTTGGTCATCGATGGGTACACGAAGAACTGTCAATACCGCCGCCTATTATGAAATTATTGAATATTAGCTTGTTAAAATTACCATTCTGCAGTTTAATTTCTACGTTCGTTCACGGAGAAAGGAAACTTACACAAAATCAAACATGCGTCGCAAACAATCAAAGAAAAGGGTGATGTCTAAAACCTGGTAGGGAAACCAAGGGAGAAGCGGTAGACGGAAGGCAATAAACAAAATATATCTTAACCGAGGGATTCTCGAAAAAGTCGACGGACGATTTCTGAAAAATCCTCGGATATCATATTCTAGGAATTCATCTGATATTTTATAAAGTAATAAATTATTAATAATTCTGGTATAGAAAATATACATAGATATAATCATCGGTCAACGAACAACTTTTTGCCGAACATTCAACTGAGCAGAAATCTATGCCGAAGGAAAGAAAACTTTCACATTTTCCAACTGCTCTCCTAAAACTTTTCATTACTCACCATTAAAATATTTCACCCAACATTGAAATATGGCGGTAAGTAATAAATGAAAATTGATAACATACTTCCCTAAAATGTTGACAAGTTTGGTATTGTAAATAAGGTTTAATATAAATTTCCACTGAACAAAATGAGGCGTCGAGGATATAGCCTTACATTCCTCAGTTTGAACTTATCTGATTTCTCATTTTCAAAGGATAGTGAAATCAATTAAATTCATGTGAAAATTAAGAATTTACTTTCGACCACCTGATGGGTTTGAAAGAATGATCACGCGTGGCTGATAGAATTCCCAGAATGTCCCGCCATTGTCCATGACTCAGAAAGCCTCTGGAGCACCAACAACATTTTCATTCCCTCACAAGGCGTCAAAATAAACAACGCGACGGTCTTCTTTGCAGTCGCGACACAAAAAAGGTTAAATTAACTTTTCACCACGTCTATGCAAAGATTCTTTCGCAAACTTTCTTTATTAGTAAGGATCTCCACGCCCCGGCTTCATTTCCAAGGGAAAGATTTAATGTCCTAAATTAATGATTTAAGATGGCGAGTCCTTTTCACGCGCCCCATAACACCCCTCTACTCCTCCTTCAACTCCCCTGTTATCTCTTTTACTTCCTTCCAACTACTCACTTTTTTCATCCCTTTCTCCTCTCTCGCCCAGTCACCGGCCCCCTTAACATCTCTCCCGCTTCTTCTTAATCCGACTTCTCCCGCTTCTTAACCCTCTCCATTTCGGCGGAGGAATATTGCACGAAACTTACTTATTTAAGGACTTTTCCTTTGAAAAAAGACGAGAAAAGCCCATTTCTTATAATTATATTTTCCGCCAAATAATTCCTTCTCTCATGTCCACTAATATAGGCCTCGCTTTGCCCGCATACGTAAGGTGTTTTCTTAAACTATGCAAAGGATTAATTTAAATTTCAAAAGGGGACGGACATGGATGTGAATGGAATGATTAAAAGTTGATCGTTACGGAGAGGGGCTTATTTTATTTGATACTTAAAGTAACGCTCATCACTGATTAATAGATTTAATTCACTTGTCCAATCTACAGCTATTCACAGGGAAAAAGAGAATATTCATTATAAATATTTTTTTTAAATAACCAACGCATATATCCCGATGGAGTAGATGACAGCATGTTCTTAAAGATAAGGAAGCTGGTATTCTAAAATTTTCTTTAAGTTAGACCTCAATTAAAAAAGTTAAGAAGTTGGAAAAAACAAAGATCAAAAATGAAGACGATGACAAACAACCCAACTCTGCGAGGAAAAAATTTCACTTCTGCTAGATCCGAATCCGAGACCTCCAGGCAATGATCATTACCCGAAGAGGGTGGATATATTATCACATTTATCCATAATTTCCTAAATTTTATTACATTTGCTTACGAAGTCAAAAACTTTAGTTCATGTCATAGAAAATTAAAACCTATTACGTTTCGATATGTTCTGGCTCTAGAAATGTTAGATTTGGCTCTATCATCTCCACTGCTTCTTAGAAAAAAAATTAGAACACATAAACTTGTTTCTTGGTGCATGATGGCTGACTAAACCAAGGTCGACACAATCGAAATGAATACATGAATAGAGTTATGACGGAAAGAATTTTTATTAAACAAATTCCAATTATTTGAGTTATTGAACCAATAGAGAGATTGTTCCCACTTCGGCCAACTTTTGGGATACTTACCCATGTGGAGATGAAAAGTTGGGTTTTTTCCCAAAAAATATGCTACACTAATTTCCGCGTCAAGTTTTTACAAGGGATTTTACTAGTGTGTTCTGCAGAAGCCTAATGTTAGGAAATATATATCAACTGATAAATAACAAAAAGAATAACCGTAACAGGTCTCCAGAAATAGATAACTGATACCACAATCCACTTGTTGGCTCTAAATTTCAAATTAACAGAAATTTACATAGGCCAACAATTTAAAGGTTATATTCAAACTCCATTTTACACTTCCCGGGAGACCTATAAAGGTACTGCCAGCAAAAAAGGCGAGACTGATAGTAATAGCTCAGTATCAATTTTAAGGTTGTTTATGAATTTTTGAGAGTGGTGGTTTTCTTGAAGTCAGATAACATTCCCAGTTTCAATGCAGAGAACTCTTTATCTGTGTCACCGTTCCCGGATCCCCTCCAAAGATTCTTGGGTGGAAATCTTATCTCAAGGCCGAATATTACACAATTCAGTCCAAAGGCAACAATTGGGATTTTAACTCGAAACCCGAAAGGTCAGTACCCTAGGTAACTAACAAATCCCAAGCAATGTGATAAAATAATAAAGAATCATTAGAAAATAGATCTGAAAGCATAATACTTTATCGAAATAAATATTAGTGTTTTAACTCTCCTTAATATTATTTATTGAAGACTGTTTATTAAAAACGCTAAAACTGAAGAAAACAAATGTAAAACTGTGAATTTTATTTTCTGATCCGGTGCTCTTGCGGTTTCGAAGCCTCAAAGTTTCCCTATTTAATGCACTTCACGATTATACTTTAAATTAATATATTTATAAATACCAGTATTTTATATAAGAACCCTCCTCTTTGTATTTCTTTTGATATTAAAAAAATATATTGAGAATATTGTTCACAACAGAAAATAATTTGCTACATTGATAACAAACACGTGACTTTTTCAGACTTTAAACGAATATTCTTTCAACCATGGTGAGCGACCGGCTCCTCGCCGGTCTTTTCGCTGCCCAGCATCTTCTGCTCTTCAGCGAGGGGACATTCGGACAAATAACATATTCTTTCAAATCTGATCTGGTGTGTATAAATTTCAGCAAAGACAATTTTATTCTGGGGTAAAAATTAAATAATGGAGTCTATAAAATTCCCAGGGTATGATCAGAATTTTGAGGTACAGGGCAAATTCTAGGGTTACAAAATGAATGTTTATTGTGGCATTCGAGGCGGTTCAATTAGTACCCGTGTTTGACGCTAGAGGGCGCTCCTGAGGAAAGTTTATATTATCATCCTGTGCAGCCATCTATCAAACGACGGTGAAACAAATTTCAGACCTATTTAAAGATTAATTTGGATGTGGTAGCCATTCAAGTAAGACGTGTTTCGTGATTTTCTACAACATGGAAAAAGAGCAGTATCGTTAGGTAATTCGCTTTTTGCTTTTGAATGGGAAGAAATTGGAGGAGATAAAAGCAAAGTTGGATGCTGTTTATGGGAACACTTCACCATCTATGACTACAGTAAGATATTGGTTCAACGAATTTAAACGTGGGCGAACATCTGTTTTTGATGAGGAGCGACCAGGAGGCCCGGCAGACGTGGTTACCGAGGAAATCATTCAAAACGTCCACGCCATGATTCTCGCTGATCGACGAACGAAAGTGCGCGAAGTAGCAGAGACCGTGGGTGTGTCGACCGGAACTGCAATTAATATTTTACATGATAAGTTTGCGATGAAAAAATTGTCAGCCCGATGGGTAACGCGATTTCTCACGGTGGACAACAAGCTGATCCGGCTGTCAACTTCGAAGCAGTGTTTGCAGCATATTAAGCAAGATCCGAAGGTATTTTTGCATCGAGTTTTCCCTGTTGATGAAACCTGGATTTATCATTACACACCAGAAACTAAGCAACAATCAAAACACTGAATTTCTCCCGGTCTGCTCCAAAGAAGGCGAAGATGGTCTGATCGGCCGGAAAGGTCATGGCGACGGTTTTTCGGGGTGCAAATGGCGTCATCCTCATGGATTTTTTAGAAAAAGGAAAAACGGTCACTGGAAAATACCACAGGGAGTTATTGGACCGCTTTGACAAAACATTGAAGGAGACACGGCCGCATTTGACGAAAAAGAAGGTGATGTTTCATCACGATAACGCACCAGCACATTCATCCGGAGTTGTCGCCGACAAACTGCATGAACTACGTTATGAATTGCTGCCGCACCGCCCGTATTCACCCGATCTGGCTCCCTGCGACTTATTCTTATTCCCTAGCATGAAGAAATGGCTCGCGGGAAAAAATTTAGCTCAAACGAGGAAGTTATCGCCGAGACAGAGGCGTAATTTGGAGAGTTCGACAAATCCTATTTTTTGGAGGAGTTAAAAATATGGCCGGAACGTTGGGAAAAGTGTATCTTTCTAAAACGGGACTATGATGAAAAATAAAAAAAAATGTTATAAAAAAATGGTTTCTTCATTTCTAACACGCGTACTTATTGAACCGCCCTCGTAGAGTTATGTTCAAGCATACGAAAGCATCGTCTTAACATGAGCGAATCAATAAAGATGCGACAAAATCCGAATGTAAACATTTACATCTACACTTTCATGTAATAGTGAGGCGGAATAGTCCACAAGTGTAGTTTTCATTCGCCAGACGGACTTCGTTTCTTTCCGTTTTTGAAGAAACTCAATTTTCCTTACAAACCGTCATCTTTTTATCTTTTTTCTTGGTCGGGGGAAAAGATACATAATGCTTCTAACGTAATTCGCATTTAGCATGAAAACGCTTCTCAACGAAAAGGCGAAATTTCCTAAACTATGAATCTGAGCAAAATGAAAAGCAATTGTAGAGAAAAGGAAAAAAGCGTGGGAGAGGGTGCCGACGGGATGTTGGGCAAGAGAATACGTCGGAGGAGAAGAAGGAAAAACTTCGGCCACCAACAATAATCTCGCTTCCCAGAGCCGAAATTCCAAAATGCTCTTATTTATTCCCCTGCAAGGGGCGAGGTCTCCCACCCTATTCTGTCTTTTTTTAAAGATCCTTTGCGAAGGAAAAGTTGTGGAAATCAGCGAATGCAAGGAATGGACTTCATAAAAGGGACAAAATCTGTGTTTCGAGATGGAAGAAAGAAAGAGGGACGTGTGCAAGCCAGAGGAACTCTCCTACAGTGTCAGGATTCACCCTTCGAGAATTTGACTTCGTCCCTAACCTTTTTACAACCCTTAGCTATTCCTTAGGGTCCTTTCACCTACTTCAGCAGGGATCAATTTCACCTCGAGGGACCTTTTCTTCTCTTCTACAGCAAAGTCTTTGCAATGGTAGGAGGAAATGGAAATCATGATTTTTGCCAGCCATTGTAATTTATCAAAGACCCCCAAAGTTCGACAATCAATATAGACGCTATTTTCTCATGAAACCGAAAAAATATATTTTTTTAGTTTTCGAAATTAATCGGCTTCAATCAGTGTTAAAAATATTTAAATTTTTTCCTTCGGTCTTAATCGATATTTTCTCTGCGACGTTAGTACTGAGAGTTTCCTAAATACAAGTGCGTATATATGTATACTCGTATATACAGGGTACAGCGCTTAAATCAGACCAATTTCAATTGAATTTACCGCCATATTGTAGTTCCACTGGAGGTCGCAATGGGCGTTCTTGAAAGCTATAGGCATCTAGTAAACAGTCATAACCGCAAAATGGCCGAGATGTTACGTACAAGTGCGGAGTTCCACCTAAAAGCCGCTATTTTCGTAAGTGTTGGCGATGGGCATTACAATTCGAAATAGTTCGATTCTTCAGGTACACCAGATTAACTTTTTACGATATTGTGGCTAAGCATAATGCCTCGGAGAAGTTTGGGGAAGGTTTCGCTCAACCGGGGAGGAAATCTCATTCGAGGCTAGGCCTGTATATGCATATATATATATATATATATATATATATATATATATATATATATATATATATATATATATATATATATATATATATATATATATACACACACACATATATATACATATATATACATATATATATATATATATATATTTATTTATTTATTTATATTTATATAAGTATATGAGTCGCGGTAGTCCAGGGGTAGAGCGTTGGCTACTGACCGGAGGCCCCAGCCCGATTCCCGGGCAAGCCTCTCTGGGCACCTGCAGCTCCACCCAAGCTACGAGACTTTTCAGGCACCAGATCTTCCTGGGAAACCATAACCGGTACAGGGAAAGGAACTGCCCCCCATGCTTGATGTGTGAATTTCAGACGCCGTATAGGGTTTAATACTGAGTGAAATCTAACATCACCTACCAAGCCGACCTTAGGGTTGACTACTGCGTTAATGGCATATATATTATAAGAGACTAAATTTAGTGCTAAAATATCTTACAGCACATGAGAATGTACAAATATTAAAACGAAAAACAAGTATTTATGAAATTTATGGAGGGAGCTCTATACTCGTGTATTTTTTCCACGTTGAGTGAGTTTAATTTTGCACTCGCATCCCACAAAATTCCCTAAGTTCCAGTTTTTTACATTGCCGAAACACATTCGCACTCCCCATTTACCTTTATAACACTTCCCCTTAACTTGCCATCTTCTTGGCACTTTTCCTCCTCTCCTAACGTCTACCTATCGCTCTTTCTTTCTCCCCCTTTCTTTGCAACTCGCTCTCTCCACTCAACGAAAAGTTTTCCTTAACTCGTCTCAGGGCTTTAGAGCGAGGCAGCAAAAGAATTCTCCTACGGTCCAAAGGCTATCAACCTGAAAAATGGCATTCCACCCGGTGAAAGTACTATTTCCCTACAATTCGAACTAGCTCGTTTAATTATTCCTCTGAGCTTGAGGCAGTAGGTAGTTATTCAATGCCGAAGATCAAGATGCTAATAAATCAAAACTTAAAAGATTAAGTTAAAGTTTCGTGTCAAATTTAGATACTAACAGTAAAAAAAAGTGTTACCACTTTTGATTGTCTGTAATTTTATTTTAGTAAATTAGTTTGATGAATATAAAATAGTCGCCATTCTAAGTCGCCAGAAGTCTGATATCGCTGTATGAATGATCAAATTCGTCGGTCAGTACGTTTACTGATGCATTTAGTGATTTTTCGCAAAACCACTTTGGTAATAAAAGTTCATCGATTGGCTTTTGCAAAAGTAGTTATCTGAGGTAGAAATAATATTAAGTTGACCGTAAAATCCACGATAGAAAGTTAAAATAAGAAGATGTTAGACAAGAAATACACTTGAAAGAATCAGAGGTGCAAATGGTCCCAAGGCATAATCTCCACTGGTTTGGTTAGGATCAAACAATGGTCAATAAAATATGACTAAAGACTGTTATATGTTCACCACCTTGAAGAAGAAAACCGCTTAATCGCTTAAATCAGATTACTGAATCCCATTGCCAAAAACCAAAATTCTTTTGGATTTTTATCTACTTGATCAGTTCTGTCTTTTGAATTGAAAACAATTCCTTGGAAAGACTATTTGAAAAAATATTGAAAAATCTCTCACTGCTATCATTTTCAGAGAGAGAATACAGGCGTATGCTTCCCGTAAAATGCGCGTATTTTCTCATTTTGGCGTGATATTTCGTTTAAATATCACGCAATTAAGTTGTACTTTCACTTTGTTCTACCATCTTCTTGACAGCGTAGCGTAACATTACCTTCAAGGAAATCACCCTTAACCTATTAAACTATTCTCGCCTACTTTGTGCAAAAAATTAAAGTTTCAGTTAATACGTGCCGGCATGTATTTAAACGGCCCATCAAAATATCCAGTTTTACGAGAAATCAATGATATCCTTCTCATTTAAACACTATATGAATGATTGACAAAAATTAATTCGTTTTCAAAAGGAAGAAAAATTCGCGAAAACTAGAAAGTAGGTGAGTCAAATGTTATTTATAAAAATTTCTTGAGAATATAAATACAGAGTAAAACCTGATCTGTTAATTCTTTTTATAAAAACCAATAAAAAACCTCAGTCTTGCAAATGTCACAAGCCAAAAGGCAGTAATTAATTCCATATTCGCACACTGATTTATCTTGTCCTTAATTTCGTGCTGTGCGTGCATACACACACACGTACTCATATATATATATATATATATATATATATATATATATATATATATATATATATATATATACATGTATATTTATACTTATTCACACAAACACTAACATATACGGTGGAATAGTCGAGTCCTCACAAATATTTCGCCGGTCATCAATCACCCCACCTACATTTCCTCCGTCCCGGACTCCACTCCTCAGAATTCGGAAAGTTTCTGCCCGGGCCTGCATAAAACTCATTCCGCGGGGCTGCGCCAATGGCTGAAATTTCAATTGCCAGCGGAAAAGTTGGCGGAGAATGGGCGAGGAAGGCGAGTGTGAAGCGTAGTGAGAATAGGGGCGGGAAGGAGGTGAAGGAGGGGACGAATAATGAAATCTTTGCCAGCCACCGATGGCTCCATTAGCGGTCTAACGTCCCTTGAAAACCGACTCCACCACTCCCCCCTCCCCCGCCCACTTCCCGATAGTGGAGCGGGCGTGATGGTGCCTGCGTGCGGGTGTGTGCGCGCAAGGAGTGTGTTTGTAAGGGGTTTTCGGGGAGGCTCCCGCCACACCCTACAGGGCCCCTGCAACCCCCTACTCGGACCCCGCCCCCCCCCCCAGTATCCCGCCCCGTTGTGCAATCCGTTATCTCCCACCCCGGCAATTCGACGTCGTCGCCCGTGGGTCGAATCCATCAATCAGTCACCTTTTTGGGCCATGCGTCGCCACAAAGTCCATTGACCACGTCGATCGACCAGAAAAAAACTCGGTCCACGAGGGTGGGCGGTAGCAGGGGAGAAAGGGGTCGCACTGGAAGGGTTCCTGGGGAACAGAAGGCGGGGGGAGGGCGAGGCGTTTGTGAGAGGGGAAAAAAAGGACCGAAAGGGTTTCGGAGTTGGGAAAGGGGGAGGTACGGTTTTCGGAATTCGAGCACGAATTCCAATCGGGTCGAATGTGGCTGGGCATAACTAGCGGGCACATCGTGCAGGTAACGAGAGAGCCACTGTGAAGGGATTAAGGCTTGGGGGTCGCTTCATTCAGGCAGGATCTGTTGGCGGCAAACGGGTATCATTTACATCTGCATACTACACTAAAAACCGCCATAGCAGTTGTACCAGGGTAAGGGCAATTCGGGGATATATGCGAACTGGTAACATAACAAAGAAGATCATAATACGATAGAGAAATCACTTCAGCTAAATTTAACCATAACAGCTCACGCATGCATGATAGTTTTACTTTAATATGGAGTTGCTAATGTGAAAATCAAAATTCATAAACCTACTGGATAAAATAGTTATATTTTATATCCATAAACGAGTATATTTGCCTCAAAGAATGTGTGGTAGAAGTAACATCATCATGAGTATAATCATCGTTGTAAACATTAAAATCGTGCGATATTCAATTTTTCAGTGGCATTTATCCTTACTTTAACTCTATGCCGACAGATTTTTTCCAAAAGTTAAATATGAACTAAAAACCAAATTCTATGTTCAGCGGAAGTAAAGGATTTTTCAAATTATCGGGGAACTTTTCTATCCTTATTAGATTTGTAACTCAAAAGTTTACTTTATCTCCCAAATATTCCAGACATGTATTTTACTGATGATGAAGGATGATTGATTACGAATGAAGTTCCAGCTTAAAGTTTTCACCAAAATAATTATCACTAAATAAAAATAGTTTTTAGGGAAGCTCCTAATATTACCCCGATTGAGTAGATTAATTTTTAATTAAAGTTAAGTTATTTTTTTCCTAGTGCTACTTTTGTGTAACCAAGTTTCTCAAATTTGTCCACACAAATAGACACTTCATACTTGCTTTTCGAATGCTAGGAACAATATTGGAGCGACATCGAATGACTTAACTTGAATATCCACCATACCTACTACTCTTTCGAAGAGATAAATTTCATTAAATTTCAAGAGAAACATTAATGAGTTATTTCTCAGAATTAGCTGAAAATCTGAATTATAGTATGAGACAATGCAAAATATTTGTCGTGGTCGCTTGAAATAGTATAATAGCCTGGTTTATCAGATGTTCCGGTATAGCTCAAATTTGCCTTTCTCTCATTGCCGTCGAATAACCTAAATTTGCTGCATAATTTAGACTGGTGAACTGAGGAAAGATGAAAAGAAAGTACGAAAAAAGATCTTAATATAAAGGGTAGCGCTTTATAGATGTGGCTTCTGGCCTTTTAGGCAAAAGGATGTGCTCGTATCGGTGGTTTTTAAGGTGTGAGTGTAGCTTAGAATGGAGAATATCGGTTGGACAAAGAGGAAGGGGTAGCAGCAGTAGTAGTTTAAGGGGAGGTGACTGACAGCTAAGGTCATTTGCGCTATTAGGAATGGATGGGAAAGGGAGGTTGGAGGGAAACCCAGCGACGGCATTAGCCTTCTCTTATCGAAAGACACCAAGTAGTCCGCAGTTTCACGTCTCATCTGATGGACGCCGTACTCACTCAAAGTGCTCTCCGCAAAGTACCTCAAGTAGGAATCGAGATACCACTAAAAATATCTGTCGTTACCAGGATTCGAACCCGGGGCCTCTCGGTGGGAAGCCAATACGTTATCTACCGCACCATCCTAATATCCTGGATGGGTTAGCGATGAGGTTTTAGAATATAATATGAGAAGAGATAAAGTTTCTGCGGGAAAATCATAAAAGAATAATGTTAATTTCCTTTTTCAAATATGAAGAATATTTTACATAAATTGTTATAATAAATTATAAACGAGTTCGTTCAATCACTTTTATCATTCCTCAAATCAGTTTTGGCAGACAACGACAATTTTTTACAATCACCTGGGCCCTAGATAAATTTTTCATGAAGAGAATTTTCTGATAATCTTTGATTGACGAATTGCGCTCTTGGTGGAAAAGTTTAGTCTCGATAGTTATGGATGCTTACCTCTCCTAGAAATTGCGAGAGGTTTTACATTTCGCAGTCGATTCTCTGGCGGACAGTGAAATGCTGGAGTGACAGCGGATATTCCAACCGGTACCGGTGAACGAATAAATGTGGTCCAACATACACAGAGACTTTAGTTGTAAGCTTCATTTTGCGTAACCCCCGACGTCTGGCTCAAACGGCCTTGTCCAGATCATCGATCCATCACTGGGTGGGGAGGCCGTGTCACGACTCATAGCGCTGTTTAAGAATAACATTGAGCAACTTTGGCAATCCAATCGTTTCAATATCTGAAGGGATATGCAATGAAAATTTAAAATTAATTAATTACACTGTTGATAAAAATCAAATATTTCAATTAAAGAGCATAGAATGTGAAAAATTCAACACATGAAAACATTATAAACATCAATTTTGAAAAACTACAACAGAGTTTTCTTATTAGATAACGATGTACTTGCATTTATATATATATATATATATTTGAATTTTAGACGCTGTAAATAAAAATGTAAATTAAATGGTTCGCTGCCATGACGATTGTAATATATATAAAAATATTGACATAAACATAAAACTACTAACGACATTTTCACAATGAAGAACAAAACGTTGAGTTTTTTTTTAAATTTCCAAAACGAAGTACAATACACCAAAAAATTTGGAGTGCAAAAAACCTAATCGTTTTAGAAAAATTTGATTAAAAAGGAGATATTTTCTTAGAGTGCATGGACGCTATCTATCACAGGAATTCCGCCTAGCTCCAATTCACGAATCGGAGAACATCTGTTCTCGCTCCAAAATACCTGTCATTATCATATGCCACACAATACTGATGACCAATGCCGCGTGGGTACTTAATATCACGATCCGCCATATAAGACCGAGAGACGGTGGCCACGACTTGTCTTATTAATGGAAGGAGTTGAAATGCTGGCTGGATACAGAGAGAAGATATTAAGCTTGCTGACTTAAAATTACTCTTTGGAGTACATTTTTTCACCGATTAATTTATTTGATACTAATGCAAAACAACACCTTTGAATTGCAGTGTCGTAACACATTTTTAATAGTGAAATAACACATTATTCATACTACTTTAACATAACGATTTAGCCAAATCATGTATAACAGATTTTAGCCAAAATAATCTACCTAAACGTACATTTTTTCAATTTTAAAGTCTACATGTATCGTAAATATTACAGTAATGATACATTGCGCTACACAAAGTATCCATCCTAAATATCTAATAAAATTTATTTTCTACGTGAAACCGAAAGAATTTTTTACCGACAATGTTATTAAAATATAGTTGATGATTAAGTCATTAATGTGAAATTAAACTTCGTAATTATTTTCATCCCTTAATCTCTCTATATGTGGTATTGATTATTCAAGTTAATGCATAATCTGCAAGGTAGCATCAAATAGTGAGAAAGACGTTTGGGTACCATTCGAAACAGTCTTTCTTGAATGCATAATTTATGTGCAGTTCGATATTTTTATGTTTTTTTTGGAACGTCGCACTACGATTGGAAATATAAAAACAAGTTTGGATCGGTGGGTGACGCGTCCGAAGGCCAAAACGGAACGGAAATGTTCGATTTACGCCTCGGTGGATATTGCATTGTCGTGTACGGGAAAAATAAAGTTCTTGATGCGCAATGAATGACGTCAGACGATGGAGGACCTAAAAACTCAATTAAGGTCCCCTCGATGTAATGACTTTGGCCATCCAAGGGGCATCAAGTACTAACAAAAGTATCCCATGGGAGAGAAGGGGCAGGCAATTGCCTCGGTAAAAAAAGACTTATTGAGGGAGTAAAACTATCTCTTTTTATCCCTTCTCCCGTGCATTTTGTGTTCCGTCATCACTTAAACAAGCTTTTCGCCTGAAATAAGATGCCGATTCCAAGAGCGCTGAATGACCAGGAAAGGCCCGCCAAACGTATTCCCATCCTTCATCACAACTCCCAAACGCCTTTCTTCCCCACCAATCCCCCCGGCCGGTCCACTCACGCCCTGATAAACCCGAACCCACCCTCCTCCGGCCGGAAACCTACCCCAACTCCTTCTGATCTTTCCAGAGGGTTCTCCCCTCCCAACAACCCCATCACACCAACTCCCTTTAACACATTCCCCCGACCTCCCATCCCCCAACCAGCCCGACATCTTCCGGTCGAAGCCGATAACTCAGTTTACGGTCCGCTACCACGGGGCGAAAGAAGCATCATCCCTTTACCTCAACCCCACCACCCACCACCTTCCCCTGCCGCAAAGATCTCCCATTACGGGGTTATGCCCCTCCCCTTACCCTGGTCAACCCCCACGCAGAAATCTCGAACGGGTTCCAAGATCCTGGATGTACCACGGGAACGCCAGATTCGACCACAGTTATGAGGGGGGCGCACTCTCCTCCAACCCTTCGTCTTCGCGTCACAATGATCTAGGAAATGGAATGAGAGGGAGGGAGAAGAGAAACTACAATTGGGTGGCGGAGGATAAAGGGAAGGAAGGAAACAGTGGGAAGAAAGGGGACTTGGATTTAGGGTCCGATAGCAGAAGGCATAGCGAAATTTGTCATTGAGACGTCTCAACGTAGATTGCTCCCTTCGATTGGAAAAGAGCAATCTATGTTACGTATTTCAACAGGGTAAGGGAAAGATAGAAACCCAGCACTGGAGAACGGTGGAAGGGCTCTGCCATATCGGGATACACGGAATATGAAACAAACGCTTGGGCATTGGAACGGAAATAATAATTAAATTATTATGACTTAGATCAATAAATGGATATCATATACTTTTCCGATAAATTGGGACAAGACTGACTTGGCGGCAGAGTATATAAATTTCTAAAAACATAGAAAATTTCTGGCATTTCAGGAAATAAAGCAAAAATTTAGGGTGGCAATGCAACGGATTGAACTTCTCACAGGAGGATTTGCAGGTCAAAGTCTGAAATACGTATGCTCCTGCTTCAATGATATCCATTTTAAAGTTGCTCAATTATATAAGGATATAATGATGACGTTGACTCACGAGTCATATCCGTGATATTCAGGCAAAATGTTCATGGAGCTATCCAAAGCGCACGGTAGGTATATACTATCAAACACTCACACACATAGGATGTTTCACACAAATTCAGGACCCTTGCTTTCTCTCCATTTTAGTTCATTTTGGGTCATTGGTAGGCAATCAAATTGCCATTCACATGCAATGCAGGATATACCGTTATTTATAATAATAGTCCTATATGTTGCTGCTACATTTTTTCCATTACAGCTATTTCTGCCTTCTCTTTGCTTCACTGACATTCCTACGTTAAAATTACACCGATTAATCTAATACGCGCACTTTGAAAAGTGAGCTTTTCATTTTTCTTTAATAAAATAAATTCTAACTAGTAGAAACGTTCAAAGGAAATGTAAAAACCTATGAACCCAGGTTTTTCTTTTAAGCAAACCTTTCACTGACTACATTCACCATAAGATGGTTGGTTGGTTGTGCGATAGTCTGAAATGATTGTGCAGTGTGTGCGACATGAGAGGAACTAGAGCCAGACCACGTTATAGATCATATGTAGTAATACAGCCTGTCCACTGAACATTCCCAACTTTATCTGATGTGAAATCACTTCAAAGAAGGGTTTACTCTGCAATATGCTAAAGATCTAATCATTTAATGTCCATTATATTTTTCGTAACAGAGATCATAATAGGTCAAGTACTCACAATCAAAAACATAGGCTTTGAAAGTTCAATGATGGAAAGGGAGGGAGATTTTAATCTAGCTTTTTTTCATAACAGTTGGCTCTCATAAAAGTCGTGCGCAGCCGCATTTTCGTTCATACATTTAGGTTATAATTTATGATTAAATTAAAGAATTAGTATCCATCTCCACTGTCGTCTAAAAATAATTCGGCGCTGAATGCATATCTCTGCTATGTCTTTTACCGCAACATTCTAAAATAAGGCGCACCGAGGTCTCCACACTTAATTAACAAGTCCATTTCAAAGAGAGTAGTTATTTCACATGCTGTTTTACCATACGAAACATTTCATAACTTATAGGCATAAATAAATTTTTCCCTTCCAACAAAATTTTCATGGAAACGATGGAAACCTAAATCATCAAAAATGTCATATATATATTTCGAACAGAGCGCAGCGTGTTCCTCATGAATAATGCATTTCTATTTAATGAGTAACAAAAGGCAAATTGTATTCAATTCAATAAAGGTAAGTAGTTTCTACGTTGAATGTACAAAAGCAAGTGTTTCCTCGGACAAGAGTTAAAAAACTGAGAAAATGTATCAAAGCGTTTTGAGCTATGATATATTTAGTAAAGGTATTAAGTATAATATAGCAACCACTAGAAACTGTTTAAACTCTTCAGAGTTAAAAATGCTAACCTCATTGAGTTACACATTAGGTAATGTCATTTCAATTATTTCGGAGAATTGTTTTTTGAAATCTGGAAATGAATTTTGACATTTTGTGAAGCCACATAAATTTCATGCACCATTATGAATACAATATAAATTCATATTGAATGAAACGTTTTCCACTCTTCTTTAATTACATTTTAGATAGGACGTCAAAGATAATACTAAATAATTATTATTATCAAAGCTACATCAGCAACTGCAGAGATTTTTGGAAGTTGGTTTTCGGCATGTTCTTCCAAGTCAAATCATTACCTATCGTGATTTCAAAACCCTTGCCAATTGATACCATTAGGAACAAAGCCATTACACCCACTAACCCCAGCATCGCAAACGTTTGAATGCTGAATATGCTGAAAGAGCAACTGATAAAGAATAAAACCTTACAATAGTCAACGCTGCCTCTTGAAAAATGACGAACGTCGACCTAATCTCAAAACACTACATTACCTCTGGTAAAGATTACTGATCAGGATTCGATATTGCCACTGTCTTCAATTGACAAGTTAGCTCAAGGCTTCCAGTTCATGATACCAAGGCTCGATTTAGCAATAAACTAAGAAGCGCCCGGCAATAATTTTATAAAATAAGTAAATTCATTACTTCATTAGATTGCCTTTCCAGTCGGATGATATATTTGCCATTGCAGTAGGGTATTTTATAGTATGCATGTTACATTTTTCCTTCCCCATGGACTATAATCTCGACGCGGTGTGAGGGCTTCTGCATTCTATTGACCGATAGAGCTATGCTGGCGGGATGGTTTCCTAATCGCCTCTGGTAGGGTCATCCGTGCCACATAGGTCGAAAGGTAGGAGCTAGACGAAAGGTCCACGCAGCGTCTATTCCTCAATGAAGAATATGAAAAGCAGTCTGGCCCAATAGGATTGCCATTTCAGAGACGTTGTCACTGTAAAAAGCACTATTGAGGAATCAACGGTATACTACCTCAATTATTTATCCCCAAAATAGACAATGCACACAAAAATGAAAAAGTGAAGAGGACATAGCAGGAAGTATGTGGATTTTGATACGAGATTACAGTAGTGTCAGGTGTCAGGTTGGTAGAGGCTAATAAATACGACGATGGTCATTGGTCCATCAAAAATCCTACTGCAAAATTTAGGCAAACAGTAATAGTTATTATATTCATGAATTCCCATTGACGAATCTTTCTCGATTTTTCTAACGAACAACCTAGTATTTTTCCTAACCTTTCTATTCAAGTGTTTGGCACCAATTAGGTACTGCAATGGGCAGGATTTCTGATCGCCTTGCGTGCCACAGGTTAGTCTCTGAATTCTCCTAATCCTGTTCGTAACGTAATTTTCTGTTAATGACAAAGCCTTCACGTGCGTTGGTCTAAGGCAAACACGAACGGATCCCAAGTCAAAAGGAACATCGCTCTCATCGGGAAATTAACGCGTTAACCCCGATACATACCCTCTATCATAATCCCGATTCTTACATAAAATTCTTCACTTTTATCAAATATTTTCCTCCACTGCCCAACATTATCCCGTATGTTTCAAAAAGGTGTGATAAAAGAAGGAAAATTGTGCCAAATTGCATTTCAACGGTAGCGTGCCTCTGCATCCTCTCTGGGATCGTCATTCTATTCCTTTGGTTTCTCTCTAATGAGATCTGGGAGGGACTCGAAGGCTTGTTTTGAGAGAAATGTACGGAGGAAAGAGAGTGTGAGATTGGTGCGAATACGAGAGTTGTAGCACGAAGATGGATAATATGTGCGATGGGGCGGAGGAAGTGAAAGGAAGAGAGGGGATGAGAGAGATTGTCGTAAAAGGGGTGACTGGAGGAGGGCGAGTTTCGGAGAGGGGGAGGAAAGGGAAGGAGTGTGGCATGGGGTGCGACGGAGAGGAAGGAAGTCCGAAGGGGAGCGCTTCAGAGCGACGACCCTCAACAGCTCCAACGGGTCCACCACTCTCCCTCTCCCCGCTTCCCCCCCCAGGCACCCCTCCCCCGCGCAGTCAATAAAGTTTTGCTTGGCTCGAGTCCAGATATGGTGGCAGCGGACGACTAAAGAGGCCCCACAAAGACGGGGGCCAAAAAAGAACGAACCCCGCTCGTCCTCCTCCCTTTCACCCTCCCACCACTTTTACATCCACAAACTTCATCTCCAAAATCGCTCCACCCCTTCAACTACCCCAGTACCCACTACTCATACCTTGCCCCAGCTATCTTTTTTTAAAAAAATTCGGAGGCGACCAAGAGGGGAAAAAGAGCTACCCAATAGGAGGAGGCATAGTGCGGGCTGTGTCTATCTATCCCGCCCCCCATTCGCAAACTGTGAGGAGGCGTGAATTCTTAGGCGAGTCAAAAGCGATACTAAATGGAGGCGATTTTTATTTCGCTGAGCACGGAAAAATAGCAGAATATCTTGAATATGTTGGCTTCCATGTGACAGAAACCCCAAGAATAACTTAATGCAGCAAGGCCAACTCGGAGTTGTGCGCAAGGATATACTGGGAGGGAGTTATCTTCTTAAATGAAGAGGGTGACCCGAGTTACTCTGCGCAAGCTACGCATATGACAACACTCTTCCTCGAGTAGCAGTAGTATTAATGGGAGGCGACTGAAGTCATTTGTGCCATTAGTGATGGACAGGAAAGGATGAAGGGTGGAGAGAAACCCAGCGTCGACATTAGCCCACTCTTTACAACTGCGCCAAGGGGTCCGCAGCTTAACGTCCCATCCGACGGACGTCGCACTCACTCAAAGGGCCCTCCACAAAGCACCTGAAGTATGGACCGAGACACCTCTGAAAAATATTCAACACCCCCGGTATTAACCCGTGCCTTCTGGGTGGGAAGCCAGCACGATAGCGACCGAACCATCTCGATCCCCGTACGCTTTTACAGGGCTGTATTTATATCTCTTTATGATAATTGTATATTATAATTTAAAGAATATATAAATTCCATTTACATATATCTGCTGCTTTGTCTAAAAATTTCCCCAGTGGTTTATAAAACATCATTTCTCATGGCATTATGTATCATTGACGATATAAAAAAATTCGAAGAAAGAGCCCTCCATTTGTAACTGGTTTATGCTCATATTATTTTTGGTGAACTAAACTCAGCAATGAATGAATGAGTTAGAAGAGTTTGTAGGAAGTAAATATTTTGTTCTGTAGAAAAGCAGCCATGAAAAGAAGAAGAAAAGAAGGTAGGGATCAGGATCGGGAGAAGCGATAACATGATATATAGAACGGTTACGCGGGCACACTGGCGTTTTACTGCTGCGAAACTAGCTTTCCACTGCTCCTCACGCTCGAACTGTTTCTTAAATATCCCCAAAAGAGAAGGAACCGAGGCATTAAAAGCCGGCAGAAAGAAAAACACAAAAAACACGTCTCAAAACACCAGCTGACGATGGGTAACATCAGAAGTGTTCAAGGGTGAGGGGGGTGAGGGGATGCGTCAAACAATAACAGTATACGGACGAGTTATAAGGAAGAGATGAAAAGAGGGTAGAAGGGTACGTAAGGGGGCAAGAAAAAAGGAAAAAGAAAAAATTCCCCTCTCATGCAGTGAGTAGACAATTCTGAATGGAAAGGGATTAGAAAGAGGTCAAGGAAACTGAAAGACAGGCGCAATGTCATGGACAAAAAAGAGGGAATGATTATGAAAACTACATGAACAATAAATGACCTTAGTACCTCTACTAACAAATATCACTTCCGTTAGTTGCGATCGACATCTGGTCACAAAGATAGCGACACGTAACACCAATGGTTTCATTGGAGTAATGCTTAATATGCGAACATCGGGCGGAGAGGAGACAGAAATCTATTCTGCTTGACATTTAAAAAAATTCCACTGCAATTTTTACTACTGCATTGGCTATTTTACCACTAAAACCATGAGCATTACTTTTTACATGATTTCTACAAGAGTTTTCACGTGAAGAGGCTTAAGCACAATGAAATTTGATCATGGTAATGAGATACTCATGGATAATATTATTTTTTTTTCAAATTTAGTTTATCCAATCATTTGGGAAATGTATAATGTGCCAGTGTTAAGCGTCAACAGTGGTAATATGTATATATACCTTTTGGAAACTATGAAAAGTTAAAAATCGTGAATGAGAATGGTGAATGTGATATATCGAAATCAAGAGAATAGTTAAAATAATATCTTTAAAAGCATGAAAATCGGGATGGATTCCTAAATGAAAGTACATTACGAGTACATCAAATTATATTGCTCTGATGCTGAGCAGTTGAGCGGGAAGTGATGAAAAACTGATATTATTAAGTTATAGTACATCATACAGTGGTGAAATATTAGATATACCTTTCCACTGATATTCTTTCAAAGGACCTGCCTGTATTTTAAACAAGCGTGGGTAAAAAATTTCCGATAGCAAAGCTATTTTTTTAAAGGAAACGGGAGGTAAAAATGCTAATACGTATTTTCTCATTATTATTGCAATTTTATACGGATCAGCTTTGCGCAGCATGATAATGTTGTAAGGTTTAGAAATTTTCCATGCATAAATTAAAAAATTTATTCCATACAAATAAGTCATTTCTGGAAGGGTGCATATTAGTCATTCCAAGCTAAGATAAACAATTTATAGCTTCACAAATGAAGTTATATTCCCAACAGATTAAAATTTATATGCACACATATAGTACGTAAAATTCAAGCGAAAGTGTAGTCAAGTATGCAGAAAATCGTACACATATATTTATACGTAACTTATGTAATATACCGATTGTGAACAGAAATTTATTGGGGAAATTCAGAACCTTTTTGACTATTTCATAGAGAGCAAAACCGCCATTCCATTTAAAACAAATTGTATACTATGCGAGAAAGTTTATCTAATGTTGTTCTGAATCAAAAAAACAGGTACGTATTTTAAATATGCTGTACGTATTTTAGTACATGGAAATCGATTTCTTTTTCCAGTGGGAGCCACGGGCGCGCGCGCTGTGATCAAACATGAAAAAAAACGGAAATCCGGGGCAGCAGGTAAGTATGCTAGGAGTAAGGGTTGATGGAAGGGCATTAGGGGGAGGGGGGGGAATGGACGATAAAAAAAACTGACGAAGAAAGGAAGAAGTGAATGCGGTAGGGGATGGAGCAGAGTGAGTTAGTCGGACGGGGAGGGGGAATGGAGGGAATAAATTAATGAATAAGTGAGTAAGGAGATGGAAAGAGAGAGAGAGAGAGAGAGAATGTGTGGAAAGAGGGAAGAGCAATAAGAGATGGAAAAAGGTTCCTTTTGAAGAGGGATGTTTAAATTTTTGAAGGAAAGCGAGCGCGGAGATGGAGATTCATTTTCAAAAGCGTAAAAGGGCCGTGAAGAGATATGAGTGAGAAGAGGAGCAGGCATTTGAGAAGGGTGGGTCATGAAGGCAGGGCAGAGGAGAGGGCGCGGAGAAAGAAGGGGTGGGGGGGTGAGGATGGTCTGAAGGGAGCACCAGGGGGCATTCACTGGCAAGCAAAATAATTGGAGTACGGAGTGAGGGAAATGAGGGAGAGAGAAAGAGGGACCTTAACGCCCATTAGGTGCGCTCAAAGGAAAAAGGCATTCTTTCCTATTTATTCAAGTAATTACTCAAGTGTTTCCGCGCCCAGGACCCAGAAAGGAGCAGTAAAACTGAGTGTTCGAGATAAAATCCGTCAGCCGAAATATCCATTCTCTGAATTACTTGCCCTCTGCTTGTAGCAGGGGTGGGAGGAATATTCAGAAATTTCTGAAGCATAAGCTACCTTCTCTCTTCTTTTTTACATTATGAACTGGTATCACGGTTGCAGGCTGATGCTGGGATCAATGCATGAGAATTTTACTTCTAAAGCAAAGGTGAAATCTACTGGTACACTCACTTTCAATGGCCTATTTCACCTAGCTTCTTAGTCATGAAAAAAAACCAATGCCTATAATGTTAATGAAATGCTATGCGTTGATTGACATGTGAAGAACCTCAGTCATGTGTGGTTAATGGTTGTCAATATAGGTACAGGCTGCGTCAACATAAAAACAACAACTTTTTTCAAACGCAAAATGCTTTCAAAACAGGAATTAATGTAGCTGCACCATGTATTATGGAGTACCGAATCAAATAATGTGAAATTCAGCAATCTAACCACGATAAGGTAGTAATGTACGACAAAGGGCAGAGTTCTGACATTTCCTATACACTTATAGCATAGGAAAGAGTTCATTTGTGCTCTTCGATTGACTTTTTTATTATGATACAAAATTGGAAAAATCACACAAGTTGAGTAAAACTTTATAATTTCTAAAACAATGATTGTAGCATTAAAATTTCTCAAAAATATTTTCTTCCTGTGCCGATGGAATCCTATTACTGACTTATTGTGAAAATTTTGTGGTATCAAATGCGATTACGTTCAGCAAGGTTCAAGTTTTATGTTACATTTTACTGATGTGGCAACAAGGCCCATATTATAGAGCTCATTTAAGCCCCCCTAAATTTACTTTCCCGAAATAAAACACTATCTACCTTTACTTCGGTTATTTATTTAAAAACAAATTAATCAATGAATAAAATTACAAACGCCATCATACAGGAGGTAAATGCGTATTTCACGAATGGTTCTTAATAATTTTACTCTGGAGGCACAAAATATTACACTATATATGGGGAAAACAGCTTAATTTTATAATTTAGCACTAATTTAGCACACCTCCAATGTAACATTTATAACACGCTTATAAATGTTACATTTCAATTTAACCAAATCTCAAAATTGATGCATCACTGTAAGTATAATGATATTAAAAAAGTTATGGATGGTAATTTAAATTGGACTTCACTTACATTACATTTGGACCGAGAACATTAATATTCTACCATCATTTTCTTATTAATACCTTAATTATTAAATAAATGGGTGAGAAAAACACAATTAATACATTAAAATCAAAGTAAAAATGTTGCCTTCAAAGAGGTTAAGACTATAGCCTTATTTTACAGATATCTAGTCTACACTCTCTAACATAGAGGCCGTTTGAGAGGTGATGTTGCCCGATATAGTTTCGGGTCTGAACATGCTGGTTGGGAGAGCCAGGACATCGATGAGTGGTGGTTGCGGAAGAGAACGAGGGGTTGTAAAGACCTGAAAGTACTGGGAGTTGGGGGCAAAATATCCAACGTCGGAGCAAGGAAAGTATTTGGATTCAACTGAAGCGGAAGGAATCGGACACTAACTGCCTGGCGGTCGATGGTATCAGGACAACGGGATGTCACACGAATGCTCTCCCACTTCGGGGATTAGGCGAACGAGATCGACGCCGCGGAGGCCAGATGGTTAAGCTTCCGTTGCCCACACATATGATAGAAACGGTGCTCTCAAAAGGACTAAAAATACTTGGAAATACTTGCTTGACAGTGAACAGAATAATTATCACATGAATCTACTTGACGAGTGTGAATTTATTGAGCGTCGAAATGAAATTATGGATTACATTGATTCGGCTATCGAACCGGAGTGAAAATTAGGGACACAAATTATTTCCGTGTATATTCACATTAGCAGGTGCTATATTTCATATTACATTCACCCTGTCTATAATGCATGACATCTAGTAAACAAATAAATCACAAGGCAACAAATATAAAAAACACTCAATTAACTTACAGGACCTGTACGAGATTTTATTCTTTTCCTTTAAGCGGTATCTAATTTACCGGACGTAAGGAAAATTTCTACTTTAATCATATTCCTTCTATACATCACGTAACTTTTACATGGTTCAACATCACTTTATCTGGACCACAGCAGTAAGGTCCTGTCTGAATACTACAACTGTATTTCACCATACTAGCAACTTACTGAGAATGTATGCTTTTCTTGTAATTACAGCATTTCTAACAATATATATTCTAGTTTTAAATAAAAATGGGACGAATTTACATGGCCTCTATATTTTATTTTATTTTATTTTATTTTAAAATATTGTTCACATACAGCAGTGGCGCCAATTTACAGTGAAACATATAACAAACATAAAAGAGGACAAAAGACAATAACAGTATAACAATAACAACGAGAACCAAGCATGGACAGGGGAAAATTTTAATTTACTGAAAGGTGGGATAAAGCTTGGGTGGTGAAGTTTTTGCATGATAGGTTAAAGGGGTCGACAGTGTGAGGGGGTGAATTTAGAAGGGAGAAGAGGCGAAATAACAGTGAGCGCTTGGTGAGAGATATAAACTATATAACTTTATGCGACCTATGACCTACATCCAAGTTCTCAAAAGAGGAATAATATCCTCCACTATGAAATATTAGATAAGAGAACATCAGATGAAGCAGAATGCGTTCATTCTTCTAACAACAACGAACGAGTGAGTAAGGCTTAAGAGAAAAAAAAAACATTTAATGTTATCAGCCGTGCAGCGCGGCAAGCATCGATGATATTGATTTGTTGAGCAGGCGCTATTTCTTTGGCGAGTAGGCAACAAAGGATTGGATAGCTTATATAATTTTTATTGGCCGATGGTCAATGGCGACAACGAAAAATTCCAATAATCATCATTCGTGTATTCTTTTGACTAGCTATGAGCAGCTTTTAGTATGCAATTTTCATCATTATCGCTAGTTTATCAATTTTAAGTACGCATTCAACGATCTATGAAAAAATATACTACTTTAAGGGGTATATTAAAAAAACACATAGCTTTTGTCAGACAAAATTCCTTACTTAAGCTGCTCGTTTTGTCAACCTCCCTAAACGCCGTCCAAAAGGTATGCTTTTACATTGTCCGCATTGCCTTCCAAACTTTCACCCAAATTCTTTGCTCAGCTTTAACATCCACCATTTTTTATAACATCCTCATAAAACATTTCTGTCTTTAAATTTCCCCACAAGTGTCCCTTTTTCCTCGATGGCATCTAACACTTCTTCAATCGTCCACCCCTCTTCTCCTCCACTTATCTTTTCAGTAATCTCATTGCCAAGATCACTAAAATCCCCAATCTACGCTCATCCTCTGTCTTATACGCCAGTGTTTACCGAGGAACCTTTCCATTTACACAAGTTAAGTAAAATGTAGTCCGTTGCTCTAAGCTTTATCTCCTCATGGTCTTTTACTCGCAGTTCACCTCATTGCGAACGGTAGGAGTGCGACAACATTTGACATCAATCCCTATCTTACTCGATGTTCATTAAAATACGCACCGGCTTTGCAAAAACATGTAACACTGTAACTTATGTCGTCATAATTTAAGCATGTATCATAGATTTTTCAGCCATTGAACACTTCAAATGTAAGAATCTGTCTTCAACGGCCCGCACAATAGGCACTGAGTTCGAAGCAAAGAGAAAGAGAGAAAGAGGAGGTTGGAAGAGGGCAATTGGCTTAAGAGCGACGCTAATGACAAAGGACGGGAAAATGGAAGGAGCAATAATGAAGCCCAAGGAACCGAGGAAAGAGGAAGGAGAGAGGGAAAATGAGACTAAAGAGATTGTAGTGCCGGAGGGGGTGGAAGTGGTCAGATGCCGGGGGAAATGTGGAAGGGGAATGAAAGGGATCGCGGAGAGGGGGGGAATGTTTGGCCAAGAGTTCGGAATGCGATAGGGAATGAAATAAAAGAGGGGAAGGAGCAGAGGGGGATTAAGAGAAGAGGATGAAAGGGCTTAAAGGCAAAGGGTTGGAGAGATAAATAAGGGATAAAGGAGATAGGATTAGTGGAGAAGGGTGTGGGGGTAAGACAGAGGAGAGAAATCGAGAGTGAGACGCAGTAGAATGTCTATTCGTTGCGGGGAATGGGGAAAAGCAGTGTGGAAGGAAAAGGGGGGTACTTTTGGGAAAAGGATCTGTAATCGAATGATACTCGCCGGAAAAGAGAAAATGAGGGATAAAAATCGTTGTAACGAATGCCAAGTCGGTTACACTTTGCTTGAGAAAATAAATCAATGGTCGGAAAAATGGAGACCTTTAGGAGGTGATGCTTATAGGCCCAACGGGGTCAGTGAATACATTCATGAATTTAATACATTCCTATATATTCATGAATACATAGGAATATAGTATATTAAGTTGTGTGTGAGTATATATATATATATATATATATATATATATATATATATATGTGTACATATAATTATATATATGGATACATATATACATACATATATATATATAATATTCATCAAACATGGAAATAAATATTTGTCGGGGCTAAATTCGCCACACAAAGCATACTGAGTGTGTCTTTATTCGTCATTTCCACGTGATTGGAATTAGAAATTAGAATTAGGAATTAAAGTTCAGTCGAGAATAACGCGTAGAAAATGTCAACCATTCAATTCTTTCTGAAGACATAGTTTAGTAAACCTAAAGGGAAAAAACATATGGCTTTCATTCGATATATTTAAATCACTTCACAAGGATTTCCACTAAACTTTTTGCGCTCCAAAATGTATTTAATATCAATGCAAATGAATGACGGAAATGTGATGGAAATTGCCCGATGGGATTTCATAGCAACTCATAAAAGATTGAGGCAGCCATTAAAAGATTCCAAATCTAATGAAAAGTATTAAAATACGAAAGAATAAACGTGGACCTAAATAATTTGGTAATATTTTCAAATCCATATAAACTTTGAGGTGCATCTTATGAAAAACTGAAACACGCTTATTTCGAAAACAGTGCATATATTTTGAGACAATTACGGTAGCCTTAGTTAAAATTAGTTTAAGTAATCGAAAAAATGAATTTTTCTCTTCAATACATGATTAAAATTAAAATGAAGGAATTTCGCATTCTCAAGGCAACAATAAAATCGTTTAATTTGCTCAAAATCCTCGTCATAAACTATCGTAAACCACTCATAGACTGCATGATCCATGATACAATATTTGTTTTTTATAAGCACAGAAAATTTAAGGTTTCGATTAATAAAATAAGAGATAAAAAGGTTAATTAAAGGTTTGAACAAGCTGATTAATGAAAAAAGGGCAGCTAAAACAGCATAATTATTCCTGGGAGAAGTCTAGATTAGTTGAAATAGGAATTCATAAAAATTTGTTATAATTTTTGGCACATTCTTACAGTGGATTACATCGTTATACTCTAAATTAAATTTCAATTCAATTGAAGATTAGTCGGTATTAATTATAAATGACAGCACCTAAGAAATTATTTTTTATTACTGATTTATTTAAACCTATTGACGCCGGTCTAGTAAAATCGGTTCCTCTATTAAATCGGGTTACATTTGAGAAGATATCATGACTCAGTTTTCTGTGCAATGGGTTTCCCCGACATTTCGATCACAGTAATTAGTTGTAACATATCAATTATTGTGATATGTAAATAATATTTAACAGTAAAAAGCAGAGGCAAGGGATGAAAAGAAGGGAAAAGCGAATACAAGTGGAGCGCATTATCCGTCGGGTTTTGGATAAACACGGACGCATAATAATGAGTAGGGACACGAAAATAAAGAAAAGAATTAAAAGGCCAACATGAGAGTAAACAAGGGAGGCATGAGTTAAAGGATGGGAGAGGGGAGAGAAGAGAGGGGGAGGGACACTCCCCTAAAACACCTTGGAGGACGGATAAGGGACCTGCTGGAAAGGGAAAGCGTGAGAGACAATGGGGCGGCCAGGGCAGGGCTGCGAGAGAGGAAGGAAGTGGATGGCGAAGGAAGAAAATGGGATATGAAGGCAAGAGGGGAGGGAGGTGAGAGGTTGGGCGAAGAAGGGGTGGAACAAGTCAGCCAGAACTAATTGGAAGAAAAAAACCGGCGAGGGAGGGCGCGGAGAAGGTTCTGGGATTGGGGTGGGGCGCCACATGGATAGGTATGGAGAAGGAGGGAAATAGGGGAAAGTGACTGCAAAAAGGGGTGAGAAATAGGGAGGGGGAAGAGAGGAGGCTGCGGATGGGGAAGAGGATTGTGGGGCTGCTATCAGGAATAGTGGGCGGTGGACCGAGAGGGGGTGGAGGCAGTCACATCCCCACCCCCACATCCACCAGAAACCCCCGTCAACCCTCTCCCCCAGACACGGTATCGGGGAGGAAAGAGTTGGCCTCGGGGGGGAGGGAGGCGAGAGAGAGAAGAGGAGGGGGGTGTTCTCGACCTTTTTTTTTAAACTCCACTCGATTCTGGATCAGCAAGATTAATTACGCGGGCCTTTTAGTATGAAGGCAATTCTTAAGGGAGGACTCGCTTTTCTTTTCGAGGGAGGATGGGCGTAGTGAGAAAGGGAGAGAGAGAGGTAGAAAAGAGTTTGGAGAAGGGAACATGGGGGAGGTTGAGTGTAACACGACCGGGAGGAGGAGGCGGAGACGTCCGTAGAAGGCGGGCGAAGCGTTGGGGAAGAGTGGTGGATTTGAGCTTTAAAGCGACTGAGAAAGCGTGATGAAGTGTTAGAGAGGGATAGAATTCTTCCCCGGGAAGGAGGGAATGAAAGGGAGCGTGGGTGAGGAGGACGAAAGGACGGGGGTGAGGAGATAGAAGAAGAGAACCCTAGGAAGAACCCTCCCACCACCCCCTCCGCTACCCTGGCTCTCGAGGGAGCGAGGATTAGATGAAACTGATCGAGTAAATGAGAGTATCCCGCCCCCTGCCCATCGAGGGGGTCGCACGAGTAACCATCCTCTCTCACTCTCCTACCCCCCCCCCCACCCGCCTAACTCGACCCTTTTCCATTGGCCTGCCAGGGGTGAGCCCGCGCGAGCGGCTTTTGTTATACCCATCAATTGCTTTACGGTCTGACGGACACGGGAATGGGGATTTTCACGCGAGGATCACCTATCAGGCGTTAAAACCGTGATAATATAATTTAAAATCGGGGCCTAAAATCGAGGACGGCAAATAATGGCAAATGTCCCCACAACTAAAAATGTACAGCAAAGCGGTTGGGCCTCTGACCCACAAAAAATGCCGATATAATTGCATCAAAAACACGAATCCCGCAAATGATCAAATTAACTGAGTTGTGCAGTCCTAATGATCGAAAACAAAATGTAAATCACATCTTTGAATTATCGGGTTTCAGTGGCCTTTGAAATGTGCTTAGAGTAACAGTAGTCTCTCGTCACAAGGATATTTATTAACATGACCATCTATTTATATATATATATATATATATATATATATATATATATATATATGTGTGTGTGTGTGTGTGTGTGTGTGTGTATATATATATATATATATATATATATATATATATATATATATATATATATATATATATATATATATATATATACGCACACTCACACACATATATTTCGCTTGCATATAAAATCAAGATTTCAGAATAATTAATATCACATCAACGTGAGGAACTGTCTCCTATGCAGTGTCATTGTGAAATTTTAGAATTACCTGACCATCCAGGTTTAAAATCAAGAACCATATGGATTCTCTTTGATTATTTCACTGTTGCACTGAAATAAGCATCCGATGCTCAAGTTGTTGAGCCTAGAAATAATATGATACATCTTTAAGTTGTAGATTTACAGTAAAACACTGCACCCCACGTCGACCATTATACTCGCACCATCTCAGTCACTCTACGTGTATTTCAGAAGGTGAATAATTCGAAGAATGCGAAGGGGTGAGAGATGTATCTTAATTAGTCAGGGGGAAATCGTATGTCATTTGAAAACTGACGGGAGACGAATCTTAAAACTTGAGATCAGAAAAACAACCCAGTTTCGAGGAATATATATATATATATATATATATATATATATATATATATATATATATATATATATATATATATATATATATATTCCTCGAAACTGGGTAATAAATAAATATAAAAGAACACTTACACGGTAAATTGTTCGAGCTTTCGGCCCTCTCAGGGGCCTTCTTCAAGAGAGACTCATATATATATATATATATATATATATATGTATTTGAGATATTTTTTGGGGAATTCAATATCAGGTTTGCATAAAAAAACAGGATATTTTGAAGAATGATCATAGATAGATTTTGAGACACTTTTGTAGGCAATGCTGCATTGAAAAATATCAGATAATAGTGAAATTAAATTAGCTTTGAAAAAGAGAAATAAAAGTACATGTCTAGATAGGAAATAACAAAAGTGTTTGATGATTTAGTCCTCAAGTCCTTGTCTACCCCCACTTACACAGGCCCACGCAACCTTCGCCATTTTTACCGCGTTCTTTTATAATCAAATATACTGAGACCAGTGTCGGTATAAAACTTCTCATGACACATTTTTATTCCAGTAATTCATTTCCCTATCAATATAGAGTTTGCCAAACGCGTTTTTTTTCTGCTTACTAATATTCGATAGATAGAATAATAGTAAATTCCTTCGCCGCAAACGCATGGCCCCATATGAAGCAGTAGAAACATTCATTAATGATTTTCCTTCTTCCAGTTTTGCAAGCTTTCTGAATTTTTTTAGGGCCGAAAAATCAATCAGTGAGTGCTAGTAAAACAGTGAGAGTTTTTTTGAAATGTTTTTAAATTAGGGAAGGGGTAAGTTAATAATTCATTAAGTACCACAGCCAACCACTCAACGAAAATGCATGGCTTAAAATCTCCTTATTCATATGAGTGCTTATATTTGAGGATAAAAATAACTCAACGTTTAATACCATTAGACTTATGATAGTAAAAACATCAAGCAAGAAAAAGCTATCACACTTTTCTATTTTAAGGATCCAATTATTTTTACATTATAATATACCTCAGTTCCGATCATTAATTTTAACGGAAATAGGCCAAAGGATCTAACCGGAAAAACGTTCTTCCTTCAAATTGAATGTCTCCTATGGCTTAATTAAAGCAGTAGGATTTTCATTTAGCTAGTAAAATTATATATAATTCACAAGGATTTGCGAGAACCAAAGACCCATTTAAAAAAATACATACTCTCCATACTAAAACCCTGGATTTAGAATCCACATTACGGGAATACTTAATCCCATTGTAATAATTGACGCTTTTTATCATTTTATTAAATTGATTCAATTGGTAAAAATCTCCCTGTGATTAGTACAAGAAGATGCCGATAAATATAAAAACTGTAAAAAATATTTGAACTAATCCAAATAGATATGTATGAAATGTAAAATAACAAATGTAATTACACCTAGTACGAATCCCATATCTCGACATACAGTTTCAATAAATATTAATTTTAAGTCTTTAAAAATTAAAGGGCACGGAACAGTCTTCACCGATCTTTATTAATGAAATATCCCCTATCTATTAAAAAAACATAATGGCCTCACGTAAACCCTAAAAATTTTTAATTGAAAGAAACCCCCAAGTTTCACTTCTCAAAAAGTAATCCCCCTCTTGCCTGCCAATGCGAATTAATAAATCACCCTTACGCCTTTGTCGAAACAATCCGGTCGCAGGAGTGGGACAAAAGGCCTTCCTTTTCACCGGAGAGGGGTAATTATTCGGAGCGCAAGCCAAATGCCGTACTAACGCCCCAATTACTCGAGCCGTCGTCCCTCTGTGCGATCAGCGAAGAGGGAGGTAACTCCAGCCATCCTCTCCTCTTGCCGCTACGAAATCTCTCTTTTCACCCCTCACTGAGTCCGCTGCCGTTCCCAAAAGCATTATTTTTCACCTCACCCCCACATTCTTACCCCTTGATTTCTCATTTCTCCTTCTGGATGGATAGCTATCGCTGTCTTTCCATTGAAATATATCGCCGTAGAATTTGGGAAACCTTGCCCTGAGAGGAAGGTTACTTCATTTTGAGAGCATGGTAGCATCTTACGAATGGATTCCAATTGGTTCCAGCAGTACTGCTAATAGTTTTGCAACTGCCCAATAAAAAGCCTGATGAATGGTTTGAATGCGTGACACATCATGTTGGATGCGGACGATTATATTTGTAAAAAGAGTCAGCTATTAATGTAGATAACCAAAAACACACTAATCAACCTGAAGGGTGGTTTGCGAGGTGAGGTTAGTGTATTAAGCCCAACTTTGCGGTGTAAGTATGTCCTTCTGACATCAAGAAAGGCTGGGGATCATTCCCTAGTACCGGCTGCGGTTTTTCAGGAAGATATGGAACCCAAATAATTACACAGCTTTGGTAGATTGAGGGTGCACAGAAGGGTAACTTTGAATCGAACCCGAGTTCTCAGAAGCAGTAGGATTCACAGGACTCTGGCAAGTAATCCAATGCTCTCCCAACTGGACCACCATGGTCCGTAACGTAGATCACACTATTTTTTCCGCTCCAAAAGGTATCTTTGCTTTCCGATTGTTAAAATATCCAGTTGGAATATTCAATCACCTTGCAATTACTAGAACATAGTTTAAACCCATCATGTGCGTTAAGTTCCCACAAGGAAGGCCTGGAAATAAGTTCCAGCATCCGTGGTCCACGGTGTCGTTTCTTAAATTGCCAGGAACTTACGAGTGATTTGGGTATGGTGGCTGTACATGAATAACACCCCGAACACCTGGGATCATGAGGTGAAAGTCTAAAGGTTTCATAAGTGAGATCCTTTTCACACCTGAAGATTTTTTTTTATTGTAACCAGTCATTTGACAGAAAGGTAAACGTTTATATTCCTACCAAAACGACCATTCAGAATTTGGAGAAATCACTTCATGAGTAGCTACGTATTAGCAACACTCATGATAGGTGGTTGTGTCTTACCAGGCCTAGGGCAACTTCCAATAAACTAATATGATAAAACAATTGTTTATTTGGAGGAATCAGATGACATTCCTCATATTAAGGAATCATAATTTGTTCTCTCGAAATTATTATATGTTAATATTAATGACTCAATACGCGAAACACAGCCTAAACTGACAACTGATGATCTTTCCTCGACGTCACAAGTGGAAGCATATTGTAACTACTTTAAATAGTATATGATGATAAAAATTAATGCGTCAATTGATCAATTCATCTCATGATGAGATGCTGAGAGATACGTTATAGTATAAACGAGTGATTTTGGGGTGCGATATTCACTTTTAACTCTGATGGTACAACTCTGGCAAAAATTATAAAATTGAGCCCATTCTCTCACGGGTACGAAAAGTTACGTTTTCCCACTCCATTATACTAAATAACTGACAGAATATTTCTCGCCAGTTATTTTTTATTTTATTACGCGAGAAAAGGATATATCTTTAAAATATATTTGACTAGTAATATGCAATGTTTCTATGCACAAGAAGAAAGGAATCGGAGGTAATTAAAAACATGGATTTTATTTCAAAATACATTTCTAAACTCTCAGCGAAGAAATCAAAAGTGTAAATAAATCAACCTTTTTTGAAATAACATAGTAATCTAAGTCTTTTCAGGTAAAACTAAGAGTGATTAAGAAAAAACAGGACCTAATATCCACTTCGGAACACTCATGTTAATATACATTGCGATTCTATGATACCCTCGTACCAATATTACCCCTAGGGAAAAAGAAAACATCGATCCCCAGTGAAAATTTGTCGCGTAGCAATCACTATCATGAATCATCACTCCCACTCAAATTTAAAAAGTCGCTACAAAGTCAAACGCTACAGGGTCACTTAGCTCCTACCATATCTCCCTCTCTCAAACAACTTCCTACATCTCATCCCCACACCAATAGGCACTCTTCCTCCCTCTAGAAAACCCTAAATACCTCACCGAGCCTTGCCTGACATCCCCTTATGGAGGAACTCCATCGCCATCAATCAGTCGCTAGTCGAAGTGTAACGAACGACTAGCGCCGCCGTCGGTTGCTGGAAGTAGAGCTGGGCTGCTGCCGAGCCACTGCGACGCAAATGGGGTACACAAATGAAAGAGGAGGAGAGGGAAGGAAACAAAAGAGGATCGTAATGAGGCGAACGTGCGCGCCTCGGCGAGCGACGGCGGAAAGGAGAAAAATACGCGAACCAGCGAGAAGAGGAGAAAGGGGTGAGGGAGAGAGAGAGACGGAGAAACTGAGGCGAAGCAGGGAGCGAGAAATCCATTTGCATGCAAATCCCTAAGGAATGGTCAACGGAGCAAAAGTCTTTCGGACGTTTGAGGAGGGAGCGAACGTCTATTTGACGTCAATGAAAGAATGCTCCCCCACTAACAGAACCTCCACGCACGACGGGTAGGAAATATGGAGGGAAATAAATTGAAAATTTGGAAATAGCGCAT
This sequence comes from Hetaerina americana, assembly GCF_022747635.1. Taxonomy (NCBI): domain Eukaryota; kingdom Metazoa; phylum Arthropoda; class Insecta; order Odonata; family Calopterygidae; genus Hetaerina; species Hetaerina americana. The sequence goes on along the minus strand of NW_027287538.1, from coordinate 37,361,112 downwards.
AAAGCACTCAAGCGTGCCGGTCGAAAATAAAGAATCGGCAAGGCGAAACGCAATGCTTTTGCAATAGGTTATTTCACAGCTCTTGTTTTACCTTTCCAATACATTTAACATAGGAAAGACTCACGGTTATACGAGAAGCGTTTTCCATATACGACGCGGGAGGGAAGGAGAGGTTGGTAGGATTTCGGAACGCATTGGGCCCGGGCCTCAAGGGAATTAGGAGGCTGATCGCCTCCGAATGCTGCGGATGATTGAAAGCATTCCCAAAGACCGATAACGTTTCCTTTTTCAGCCAGCCTTCATGAATTTTGGAAAGAATGGACTTTTAGGAATTGAACTCAATAGATATTAACCTCACCTGAAAGTATTGGCGGGAAAGTTGAACTATTTGGATAGGCATTTAGCACTAAATCACCCGATAACTTTCAATTGAATCTTGCAGTCATTCTTCTTTACGACGTTGTTTTTCAATGCTTAAAAATATGACATGAACTTACATGCATATTGAGGTGTTCCAAAAGCTTTGTTTTGAGGCAATCCCATACTGTGCGCACTTAACTTATTTTCCGGAAAAAACATTCAATAAAAAACGCATTTTACTTGATTAAAAAAATCTCAAATTTTAATATAAAGATATTAAAATGTGACTTGACGCTTGGAACACGGTATGAGAGGAATTTGGGGCTAAAGTTTACAAAACTCATAAAACCAATTGCACTAATACTTATTTTCTGTTTAGAAAATATCTAAAGAGCATGGAAAAATTACCCTTAATATTTAATATACGCAAAAAAGAAATATAATTAAGATATATAGTATATATATATATATATATATATATATTTATATATATATATATATATATGTATATCGATTATACGGAAACACTCACACAAGCAGCAACCTAATGGGACGGTGCGATAGAACACAAATAGAATAGCAACATTTAAAAGGACACTCACATGGTAAATTGTTCGAGCTTTCGGCCTTCTTCAGGTAAGACTCTTGAAGAAGACCTCTGAGAAAGCCGAAAGCTCGAACAATTTACCGTGTGTGTGTCCTTTTAAATGTTTTTATTCTATTTGTGTTCTATTGTGCCGTCATATGTATATATATATATATATATATATATATATATATATATAAAAACACAGATGTAGATTTTTAGAATATAGAGACACAAAGAAAGGACACTCACAATTTGTTATTTTACGTTTCGACAGCACGGCTGTCGTCTTCAGGTTCTGAAGACGACAGCCGTGCTGTCGAAACGTAAAATAACAAATTGTGAGTGTCCTTTCTTTGTGTCTCTATATTCTAAAAATCTACATCTGTGTTTTTATATATTTGTGTGTCGCCGATGAGCGTTCCATTTCGAAGATATTTTATATATATATATATATATCCTCACGATACGTTAGCATAAAGACGGTTTGACTCCAGTATACACGGCACCGAATCAACCTTTACATTCTGTTATTAAATGTATTGTTTTTTACACATGTCAGTATATATTGGGTTGATCTCCACAAAATTGTGTAAAAATCCTGGTATCGACATTTTTTCTGCATTATTTATGAATCGTTGGAACAGATACCCTTGTTCGTGCACCTAAGAACAAAGGTTCCTTAACAATTAAACACATCTATGGCGATGCTAAGGACTCTATGCGTCGAGATAGCTAACAGTAATGGGTATTCGCAATTTTTCTTTGAGGTGCATTCAATTAAACAAAAAGTAGGCGTGCGGCCGAGCATTGCTACTCTTCGGAATTGAGTTTCCTTTCATTCATTTTTATTTCCTTTGTGTGAGAGGGATAGTGTAAGAGTCATGAAAAGTCACTCCAATTCTAATTAATCTCTCACTGGAGAACTTGGTGTAAGTCGATTACTTCGTGGACTAAGCAAGCAGGTGAAATACGGTAGCTGTTCGCGTGCGGTAGACCGATATATCATCACCACAATCTGTTTTTCTCCCGCACGTTGCTAATTTTCAGTCGGCAGATCAGGAAATGAATGCCAAGGAAATAATCGGTCGGAGAAACAAAGTCTCAGAGGAATTTCTACGTTATTGCTTACGAAATGAATAGTACAGAACTCAATTACAATCTTATGATTTCATAAAAAATTTTTAAAAGTTTTTTTCAACTGCCTCACAATATCTCACCGAGTCATTTACTACATATTCACGTAAGCAAGTAAAGGCTTCCCAGGGAATTAAAATCGAATATCATATTTTTCTTGATCCTTGGCATTGGAACAGCAAAATTCCCTCATGCACAGATACTGGCGCATATTCATCCATGATTGAAAGATTTATCTTTATGTCAGGAATCTTAATTATCAATTCAAATTAAAATGCATATCGTTTTCCAATAATTTATTATCGAAGTTAATCAATAAATATTTCCGCCATATAATTAGCTCGAAATATTTTCACAAAAACATTTATGCAAATAACTAAAATGTTCTACAGATAAATTGAAGTTCGTAAATTAACCACTCCCAAAGGCAAATTATCATAATAAGAAACACATTATTCATCTAAGGGATTGAAGATTCTATCAGAAATGAAATAATGTGAAATTTAACTGAAAATAGTTTCATACCCCTCTTCTGAGGAATCTAATCTCTCTACGAAAGTCTATGAAAAATGCTAGCAATAAAATAAGTAATTGTTGTCATGCATAGGAATGTAAGCATGCTTTGTCTTAAGCAGTGTTGCCTATGCATCAATTGTTTTAATAGCAAATCGTATACTCCAAACTTGATAATTTCCGTTTTTGGATATAAATATGATTATTTTCTGTTTCCAAGATTGGTCGAAGTTAACTTTAAAAGGGCACCATTCTCGCCTTTTAAAAAATGCTCATCTTAACGGCTATAATTTCATGGAAAATTTGTAAAAAATTGACTTGATTTTCTTTTTAATAATTCTGAGAAAACTCAAGAATCTTTATCCCTAAAAAAAACGCATCTTAGGCAACTTGACCAAACATTACCTTCCGTTGCGCATTCAGAGAGCATAAATCACTGGATTCCTATCGCTTAAATGGCAAGATAACAAGAATTTAGCGTCAACTTTGATGTCACTATGTACCATACCTTTTGGCACTGGAAAGGCCTGCTGCCACACGACGTGCAACAGGGTCTCAAATGTCTTTGAAAAACCCTCATATGTCTGGAGCGCGGCTGCTATGAGGACTGCGCTTAAGTATTTTTTCCTTGCTCTTCTACTGCCGCCTGAGCGATGACTTTCAATTCGACTATCCAGGGGATATGAGATGTTCCATAAGACGGGAAACAACGCCAGGAGCAGCTGCACGCGTTCAAAAACCCCGAATGCTGCGGCTGTACCTACACACGTACACACCCGCGCCGTTTCGTCAAGGGTCCGTGTATAAGTGTGCGTGCGCGAGAGGGTATGTGAGGGGGGGGCCCAGTGTGCGTGTCTCAGCGAGCCCGTGTGAGTGTATGCCTGGTGGTGCCGTCTGTCCAATTTGGGATCCGGCAAGGGTGACGCGGTGGTGTTGTTGTGGGAACAGGGTGGGAACAGTGGCTCCACAGCATCGCCTCGTGAAATATTAAAAAGTCCCTGATAGGAACAGTCATCTCTTTGGGAATAACAGGATTCCCGCTAAAGGACCGTCGAAATGCGTCACTCAACTGCCGCGCTCATTGAATAAGTGATGAGGAAGGGGGCACGGGCGGGGGTTTGCAAGAGAGGTTGAGGATGGTGGGTGGAGGAGGGGAGAGTGGTTGGGAGGCGAGGACGTGAACGGCAAGAGGAAGATGTCTTTCACAACCTTCCCTCCTCCTTTGTCCTCCCCCCTTCTTCTATCCTTTAACCAAATCCGTCTCATCTCCTCCTCCACTCACCCACCCATCCACTCTCTCCCCCTCCATCCCTTTCCGAGTTCTGTGTGGGAGAAGCCAACGTGACGAAAGACGGGCGGGGAGCGTTACTACACTATGAACCCCGGAGCGACGGGCAATTGCAAGACTCGGGCTGCCGCAAATGCAAAACGGAACTACGTGCAAAAGTACAATTAAACGGATATTAAAGGCACTTTTGGGACATGCAGGATTTTACGGGAGATGAATAAATTCCTCATCTAGCTCGTTGCCCTCGGTCTAAAACCATTAGCGAAAGAAACGCAGGGTAGTACGCACTCGAATATAAAAAAAATTTCTCACCCAGTTGCAGCGCCACGGAATGTGTGCCAAATTTAATAGCTTCGTTCTGCACTGAAAATGGACATTTTATTCAATTTCTCTGCACGCTATGCATTTAATGACAAAATATTTCTAGTAGCACTTTCATCTCTTATATTTTTCAAACAAATGCTTACATTCCAATACTTTCCCTTAACAGACTAGTTATATCCTCATAGAATTTATTTAAACATTAAAATGCACTCTCAATAATTAAAACCAAACTTATTTCTTTACTGACTACATAAAAACTGATGAAATTAAAATTTGAAAATATATTATATTTTCATGACATTATTTTTTCAATTTAGTATAGGCAGCATATATGCATTTGCAAACCTTTATGTTAGAAACTTGCTATAAAAGAGACAATACCTTATTTTTATTAACTTGTTGAATGATAAATAGTCCTGAAGCATTTTGGTGCAAATATATTCCACCTTAAAGTACTGGAGGAACCAACACAACCAGAACAGTTATTGTAAATAGCTTTCGTCAAATTATTTTATTCAAATATTGCAAATAACGGTCACCTTTTTTACTCACAGTGTCCTCTTATGGATTTAAATGAATGATTTCAGCATCACGACTTTCTTTTTATAAGATTAGTTATTTGACGTGCACCGGCCACTTTTCCTTTACAAAATTATGAACGAAATCAAAATTAAATCTTCATCATGAAAAATACCAGGAGTCAATCAGCTGACTCTCTTATATAGATGAGGAGAATCATCATCTTTGCATTTTACAAAAAATATGGTATTTCGTTCGTAAAATTAAACGGAACAAGAGAGAATCATTCATATTATTATTTATAATACAATCTATGGATTTATGGCAACGCATAAAACAATTTTTACACACATAACCCGAAGGTCGGTTTGGCAGGTGATGGTAAAGTTCACCCAATACTAAGCCCGACGGTGGATGAAATTAACACATCATAGAGGGTAGAGGTAGAGGGGGGCCTTTCCTTTCCTGGCTATAATTTCTCAGGAAGATCTTACATATTTACAATTCATTACTTTGGTATAATCCCCAAAGAAATGCATTATAGTTTGAACTATTTATAAATCATTTCAATCATTATTCAAGCTATACCTTCCGCTTCTGCGAGTTCAATGCTGGACTGGTCAGTGAAACCCTATACGTTATAGATAATATGCCTTAACATGAAAGCTTTTCAAAAGTTGGCTTCAGTAAACCAAACGTAGAGGAATGGTAGAATATAGTATATAAAACTAGGGATCACTAAACACTTCGACATTAAATAAACTGTAAAATATTTCTTCAAGGATCGTGGCAGCTAAAAATTGGGATTTCGGACGAAGTACGGTAATCAAGACTTCTATTCACGGAGTGACCATATCTACAGTCAATTCTACGAATTGAAATGTTAAATCCTGAGGGAGGTTGTTTAAATATAGCAAAATGAACGATTCACGATGACTACAAAATTGTGATAACATCTTATAAAAGTATTTTTAGAAGCAGAATTTGCACAAATAGATTTCGAAAAAGTTATTTTTTAACAGCTTCGTAAGCACGGATAAAATGTGATTTAGGGAGGAAATAAATGTGGGTCACGCGCCTGAATACTTTTGACAGCAACATCATTTACGCCGAAGTTAAATTGGTAGTTCGTTGACAATTGAATTCAATAAGTTATACTTATGTTATTTTTTACATTGGAAAAGACACTACGGTGGAAACCGAGAGACCTTCCAGACTTACGTACTGTGGCGTAGAATATGTAACGGGAAATCCATAGTTGGAATTACAACTGCATAGCACGGAGATGACTTACCTATAACGAAATAAAAATATTTACATTGTAATACCAAAATACAACAGAATATGCACAAACTATTATTTTGTCTTTATGGCAAAGATAAAATACATGAAAAAAATAACATGCTATAACCCAAACATTAAATTTTGTTGTCATGGAAATACTATACCTAACATTTCACAAGAGAACAATAAATTGCAATTTAGATGGTGTAGCCAACACTTGAATTCAATTATCATAAAATACTTTGTGATTTTAATCACAGAGTGCATGTTGTAAATTATCTTTGGGTTCCCTGAATGGCTGCACGTGACAGAACTAAATTACTAGTAAATTGTCTGATACTTTCCTGCAAATAATAACACATTTAGCATTAATGCAACTGGGATAATCTTTTAATTAATAAAGAAAAATTATATGCAGTTCACGTGTTGTCATTATTTATGAGCAATCACAGTTTTCTTCTCTAATGCTCTCCGGTGAATACCGAGTGTATTGTCAGATAACACGAAAATAAAGTTCGCTGTTCAAAACACACTACGTTTTAAACAAATTTTACTCACACTATGTTTTACTCAATAAGGAGATATTGCATATCCCCCACGGGTGGTCACCATACACAATCAAGTTTATATTTCTAACGTTCTCTAGGATGTAGCCATTGAATTCTTAGAGACTATTAGTCTAATGTGTACTGCACATAATAATCCAATTTAAATAAATAGTGCCAGCATAATCCTTTGATTTATGTAGATAAAAAAATTGTTATCCGGGTTTTGAACATCATAAATTTAATAATACGTGTACGATGGTTACTGTCACAGTCACAAGGCTTTCTAGTAATTCTCTGGTCATTTAATTTTAAATGGTTGATAAAATATTTAATACCGTTTTTCATGAAAGGAAGATTTTCCTACAAGCCTGTATACGACACCTTTGAAACATATCATACTTATAAGAAACACCGAGTCGCTCAGGAGTAAAAGGAGAACATAAATAATGTCTGACAGATAAATTGGGTGTTTAATGATTTTACATATATTACTGAAGCGTACACGCAACTGCATAGCTAAGCTTATTTACCCATTTCACCATTGAAATAGCAAATGATTCATAAAAACAGAATGTACCACTCACACAGGTAATAAACCACAACGCAAGCCTTTTTCCCCTACTATGAGCCAGAATTCTAATAATCTCAAGGTGAAAGCGAAGTCCCATTAAGCTATATAATCCGTCAAAAGATTCTCAGACGACTCTCACAAAACAAAAGTATCCGATCCAAAGGAGGCGGAATAAATTTAGGGGTTTGCTGCCCTTTTGCCGAAAACCGGCAATAATTTATACGGTGGCGGAGGGCGAGACAAGAGGAGGAGGAGGAGGAGGATTGGGGAGAGCGTTTCTCAAGAACACTCGTTAAAAAAGCTCGCGCACTTGACAAAACGAATCCACCACGCTCAAAGAGCGACCGAAAGGCATTCAGCCCAAAAGAAATTCCCAATAATCCACGAAATATTTATAACTCCGGAGCAATTTCCATCGAAAACAAAATCGGATAGAAAAAGCAATCGAGGGAGAGAATAATACCGAGAAAAAAATCTAAATAAAAATACAAACCATTCAGAGGGCTGCGGAGGGATGCGGGGTGAATAGGACGACGGGGAGGGAGAAATCTTCCGCAGTATCGCGGCGTTTGCTGCCGGGTGAGGAGAGCTTCGGGAGGTTGTTTCTGGAGTGAGTTTTCGGAAGGGGTAGGGAAGACAGGGAGCTAGGGACTTGCCTTCCCTTCGTTTTTAATGCATAAATAAAGCGGAGTCGTTGAAAAACATGAAAAATGCCGGAATGCGGGAGGATGGGAGAGTGGGAGGGGATATCGGAAAAGACACTGATATGTAGATAAGGAGATTGGAGTCGGCAAAGCCGGCGGAGGAAACTAGGAGGAGGAAGGAAAGGGAAAATGGAGAGAGGCCGGGGTTGGGGAGTGGTGAGGGGAGGAAGAGGTGGAGATGGTGTAAATGCATGGAAAATGAAGGTCTGAAGGGAAGTAGTGCAGAAAGGGGAAAGGAGGAGACGGAAGGAAATGAGAAGAGAACAGAATGGGTATGCTCAGGAATGGCTTGGCGTTTACCATCACCCCTCAACCCTTCCATAAGCGCACGCACAATCCCCCCACTCACACATCGCCTTCCAACCACTTTTTCTATCTATGCTCAAAGGAAAGCGTAGCCGGGGTTTCCGGCAGAAAACTCAGACCAATTCCTGGTGAATTCGCCTATTTACGCATTTCTTTACTTTTTATCCTTGCCGCGTTGGTGCATATATTTGCGTCATGGGGTGGCGAACGATATATACGTCTTAAAATCCCTTGGAACGTCCATTGCGAAGTATAGGTCCAAGGAATGAACCTCCAGCATAAGCGCTTAGGATGCGCAGTTCATGTGTGAGGCGGAATAAATTAAAAACTCTAACAAATGGTCATATCGATTGGTTCATAATCAATAAGGAGGGCATTGTTCAACTCACAAATTGTAATATTAACTTGGGTATTACACGAAGATTATTCCATTAAGGGAGAATAAAATACTAGTTGTTATACAGAAGGGACTAAGGCTTGAAACAAAACTTGACACAAAAAATATGTAGGTTTATAATTTCAACATTTTAAGCTATCTTTTTGGTCAGTGTAGCGCCTGCTGTCAAACCAGAACTGACAGGCCAAACAGGACAAGAATGAGTATTGCATATATTATATTCATTATATACTACTATTGCATATAATGTAGAACATACGACAATGAAATATGATGAAAATTGTCTGCAATTATATTTCGTATTGAAATGTTTCCGTCGTGTATAATATATTGTACTGATTGTACCACTGCTGTAAATGTATTTTGTATGGATATGTTCTGTTGTATATTTTAAAGGATGGAGTTTATTACTATTGTGATTTGAGATTTCAACATTAAAATGTTTTTAATTAAAAAAATAAGTAGCTGCAATAATAAATAAACTTTTTCTAAGCTTTAAAGCATAGATACCAGATGCACATGGCTCCAACTACTAGAAAATATTGCAATCATAGAAATAATTAAGGGTATCAAAGAAATACAGCCTATGGATACAAATTAAAAGGAAACACGAGCAAGTGACCCAAGAATGTGATGGGTTTATTTTTTCTAAATTACAATTTTAGTGGGGGATGAGAAAAATAAATTCCTTAAATTCAGAATCCACAATTGAAAGGAAAAACAAAAACAATCCAACGAAAGGATAGCATTAAGTTATTTTTGTGTCCTATGAGATAGGATGGAGGAGTACTATCCATGACTATATGACACTTTTGCTAAACGATAGGTGCGTATAATGTACAACCAATAATTAAGAATGACGTAAAGACGGTGAAGTATGCGAAGTAGTAATGATGAGAATATAAAGATAATCCTCGGAATCAAGTAAATGAAAGCAGAAAATTGTTATGAACGAAATTTAATTCGTCAGAATCACTATGGTGTAACTTTTTAAAAACCATGGGTCCAGTCGCATTTAATGTTTTGAAATTTTAAATTAAAAATTATAGTCTGCAATTTTTTGAGCCATCATGTATTGAATAACATCTTTAGATGAGAATTCACTAATTGATGTTGTTCATAATTCAAAATCACGATACCATTAACCCTGTAGTGACGTACAAGTTTGATGAACGTTTACCTAATCACATTTTCCTTCAATTTAGGAAAATTTAGGCGAGTACTAATATGATTGCTTTTGCACTACATACCTCAATTCCGATTAGAAAAATTTATCCAGAAATTAAGGTTCTGACGTTTACGCAAGGAGCTATTGCACTCGATTAAAAAAATATTTCATAATCTGCCAACCTAATCAATGTATGGCAAATAAAATACAACACCAGATTAAAATGAAAATTGCCAAAAAGAATAGGGCTGGGTAAAATCAAATAAGTTTACAAAAAATAACTGATTGAACGGTGAATCAAATGTCAAACGAATAAAACATTCATGGGATTGCTACATTCCAGGCGACGAATCATCGATCAAGTTAATATTAAAAAAAAACAGAATAGTTGATGCAGTTACGGGATCTGCCGAAAGAGTCCGTAGTTCTGCTCAAAGCTTTTTTGAGCAACGCTTATTTTCTTGAACAATATTCAGATATTGCTGCAATGGCGTTTCCATAGAGAAACCAACAGCTTTTCTCCCTAGAGCCCCCTACCAACTTCAAAGAGGAACGCAAATGGTTGAAGCGCCTCACGGTAGCCACACGCAGCCCGGGATCACACGCGAGAGGATTTGATCGCCGCATACTTGTTAGGAAAAAACTCCTCTTTATAATATTACGCCCCACGGTTATATTCCTTAAATTATATTTTATTTTATGTAGAACAAGGAAGACGAAGACGAGTTCCAACCATTGGAAAATTGAGTATTCACGTGGAGATGACACCAGCAAAATGTATATTAGTCAGCATTTTCGATTAGGATTTTCCATGAAAGGGAGTCCTGAAAGATAAGAACATCCAATATCGCGTTTATATTTATCTATAAGTCCGCAATTTTTTCCAAAGCTCATTTTCCCAAAATAAAAAAGTAATCAGACAGCGTTTAGGCATCGCGATTACAAATGTCGCTTTAAAAATATCCCTTTCTGTACGAGGTTAGACTATACCTGCATGCTCGTATATAACCATGATTGTAGTTCAGAGAGATCTTACCGTAACATTCAAATGCCCATTATTGAGGATATCCTCCAAACATTTTAAGTGGCAAATGACCTTAGCAATAGGTCACCTCCCTTAATATATAATACTATAGTATTTATCTGTCAGTCTACATTAGAAGACTTTCGCATAGGATTTAAGAGACGGATGTCAATTTGAAGTATATTAGATCTATCTTTTCTTGTGTAAAAAAGGCTGAATTATCTTTTATAAAGAAGTATCGCCGCCTTTTGGATGAAAAAGCAAGTGCGAATTGGAAAATTCTTTGAGCGTTTCAAGGAAAACTTTAGGTTATTACGTAAATAATCTACGAGTACACCATGATATTGATTATTTTAATAAGTTCTTTCGTGAAATGCTTCTCTAAATGAACTTTAAAAAAAACAAAACACATCACGTTACATAGATCGACATTTTAAATGAATGAAAAATAACACAAAATTAAAAACATTAAGGTTGATTTTATTTTGTTTTAATCGGTGGATTTTGGTCGTGAGTGTTTGACGGTTTCAAAACTCGCAATTCGACCGCATCTACGAAGTGGGTTGCTCTCTTTTGCCATGTGAGGTGTGCGGCGATTATTAAATGTCCATTTCGCATTTTGATAAAAACTGAAGCTACATCTGAAACCATAAAATCTAATCATTTTCAATTTGGTTTATTACCAGATTTCATGAAGGCAATTAAGGCTGAGCAAATAAGGCGAGCATCAGAAAGAGGTTCACATATAAAAAAGTACGAAATAAGGCATATCTGTTTGAAAAAAGATCAAAAACTGCCTATTCTCACACATCTAACGTCATCTAATGCCTCATCGTTCACTGGAAATTACATTCCAACAAGACGGAGGTAAAGAATAGTAGTGGGACTTGTGGAAAGAGGGAGTGCGATATACCCAGAGGAAGACAAATGAAGAACTGTTGGCTAGAATAAGAAGAGAACAGAAAGCTGGTGGACGATAAGCAATAGTAATGGAAATTTTGGTCTGACGTTGGAATAAAAGAGGAAAAGCACATTATTGGTATTAATGGATTTTATAAGCATATGATAGTAAAATAACATTCATTCACGATTGGAAAAGAGTGCATTTTCATGGCATCGCTCTAGTATCAATCTTGAATGAGGTAGATATGCACATCAAAACTTGACTAGAGAGCATTCAAAGCATTCTGGGAATCGAAAAAAATCGTATTAAAATTAACTGCAAGGATAACTTCAACTGAGGTAATAATTAGCCTGGCAACAATTCCACGAATGCCAATCCCCATTATAAATATTCATCTTCCTTGGTACAGCGTCGTTCACTCAGATCCACATCAAGCCTTCAGATTATCTCCTCAATGTGTGACAAGTGAGGGATGAAACGAGTGGATGGGTAAGTTTAGGAAGCGAGGAAAAAATCCTTTCAGGAAGCACTTTTGGAGACAACACTGTTCCTCCTTGTTCTCTTCCCCAATTAGAGCTGCCTCAATTCAGTAAAAGCCTCCCGTCATGCGTCAGCATTCCCTTTCCTTGAACCACTAAGAATATTAATTCATAGACCCTTCTTGGTAAAGAAAGAAGGGAAAAAATCAATGCGCATGCAATCCTTTTTATATTTGCACTCAATTTTTTCCCATTATCTGCGTCATCACCCGTTCGACTCACGTAGAATCTACTTCTGTTCAAGTTAGTGACTTAATTTCTAGGTCCTGCTCATTTTATTTTCGGGCGATACAACCAGTACATTATTATATCATACGTTCGATTACTTTGATATACCTACCGGTCTTTCAGTCTCCTCGGGGGGTAGTGTTTTGTGTTGTATGTTCATGTGGTGGTGGTTTCACATTCTGCCCGGCCACACGCCCTTGCGAGGACTTGCGGGGTATTATGTAGATGATATAAATGTACTTGAATTACTTTCCAACTAACTGCAGACTTTGAAGTGAGATTTCTTGATATTTTTTTAGAAGTAACACACACGTTGAGAAGTGTCTACGTCTAATATATTTCTCTTACGTTTAAGTTCCCGAATTCACTTTTAAAATAAGCAAAGAGACGTCATGACCGCACCGAAAAGGATATAAGAATGCCTCTTTATTGATTCCATAGAAGAATGAATGCTGTGTTAATTAGAAGATGAAAAAAGATAGCCTTAGATATATCAGGTAAATTTGTAGGTGCACGTGTATGTTAGTTGGTGGTTTGTATGCTTACATTTGTGTGGGGTGTAAGTGTTCTGGTATGAATGGATACCATGTTTTTGGACTGCGTAAATGGGTGGCTTTTGGATAAATGATAGAATAAAATTAGGTGGAGAGAGATATCCCTACATCTAATTTTATTCTATCATCTATCCTAAATGAAGTATATGAGCCATGAGTTGATACAGAGGGGAAACGAATAATGTTGAAAACATTATCATCAAAACAAAAGTACTTTCAACACCCTTTTCGGGAATATCTTCACACCCGAAAATATTAAATTGTACCCTCTCCTAAATCTTCCGTTAGATTAATAATCCAACAAATGTTGAATCATACATATTGTATTAATTTTGCTAAGCCTCCCAATTGTTTATATCAATCGGCTTGTAGAACCATATTGGTCAAGAGTTGGGAAAATATGATAAAGCCGCTCTTAGCCTAACGCACCGTCTTCGTTTTCTTGAAAAGCTTTTTCTTGTTCCCGTCATTCAGTCCAAACTTATTCTGGCCGAACACGTTTTTTTTAATTACTAATCTCCACATTTATTTATTAAACTATGACGTGTACATTTTCTAATTCATACATCACATTTCCTTCGCCTACTGATTCCTGATTCACACACGATCCCATGATACATGTACTATTATGACGTCTGATACATAACAGACATCATAATTGTAATATGTACCGAATTGTTAAAAAGGACGAAGCACGGGAAGATTTATGGAAAGAGATAGAAAAGCCTAACTTTAAGGGAAAAAATGACCATAATTTCAAAATAAAAGTAAGAACGCAAAAAAAATAAGAAAAAATACTCTGTTTTAAATAGAACTATTGTTAATTGGAACCAGCTGCCTGGAGGTTTGTTTGAGCCTTTTCCGTCCAATTTTAGACGTTTTATGAATACATTTAGAGCAGCCACTGGGTGACAAACTTCATTGTAGTTATTAAAATATGTTTGCATGTGATAAAGACGGCATTTTGTATGTGATGTGGAAGTTTATTTTTATGTGATGTGGTAGTGTCATTTTACGTAAGAATATTTTGTCTCCTATGTGTTTTTCTGGTGCGTGTATGTATGTATTTTTCGCTGTAAGAGTTTTCATTGACCAAACTTGACCGTTGCCACCAGGAAAATCGCCTAATTGCAACGTAATTCTTAAATAAATAATAAATAAATGAATATTCAAAAATAATATTAAAAAACTAAACTCACTTTAGAGATATTAAGAATTAATTTACAAGTCTGAACAAAATTAAGTATTGCAAAGATATCAGGTACGTTTATAGGTGCATGTAAGTATTAGGTAGTTTGTGTGCTTGCATGTGCGTGGGTTGTGTTCTTGTATGAATGTATACCATGTTTTGTTTCTGGACTGTATAAATTTGTGGCTTTTGCATGCGGTTTTTTTCCTTTTTCAATTAGGAGAGGTGTCTTACACCCCCCGCCGAACGCCCTTGTGGCGGCTAGCGGGGTATTAAGTAGATGTAGATGTACATTTACGGTGGTCGAACAAAAGGCACTACCACAAAGCAGAATTCAAAAAAGCTTGTTTGCACTTGCAATTTTTTCCGGTGCTTCGCTGACTTCGATTAAAAAAGTAAAGAGTTATAAAATTACTCTCTCTGTTCAACAACTGTTGTAGGTTTTTCTGTAACCTCAACGGTTCTTAGCTTCTGACAACGAAGTTACAACCAGTTAAATTTGCTCACGTTCAAAAAAAGGAATGACTAATTTGCCTCGGGTAGTTTTCATGGGTTACCCCATAGACTGCGACGTTTTTTAAAATACCAGTTATGTTTGCTCAAGAAACTTTTGGAAGAGCATTTAAAGTTTTTTGGTATATCATGAGAAAATAACCCCAGAGTGGTCTCAAAAAGGAAGAGAATATGTACAAGTTTGAAGCTACTTGCTCACCCACAGACTAGTTCGTGCAGGTTGTTGAACAAAATAAACCTAATTTTTTTTCTCATGCCAATAGTGACTGAAAGAGAAGTTTCAGATGCGACAATGTATTGCAAATATAAGCAACGACCAAAAAGGCTTTTTTGATCACTAGTAACTTTTAGTTAAGAAGTGGATTTCATTTTTCCAAGCCACCATCACTTTAATCCAATGAACCCGGAATTCCGAAATTTAATGCTTAATATTTTTGGCTGTGAGTTAGATAAAAACAGGAATGCATTTTTTAAACTCACTGTTTATCTAGATAAATAATATGAATTTATTCTTTTGTTCTATTTTTTCACATGATGAAGAAAGGAATCTTAAAATTTATTTTTATTAAAAACCCAATAGACAACATTCTCTTTATACTGAATTGAACTTCAATTGTCATCTGGTTTCGCCGTCAAACACGAATATATATTTAAGAAGCTATCCGAGATCCATTTTCGACTGCATAATTTTTAAAAAATCCGCAATCAAACGGCAAATTGTTTTCACTAATGCGTGCATAACCAATGCTTGTGCGATGTGAAATTTAAAATAGCAATTTTGTCTTGCCAATCAAAATTGAGTATGTGGAAGTGATTTCGCACAAAAATATTTATCTAGAGTTAAACAGCATTGAATTTTTTTACCAACGGTGAGAGAGGACTAGGTACCCTATCATGATGCATTCATTATAAATGAAATGATGCAGAACGCCAACTGTAAGCAATGAAAATCTCAAATCTCTCAAGTAATCACTATGAAGGGACATAGAGAATATCCTTGAAAATGTTTGAATAAACCCGCGGGCCTTTCAAACCCATGTCTTGAAAGCTGGATATATCTTAACGCATTAGCTCATTGTTATCACGAGGCCCTTAAAGACGAATAAAATGAGCGCAAGAACGAAACAGAAAGGGCTTAGGAGAAGACAATCAGTCTATCCGAAAAATGGAGTGGAAAGAGGAGAGAGAGAGCGACAGAGAGAGAAAGAATGAATACCCGCGGAAGGTCGAAGTAAGGCGGAAGGAAATGGTGCAGGAGGAATCAGAAGACATGAACGGAATGAAAGGAGTGACAGAGTGGGGATGTAACGAGAACAGCTGAGAGGACTGGGGGAGTGATAGAAGAAATGAAGCACAGAGAGGGGGAATGGGGCTCGTGAGGAAGGCATAGGAATAATGGCATTGGGAGGGAAGACGTCTGGCTGCCCGTGTCCCCGCTGGTACCATCATCACCCGAGGTGACCCTCCAAGGGATTACGGAGTCAAACAAAGGAATCATGCAAAGTAGATGAGGGAATTATTTCAAGGGTTAGTTTGAGCCGAAGGCAGATGAAAATACCTTGGCGTGCTATTGCTGTTAGCGAGCGAACGGTAAGTTGATCCGTTATGAGAATTTCATCGAATTCGATTTAATCAATAATTTAATCCTCTCCATTACTTTATTTATTCATTAAAAAAACTCGTGAAATATATTTAACCATTCACTTTCAGAAATAACTCCAGACGCAAAATCATGCTCGACCGTACACCAAGCTGTTTGCTATTATAAATAGCGAAAGGTCGTCCAAAATATTTTGGTCAACCGTTGAAAGACTTGAAAGATTAATAATTCTGATATAAATGATTACAATGATGATCTCAGAATGAAATAATGATTTTTTTAGTTCACTAAGGAGTGGTATTATCAAAAAACCCAAGAATATTTACGTTTTTGTTTAAATTAGGTTTTCCTAGATAACGTTTTGGACAAGCAGAGAAAAACATGCCATTCGAACGTACTCTAATCAGACCCATTAATCATCAAAACAAAGTTTTAGAAAAAGATAAAACTACATTACCAAAACCACTTCAAATTGCATACAAATCTTCGATGATCCGGTAATATCGTAGAAGGATAATTAATAATGCAATTATTTGTGCACCCCAATTTATTTAATAATTGGAATTAATCATAGGTGCATACTAAATTTTATATGGAAAAAATATCTACATAAGTTCATAACATAATTTTATAGTTATAGATTTGTAGAAAAAAGTTATTCTTTGCCTATATTACTTTGACAAATTCCAAAGAAACTGCGGGAGATGCCGCCTTTCTAAGTATCAAGAGCAGTAAAATTCGTAACAGCTAACAGAAATACCTGCCAACAGAATGATTTTTCGCGTATTACCTTTGCCTACGTGCTTAAATTTGTTTGTTGGAATTGGATGGGTACCATAACCTGCCACTGCCACATTGCCAGCCCCTAGCTAACATGGCCTATGTGACATTAAAAATAAACCTTCCTTCAATTTAGCATAATTTTTGCCTACATTCTTCCGTATAGGTTTTTAATATTCTAATCAGTATTTAAAAGCTGATCGTCCATCAAAAATCCTCTTCAATCACTTTTCTCCCTTCAATACCTCCCAAGAACCCATTCTTCTTCCCTAAAATGCCTGATTTTCTTTCCTATCTCAATTCGTATATAATATTATATATATATATATATATATATATATATATATATATATATATATATATATATATATATATATATATATATATATACTGCGTTTTCTGGAATTTAAGATGTTATCAGCCGTTAAAGAGGAGTGGAAGTTATCTTTAGGGGGGCAAATATATATATATATATATATATATATATATATATATATATATATATATATATATATATATAAAAATAGGTGTGTGTATGTGTATGTATGTATGTATATATATATATATATATATAAATAGGTGTGTGTATGTGTATGGTGTATGTATATATATATATATATATATATATATATATATATAATGGGCTGACACAACATAACACAAATAGAACAGAATAGACACATATAAAAGAACACTTACACGGTAAATTGTTCGAGCTTTCGGCCCTCTCAGGGGCCTTCTTCAAGAGAGACTATATATACTATATATATATATATATACTATATATATATATATATATATATATATATATATATATATATATATATATTCCCCCCCTAAAGATAACTTCCACTCCTCTTTCACGGCTGATAACATCTTCAATTCCAGAAAACGCAGTTGCTGTTATTTCGGAGAGTTTTGTAGATGCAGAAGATTGTCTACATAAATCAGTTAAATTCACTGATACGGAAGTGAATTACACAATTGTAAAGGTTTATGCGTTTCAGTTGACCAAACAAAAGAATAAAATTTACACACTATCTTTAGTAATTAAAAGAAGTCCATGGGCACGTGCGCATGCAGAGAGACAATTTATTAAATTGATACGAAAATTGTCAAGCACTTGAAATGCACCCGCTTGGAAGCATCATTGGGTGCAAAAAAGAAAAGAAAGAGTATCGAAAAATTCGAAACGGACCGACGCTCCCTGACTAAATAGCAATTGCCGTTGGAAACTCAACTTTCAGAACTTGGTAGCTCTCATTCATCTTCATAAAGGACTCTTCGTCCTCAGCCAACCCTAATGGCCTTAGTGACTCAGACAATTACTTAGGGGTTGAAATCTGATATTGCCCGCTCGCTCCGAGGCAAGGGACCTCAGCCCTTCTCGTTGGGGTAAGGGATCTGTCAAGTATTCGAGTCGCTCCGGTAGCCTTCGATTACCATTAATTTCACGCCGACCATCCCCCGCATTGTGCGATTATTTACGCCTTAACAGAAGCCAGAGATGGAGATAGTATACAAAGAGCGTACTTATATTCAGACAATTTTATCTTTTTTACCGGGGAAAATGGCTTAAAATGTACTCAATGGGAGGACGTTTGGTTTTATATCGATGCATGTATTTAGATGAGGGCAACGATAAGAATGTCTGCTTCATCAAGATGAAAATAGTATAAACGGTCGTACATGATAATTAAAACGTTTACCGGCAAAGCAATACGTTTTATAAATAATTTACATAGAATTGAAACCTTACAATTAAGCTACTTTAAAATCATAAAATTTCCGTACTAAACATTATCTCAAATGTTTCGCTAAATGAAATCAGGAATTTATATTTCAAAGAAACATCCAATCTATGGCAAGGTTAAAGTGATTATGACCTAACGAACTTAGTACTAGATATCAGGAACAACACAGAGATATATATGAATATATATATACACACAAATATATATGTATATATATAAACATATATATATATATATATATATATATTCTATATTCATTACTTCTATATCTTCAGATGAAGACGGATTGTTTCCGTCGAAATATCAAGAAATAACGTGTGAGTGTTCTTTTTTTGTGTTTCTATATTGTGTGTTCGGCACTTCCGTGTTACGTCTACGAAAGCATATATATATATATATATATATATATATATATATATATATATATATATATATATATATATATATATATATATATATATATGTGTGTGTGTGTGTGTGTGTGTGTGTGTGTGTGTGTGTGTGTGTGTTTGTGTGTGTATATATGATATATTTTTCAACAACACATGAACCGCGGCTTTTCTAGTTACATTTCATTACTTGAACTAGAAAGAACTAACGGCCATGTTTATGCATCTTACACACGCGCCATACACAAAGATTCTCACACTAAAATTATAAATCCATCATAAAATAAAATCCTGTGTCATGGGATGTTTCTTTGGCACTTCTCCTATGATCTCGCGTTCCATGGGTCTAATCGGCAGGCAGGAGTGGCTTGCGAGTGCATCCATTGCCATACATCACGCGGTTCGGAAGAGGCGAACGAATTAAATAAGATTTATGCGCCTGTTCGGGGAGCCTTGAGGCGGGAGAAACAATAGGGAACAAGGATTCTTCCACTCGGTTGGGCATGGATCATGGAGCCTCGGTTTTCGTTCTCTCTCTCTCTCCCGCTTTGAGAGAGGCGTCCAAGGCAGAGGATCGGAAGGAACTTCCTTCCACAGACGCCAAGAAAGCAAGCCAGTCGAGACCGCAGCTAGTCCAGTACATTGCTAGACATCAGCCACCATGAGTGTGGTTTGGTTGGTATTCCGTGTTACACTACAATTATTGATACGATAGTTGCATAAAATGTTACCACTCTTCGTCTGTCCCCTATTATTTTCTGTTGGAAGAATCAAAAATTTTATAATCTCCAAGCAAAACTGAAAGTCCAGCATAAATCATTTGAGTTAAAAAAATAATTATTTTGTTATCTTTATCCATGTAACTGTTTTCGAGTGATTTCCAAATAATAATTAAGTTCACATTTGTGAAATTACTGATGCATAACAATGAACTTTTTTTACAAAATATCATTAAATTATCCATTATATTGTGAAGACGTTCCCGATAATTTACGTTACATACATAAAAGAGCCTGAGAAACGTAGAAAAAATACGAACAAATAAATTTTCTTGCAATTACAGTCGCTTGCGATCCATTTCAGACTCCGACTCCCGCGAAATTAACCTGTGCGCTGAAGATTGGTGTTCATATAGAATCTATAGGTACAAAGAAACGTACTCGCCACAAATTCCGCTTCTACACGGCGCGTTGCAAGTTGCCGATCTAGAGACCTTAACTAGAGACCTATTATTAATATCAGTATATAAGGCAATCCAATAAGCATTCTAAATTATGATTTAAGTAGTTAAAACAAATTGACTAAGGATGATTTACGCTCGACGGGAATGATCCTAACGCTGTAATTGTCTTCACGGCTGAATATCTTTGGTTCTTTACCAAACAATCGAAGGCTTACGAGTCAGGGATCCAATTATACGCCACAACAATTTCCAATCACTCCGCTGGTTCCAGGATGAGAAAGGGGTTGTTTGACCCGTTGAAACCGATTCATTGATCGATATTCTACAATATGGGGTTTCCTGTATGAGTTGACCTGCTTCTTTAACCCCTAGGTTTCCCTTGGATATCCGCTAAGGCTATTCACATTACTGTGAGAATTAAACGCTTCATGTCTTGCACCTGCAACATATAGTACACTATCCTCCACTTTTGTTGCTATTGCCACCAGTATAATTGGTGACATCTTGGAACACGAGCTTTCACAATCTAAAGCTTGTTTTTTTCCTGTATTTACCTTATTAGTTTCATAAACTTAAGATTTATCGAACAATTTCATGCGAAAACATATCGGCCGAGAACCCAAGCATATTATTCAGGGGTATATTCGTTGCAAAATTTTCAAATGACTCCCAATTGGAAATGCCCGTTCAAAGGTAGGGGAGAATTACCATGGCTCAGAAGCTTTGTCAGTTTGGTATTTCATACATTTCACAGTTTTTTCTAATCGAGATCAATGGCAGGTTTATCATAACAAGTTGAAAATAGTTCTCATTTACATATACATAATGGTATCCTTTAACCTAATAGGCTCAAAACAAAAATTTAATTGTTTCACGGATATTACTCAAATAACAAAACCATCCTTTGGAATTTTTCCTCAAGGAGAAATCTACTGAAATACGAATATCGTAAATTGTGCTGCTTTCGCAGCTAGGGACATTCTTATTCTGCTCTCCACACATTACCCATATGAACATGAGCGGGCAAAGAAGGAGAATTTACAATTGAGGTATTCGGCATTTTATTTCGATTCTTGATGGCGTCAGGTATAGTAAAACTAAGAAATGAGAAACATTAAAGCATCATCCAAACGAGGGAGGCTTATTGACATAAAAAATAGAATGCGTTAAAAAAATAGAGATAACATTAAGGAAGTTCAAGGAAGATGTCTGCTCTCAAGATATGTTATCACTTGAAAAAACCACAGCGAATTTCTACGAATACGGTTAATTTCTATTAGTTTTATTATATCAAATAAAAATCCAAAGTTTTTGGAATTGATTAATATTTTTTGCATCTCCACAGGCTCGAGAGAGTAGTAGAAAATCACCTGCATACATACCTATGAAATAATCCATGAAAAAGAGTCATCAATATAGAATTAAGGCCCAACAAACTGACTGCCGACCCTAAGTAATACCATAACCGATAGACGTAAAGCGGCGATTACAGACTGAACTTCATTCGTAAGGCTATCTATGAAAAGGGTAAACTTTTACGTGTACCATATCTACTCCAATACGAGTTCATTTTCCATCACGATCGAGTTCGAAATTAAAATGGAGTGGTTCCACTACCAGACGTTTAACGAGTGAGCACAAATAAATTCACCCGATCGATCGCAAACAATAGTTTGTAAGAGCACTTTTTCATTTATTGATTGTTTCGAGAATTATCGAAATTTCCATCAAATGTTTTCAAACAATTCTTGCTTGAATTAAATTTACCCTTGCTGCCGTCGCCAAAATGTCCGTGACCGCTGGAGCGCACATGCACCATTCCATTCCCAAGTTGAGCAAAATTTGGTAATCGATTAAAAAAGCCGTTCATATTCACATTTTGATTGCATGGAGTTCATGAGGAACCTGGCGGGAATGAGTTGACGTTCATTGTAACCCTAAAAAGGATCTCGGAGAGTCACTCGGACGATATTCCAAGTTTGGTATCGGTTGGTCAGAGGGAGGAACCTTGACGGTAGGTTTTAAAAGGTTCCGTTTGATTCCAGACGTGGGCACGGCAGAATTTAGTCTGTAAGAGGGTGGAAAGGAGGGAGCCAATGCATTAAGGGGTCGAGGGTGAATTTGGGACTCGGGAGGGGAAAGATCCGATTGGGAAGAGAAGGAAGGAGGACAGGAAAGAGGAGGGGGTCTTCAGTCTCGGATCGTGTCACCGGGGCCGGCCTTAACAACGCCATAAGGGTCGCCTATGTGGTCGCTGAATCATTCTAAAGGGTGGGTGTTGGGGTACGGGGGCGAAGGGGGGGAGCGAAGGAGAGATCGGTGCATGTGTGAAAGGGGCGGGGGACCGTGGACTCGAGAGGGGTTTGCAGGCGTCGCCGGATCGCATTAAGGAAGGGACTTACTTTCCGCGAGACAGGGGAAGAGTGCGTTGTCCCCGTGGATGGCGGAGGGGCGTCCATAGCCGGGGGATGAAGGAAGTGTTATTACAGCTGACGGTTGGAGAAGATGCATATGTACGAGGAAAGCACCACTTCGTTCCTAAATCGGCCAGGCGAAATGGAATTGTTGGACCGTAGAGGTGATTCCTCGCATTCAAGACTAGACTGCGGACTTAATTTGATGAACATGAGCATTATGATAGTCACCCCAAGAGTTGACACCAAATACGTTATCGTTTCCCCAATTCTTAAGCTTTTGCGCTACAAGAAAGCTGTTAACCTCAAAACTGATGCTTTGCATTTTTTCATTTGCCACGGATATTGATAAAACTGGGTCCTGATGCAACTGAATCTACTTCAAACATAACAAATGGTATCAGCAGAGAATGTCAAATTAATTTATGGAACTAGGAATCCAATAAACATAGTGGTACTTTTGCTATGTCTTTCCCTATTTAACATACTTTATATGGTAGTATCAATCCCAGCGGTGCTGAATATTTTTCAGTTTTATCTCGATCCCTACTTGAGGTGCTTTGTGGAGGGCACTTTGAGTGAGTACGCCGTCCGTTGGATGGGACGTTAAATTGCGGACCCCTTGGCGCCTTTCGTAAAGAGTAGGCTAATGCCGACGCCGGGTTTCTCTCTACCCTTCATCCTTCCCTGTCCATCCCTAATGGCGCAAATGGCCTTAGCTGTCGGTCGCCTCCCCTAAATACTACTACCATGGTAGTATCATGTTTGCAGTGAACTTTCGTAAAAATAGTTAATACTGACGCAAAAGTTGTCTTTCCATAAAACTTAGTGAACGTAACATGACCATTTACAGGAAATAATATTTCTACTAATTACAGCACCAAGAATCTCAATCTTCCTTTTTGCACGAGCTGAAATATTACCCTCAAGAAGATATTAATAATTTTCAAGATAGAAGTTAACTGAAGTACTCGCTTCCAGGAATTGATGGAAATCCAGCATTTCAAGTCAGATTCATAATTGTAGGCCCATGTTTCGTTGTGAACTCAATCAATAGTTGCATGGATATATTTTAATCGTAACCATTTCATACAGAGTTAGTGAAGGTTTCTGCTTCAATTGATGATATGGTTAACAAAATTAAGCCTGAGACGGGTTCTAAAACATAATGAGGGTGCTGATTCGAACCTGACGATGGTATTAGTTGTATTCGAGGTTCAGTCTCATGGTTAATGAAACTGCTCACTAAGCCAAATGCCATGCTCGCGACACTGTCTTTTGTATAGGTCTTGTACAATATCTTGTTCTCAGTTCCCTCAACCCTAACCCAATGCCGAGCCATTTCTTATATATCAAGATCCAAGAGGTCACAGGCCAACTGGGCCACTTCAAGGGTCCGGATAACAAAAATGATTATATGGAGTACGTAGCCAGATACAGCTTACTTTATAAAACTTTTCTTGATACGAAAACTATGGCAATGGTATAAGGTTCTAACGAATACGTATATATATATATATATATATATATATATATATATATATATATATATATATATATATATATATATATTATACGGATATAGATATTACAATTACTTTAATCGAAGAATATGAACATACTTCCACATTTACTGATTTGAAAACAAAAGAAAAAAGTATATTTGTGGAATATGTTAAGGAACAGATGTAGTAATGGCGCAGGAGTCAAGAATAAGGAGCATGAAGAGCTTCTAGTTATTACAGTAATAAAAAGTCCATAGATGCAAAAGAGATTGAATCATGTAATATGCATGCATTCTGAAATAAAATTATAAATAAGAACTACCACTTTTTTGCAAAACGAGGTTTTTTATGATAAAAAATAGATATATTTCAAATTCATCTATCCCTTCGGTTGGTGAATAAATTGAATTATACACAAGATCAGGCAAGGTTCGAAAGCCATGGCTGGCGAAATGGAAAAATTTCATTGATGTAATACAGTAGTTTCTTTATCCATTTAAATTTATGTGCTTGAAGATATTCGGAGGTATAAGAAGTGCTGGAGACATAATTTACACTTTAAGTATTCGTCCCCGTCCAATATATTACACCACAGAATGAAACGGATAATGAGTACCCCATGTTAAATGGGGCTGATAACTTGATGACATGGAGAAAAAAGGCTTAACGTCTCACAGTGATTACAGGATATAAACGTCACGTACATCAGGCCTCAAGTTGAAGACACCGCTTTTGTGCGCTATTTTTTATTACCAACATTTCGAATTGGGGGAGCCTCCCTCGTTACCGAGCCTACTTCCACTTCGATTCGTTACGTCCGCGATGCACGGGGAAATGGGCGTTAATGCGGGGCAAGGTCCGAAGATGCAGGGGGTGGGGAAACCCTTGAAAAGCAGGGGAAGTGAAGTAATGAAGAGAGGGGTCGCAGGAAGTATTATCGCGTTTCGCTGATGGGAAGGAGACCGAACGGAGGGGGTGGGTGCGCTGCGAAAGGGGGAAAGGAAGGAAGGTTGGGGGGCGAAGGGGAGGGATGTATGGAGCCCTCGGAGGGTGAATTTGTGAAGGAGGGCCGAGGGACAGAAGGGGCCAGACGAGACGGGGAATGGTGTGGCCCATTTGCACTAAATGGTACACGGGGAAGAGCAGTAGTCTGCGGGCGATGGATGTGTCGCTTGCGCGTGCAGTAGGAGGGGGTTGGAGGGGATGGTGCTGGGGGAGTTGTTGTGCGTACCAGCGATGGAGTGGGTACGCTGCCGGTCGATGGTGACTCCCTCGAGAGCAAAAGGAATGAACTCCTCAACTGGGATATCGATGGGGTCGTCGCTGGCATTGGGTGGGCAGGGGGTTTTGAAAACGCAATGAATTACACGGGCAGACAAAATGATTTTCCTAAAAGAAGCGAATGGACACCTCGGTAAACAACATTTTTTATCTGCATATCAGTACCATTTTTATCTAGTTGAAAATTACCTGTCAATCGATCCAAACTTGTTTTGGCCACAATTGTTATATTTTAAATATTCTATTTTTTATAAATTTTGTATTTCAACCATTCACACTTCCGATTTTATTTTCCATCATTCATTAACAAAAATGTCATGATGTTTTATAAACAATACATTAACGCTTACAATTAAATTGGATTATTTCATGTGTAACTGGAGAGCCTTAAAAAATATCGATTCATTATTTCCAATGCATATATTCGAAGAGGAGAAACAAAAACTTTCCATCCTTCTTGGTACATAAGTATCTTTAACAGTTATACTCGTGTAACACGGACACTCAATAAACCTCTACCGACCCATTACTAGTGTAGCGGCAAAAGAATGTTTTTAAATAATAAACGTGAAAATAAAAACCTAGGTAAAACACAAACTTAGCCTTAAATTAAAGCGTTCATTTTTAGTGGTTCTTCATCAGGCAAATGGATTTTTTCAAGGTAAAAAGATTACTGTGAGATAAAAAACATAATTGCTTTTCATTTTTGTATGCTTTCATCTGAACAGTGCGTCACTTGCAATTCAGATTCTACGTAACTTGATGGATTACGTAATGAGTAAATCAAGAATTCAAAGTGAAATGACACGAGTTGCAACGTTAAGGAAATTGCCCAGAGAGAGTGATAGTTTTAGCTAAATCCAAAATATGTTTTTTTCAAATTTATCGCGTGTGCAATATATTAATTTTCCTCAAGGCTCACCCCTTTGAAAAATTTCCCGCGGTATCGTATTTCGAAACTTTCGCGACTCTCGAGGCACGCGATATTTCATTCAGCCATATCTTTCGGAGGAATCAAGGAAATAAAAGAGAGATTTTCAAGGTTATATTACCTATATTTATTTGTGAGTGATTCTTTAAAATGAAAAATTCTCGCAAAGACGGAAATTCATTTCGTACATGTTTTGCGAGCCAGTCGCTCATGCATATTTTTTTTGTTCCCTGATGGATTACTCCGAAGTAAACGTATCCGACGAAGGCGCGGGTCAGAGCGGGGGGGGGGGAATTCAATGGAAATTTCTGAATTTGCAAGGGAGTAGGTAGTTGTTCTTCGAGGAGGTCGGAGGATGGAAGTTGCGGTTAGGAGGAAGAGGAGTGACTGCGAGAGGGGAGCACGCGGGGGAGGCAGGTGGAAGGGTTGGAACGAGAGGAAAGGGGTGGTGGAGAATGAGGGTGGAAGCTCGCGGTGAGGAGCGGCGTGGGCGGAGAGAGGTCGGAAAGATGGAGAGGAGACGGGAAGGAGGCGGCTCAGGCATCCGCCACCTCCTCTCCGTATTAAAGCTACCCGACGCGCATCTGAGCACTCACTCCATTATCTGGGAAAGATACGGCGATGGAATATCCAGGTGATGGGCTGCCTCAGATGGCGACGCGAACAAAAAAAAAAGAAATGCAACGGGGGTTACGGCGTCGCGTCGCCGAAGGAACGGGAGAGGAGTCATGCGGGGTGGCGGACGATAAATTGTCGTGGGACGAGTCTCCATTTCGGCCGACCTTACTCCCTCACTGCATTTCTCTGCCACGTACCTGGGGGCTGTGTGTATTTGCATGGGCGTACCCGGACGATAACCCAATTTCCAGGACTAACAATAAGTAGCCATGAATGGAAATGGCACCTGCACTTTTAACAGCGGGCATTAAATCAACGCAATGAAAACCGACGGAATGGGGCACTAAGGGAAAAACCCATCTCTGGGTCTCCGATGGGACTTAATTACGATTGATTCCGTAACGCTGCATGAACGGCGAATACAAATATGGGAACGGACAAACTAACAAGTGAATGGGTAAATGTGCCCTCCGGTTTTAGAAAGGCAGTCAGCATCGTGAAATCATAGGGGCATAAAAAAGAATTTCGTAGTATTTCTCGTTTTATTTACTAGCAA
This sequence comes from Hetaerina americana, assembly GCF_022747635.1. Classification (NCBI taxonomy): domain Eukaryota; kingdom Metazoa; phylum Arthropoda; class Insecta; order Odonata; family Calopterygidae; genus Hetaerina; species Hetaerina americana. The sequence goes on along the minus strand of NW_027287538.1, from coordinate 37,333,445 downwards.
GCCTCATTCTTTTGCTTATTTAGTTGAAAAAATATTCGATGGGATGATGAGAAAGGGATCAAAGAGGCCGTACAGAAACTATTTATAAAACAACGTGGTGAATGTTTCAATTTTACTCAAAAGAATCATCAACCGGTTTTGGTTTAAACGTACACCCATCGAAACTTTAATTATTGAATTATAGGTGTGTATATTTCAAAATGACGTCAGCCCACTCATCATGCTTACTATATTGACCCGGAAAACTACGATTACGTGGTAGAATTTTGCACCAGGCCATGTGTCGGTGATATGACATGTTCACGTTAAATATGTTTCAATTTTCCAAGGTAGCGAATTTCAGTAATTACTAGTTAACATACCATGAAAAAAAACACGATCTTCTCAAAACACTTGGAAGATATTTATGAAATATTTACTTCTGGCTCTAGGATAAGGTTACCATCGAAGTTACTGTTCTTAAACTAATCGTTCACAAATTTTTGACGAAAAATTGATCTCAAAACATTGAGTGGAACATTCTTTTCCCTAAATATGTTATTTAGACTCTTCAGACTGTTTCAAAATATGACTAAATTATTTTCTCGGAATCTAGCATGGTTTAGTTTTCCAAAGAGCGATTCAAAAATCCTCATTGAAATTGACCCCCATTCTGCAGTTTCAAATATTTGCGTGACGCTTTCTGTTAACTCATAACAATTTAAGAAACCTGAAGGTTTTTATTCAGTATCTTGATTCAAAAGACATATTCCGATTGAAATAATTTCATTGGAGTTTTCAGGAGCAATGCGTATGGGAACAAAAAATTCTGAAAAAGGTAAAACATTATAAACTATTTAGAATATCCATTACAGTAAGAATTATTCCGCCACAATAGATAAAGGAGAATATTGATAAAATAATTTGTAAAAAATAATACTGATTTGTTCTTAAAAGAAAAATTATGGATATTAGATAAAGACTCAAATATATTTCATCGCATAACATCCTCTTTCCTATAATACTCTCTTCCGGAGGGAGCAGTTTGATAATCACTAAGCATTAGAGTTTTAGATGCCCACACGTTACACTCAAATTAAATACCTTCCCATCTGAAGGTACATTACAGACTACCACACCAAAAGCGGATATGAAGAGTAATAAAAAAGTAGAATATAAACATTATTGGGGAACAGAAGAAAATTCATATAATTGAGAAAAATAAGTCTATGGATCATCGGGAGAGAAATCTAAGATGCATCCAATCTTGGATGCATCATATCTTATGCATTATAACTTATGCATTTTTGTCAACTTTTTACGTAATCAAATCTTTACGCAATAACACTATGATCTCTTCCAGGTAAAAATTTAAAATTATAAACTTCTTATATCCCCATAGTCCAAATGAAAGGATTTAAACAAGGCATCCATTGCGAAAATTTATTTCAATATGGCGAAATATATTACATTAGAGAACACGAAATGAGTTGTCTCACAGGCATATGGATGCACCAAAAGGCAAACGCAATTGAATTGGTACAACCAGTATTGAATTTTTGCTGACCTGAAATTGGGGCAGCAAAATTTTTACTGGCTCATCGCCCTCGCCGAAGAGTAATCCCACGGGACAATAGAGGACAAGTGAATCAATAATGGGCGCCAGCGATAACAAAGGGAATCATTTCAGGTTGGTGCAGGATGCTGCGGGCGACAGTGGTTTAATTAAGTGATTCGCACGAAGATATTGATCAGGTCAAAGATCGAATCTGGTTTGCTCGAGGGAATCAGTTAGAAGGGCAAATGCATCCCCCGGTGACGTAATTGCCACCTCAGCATGTCACACAAATTGGAGGCTGGGCTCATGGGAGAAGGAGAACGGTCAACGTTGGAAGCCGCCGGCCATCTTGCCTTTGAAAACGGCCCTCTCCTTCACCTCTCCTCGTAACATTCGGTTTAAGTCGACATTCGGGGAGCATAGCAACTCTGCTCGTGAGATTAGAGCGTCAACTTCTCGCCGTTTCAGCACTCCGGCGTAGTCTCTTGAACCGATTAAGAAACGGCTTTCCAAGTAAAAAGTAACACAAACGCGACAAAGTGTATTGAATGCATTTGCAGTAACTGAAATTGTAAATCGACCGATTTTGGAATCGTATGACAGTATTGGCATCATTGGGATTATTCGCATTAAGAAATTGCAACCATCGATTTAACAAAGAAAAGTTAGATTATGATATTATTGTTCATAAAGGATGTATTTATTTCACAATATCATTTACCAGCAATTGATCAAAAAAATGAACACACAACAAAACCTAATGATTAAATATCCGTCAAAAGATTGAAGTTAGACTTAGAACGTGCAATTTTGGGGATTAAATTACACAATTTCAAGATTTTATTTAATAACCTATTAACGATACGTAAAATATCTCCCTGGGAATCCATTCAGCAGTCAACTAGTCCACACCAAAAAAATTTAAAGAGAATACACTAAGGTATACTCTGGGTAGTATAGCGCGGAAGCAGTTTTTGACGTCAAAATGAAAGACGCTTGCAGTGTAGCTCAGGAGACTACACGTCATACGATTGCGAGAAATAAAAATTAATCTGGTATTCGTAAAAAATTCATGATCAAAATTACAAAAAAAATCTCGAGCCACATTTAAAAAAGGCTTTGATTTGAGGTAAAAATAATAATAACTACAGGTATATGCTAACATGTACATGCCCATAGAGTTTTTGGTTTAAAGCCAAGGAGGTTATGACAAATACTTCCCAACACAGTTTAATGAATGAGGCTAGGGAAAAGGGGGTATGTATAATATGGAATCCAGCAGAAGCCCATTCGCTTGATACCAAACATAATGTAAATGGAATCTGGAGCTGATCATGTTAGCAAAGCATTTCCACAACTAATATATATATCATGTAGCGGCGTTCAGCATCTTCCGTGAAACTAATGCATCTTTCAGTCCAAATCAAATATCTGCCCACGTGTTTTAACACCACTATCAGAAGCAGCATAGATCAATAAAAGGGACCAAGGAAATCTTCAGAACTTTGCCTTAAAGTATTTTCAAATTTAATCCAAACTGCACGGTTTACATCCCACTCTCCCCAGAAAAGGAGTGCTATTAGCTGTACTAGGTAAACATGACTAAATATTTAAATGGCTGAGGAAATGGACATGGCCAAGCCACGGCTACTATTACAACAGTGGGGTACGACATTGCTCAACGCGTCTCTGGCAAAGCCTTTGACAATGCCTGATCGGAATGAAAATCATTACATTGTTACACTCCATTCAACGCGGAGTGGTAAAAGGAAAAAATTTAAGTCGTCCAGGAGATCCAAGACTTAACCATGCTCTTTCGCTCGGATTTGATGCAATTTTCACCGGAGTAATCCGCTTCTAAAGCCCGGGACGCGCCCACAGTCCCACTGCGGTGGGGAAGGAAGAAAGTTACGGAGAGAGGGACGCAGTGCTGTAAGGACGGGGAGGAGGGGCAATAAGGGTGGCATCTCGGCTTTCAAAGGGGACTGTGACATAAAGGGGGAGCGGGGGTGGACCGGGGGGGGGGGAGAGAGGTCGTATTCTGGGGGACAGGGAGGGGAATGGTGCGTGTGTGTGTGCCGCGACATAATGTGGGGGAGGAGAAGTGGGTGAATCAGTGGGGGCGAGTGGTTGGTTAAAGGGCGGTGGGGAGTCCCACGCGAGGGATTGGGGGCACGAGGGGATCCACCGATGGAGCGGGGGGAGAAGGAGGAGAGAGAGGGTCAGGGTCTGAATCAGTAGGGGGTGGACGGAGAGGTGATTCAGGGTACCCTTGCCACAGGTCAAGAGAGTCATCGGTTTGCAAACTAACTCAAGGGATCCATACAAAGTCTTGAGCCGAAAGTTGCAGCAGTACCGCATTTAAGCGGGTTTGTCAAATTATTTCTTTGTCTGTGGCGCATACATGCATACTTATTCCTATTTTTTTACACCCTTCCCTTCGGAATAAGACAAATTCAAGAGAAGTCTGATTTTATATAATTCCAGGAATCACTCTCAAAAACAATTCTTTTCCATACTGCCCGGCCCTTGCATTTTTATTCCTTCCGCCTGCGTCATATTCAATTATGGTTCCATATACAAGCATGCTCTTCTATTCCTGAGGAATCTTATCTTTGACCACATCCACTGCCAAATTTCTCAGTGTAGACGACACTTCCAAAAGATGCATTAGATATTCTCTCATTTGTTTATTTTGATCTTATACAATCTATCAAAGCCACCAAAACTAGAAGAGAACATTATTTTCTTAAGTTTCCTGACCACACTTCACCATAATCCACCATTACTCACCGATTACAGGTACTTGTATTTTCTGTTTTCACCACAAATATTCCTCAGGTCATACTGTTCGCATTTAGTCAGCATCCCATACGTATCGTGGCATCATTTAATGCAGACGAAAGATACTAGTGCTAAACTGTGCTTAATTGATTCACAGATTATCCCTCAAATTACTTGTTTTAAGAGGCTAGCGTCATTTCTAGGGCAGTGCCATGGCCATAATTAAAGACGTGTTACAATTATTAAATAATATTTCAGAGATTCTATGATATTTAAATCGATTTGCTATCTTAAACTAACTTTCATAACGTACCAATTTTCTAAACATATTTTTGCTTTTTTTTATTACCTCTATCTCTTTAAGAAATATACTTGTGTGAGTGAAATTCCTGTTTTATGTATTTTCCGCTCACGATAGGAGGTCACCGTAACGAGAACTCTAGAGAAATGACCACAGGGATAAGAAAATCGGAAATCAAATTACAACAATTTGAGTGCTATCCTAAAGGAAAGGAAGTTAAATCTTTCGAGCTGACTGATAATGTAATATGGGTCGTGAAAGAAAATAGTGTGAGAACTTAAGCGGGGTAAACTTATACAAGAAAACAAGTCAACATTGTGATGGTATGGATGCGGTGATGAAAGAGATATTTGTAAGTTGTAGCTTTCATAGAAAAAAAAGGGGAAAAATAAATCTTAAAATTTACGGATGAACTGAAAAACGAAATAAGCAAGAAGGAAAAATACGCTAAACATTTTCTTTGATTTATGAATGATACAAAATATGTATTAAAACTGCTAATCTGATTCACCCTCCCCGGACTACAACCTTGACGTGGTGGAAGGGCTTGTGCGTTCCGATGACCCCTAGAGCTGTGCTGGCGGGAGTAATAATTATTGCTCCTGGTAGGGTCACCCATGCCAGATAGGTCGAAGGTTAGGAGCCAGACGAAAGGTAGTCCACGCAGCGTCTGTTCCTCAGTGAGGCGGCTGCAATGGCGTCTGACCCCAGTGGGGCGGCCAGTAAGTGATGGTGTCACGTTAAAAACACTATTGAGGAAGGCAACGGGAAACCACCTCAATTATCATTCCCTAGAAAAATATGATGGACAATAGAGATATTTTGAGTCCTGGCAACCACGGGGCTCGGCCCAATCGGCCGTGTGTCGTGCCCGGCAGCGGGGGAGGCAAGGCTTCCGCGGTCGTCATCCCACGAAACCCTTGCAAGGGAAAACCAGCAGCAGCAGGACAGAAGACGCAGGAGAAGAAGACAAAATTAGTTAGAATAGGAACGTGGAATGTTAGGACAATGATGAGGACAGGGAAATTGGAGAATGTTAAGCGAGAGATGGAAAGGGGAAATATAGATATTTTAGGTCTATGCGAGGTGAGATGGAAAGATAGCGGGGATTACTGGAGTGATAAGTATAGAATAATATACAGCGGTGGGGACGAGAGCCAACGAGGGGTTGCCATAGTATTAAATGAAGAGGTAGGAAGAAGCGTAGTCAACATAGAGCAGGTAACGGATAGAATACTACTAGTAGAGATAAAAGCAGAACCAACGAACTTAGTTATTATTCAGGTATACATGCCACCGAGCAACCATAAGGAAGAAGAGGTCGATAGGATATACGATCAGTTAGAGGACATGATCGCGTGTGTTCCTGCAGGGAAACATTTGATAGTGATGGGGGATTGGAATGCGACGGTAGGCGAAGGAAGAGATGGTGATGAGGTGGGCGACTACGGTTTGGGCACGAGGAATGACCGCGGGGAGAAAGCAGTTGAGTTCTGCAGGAGACAGGGGTTAGTCATCACCAACACTTGGTTTAGACACCACAAAAGACGCAGGTATACATGGAAAATGCCAGGTGACTCAGGAAGATATCAGCTAGATTATATCCTGGTTAGACACAGGTTTAGGAATAGTGTGATAAATTCCCACAGCTTTCCGGGAGCGGATGCGGACTCAGACCACAATTTAGTTGTTATGAAATGTAGCGTACGTTTCAAAAAGATAAGGCAGGGGCGGCGAGTTAGAAAATGGAATGTAGAAGCATTAAATGGGTTGAAAAGGAAGGAATACAAACAGGCGGTAGAGAAAATCATGGAGGATGGTAAAGGGCTTATTACTATCGAAGAAAAATGGGAAATGATCAAGGAAGGGTTGTCTAAAGCCGCAAAAGACACTATTGGAACCGTTAACGCTAAAAGGACTAGGAAACCATGGATCACGGATGAGATGATTACAAAGATGGATGAGCGGCGAAAATGGAAGAATATAAATACAGAATTAGGCAAAATGAAGTACAAAGAATTGAACAATAAATTGAGGCGGGCAACAAATAAGGCAAAAGACGCATGGTGGAAGACGCAGTGCGAGGATATGGAAAGTCTCCAGAGGAAGGGTGAAATCGGTGCGCTGTACAGCAAAGTTAAATCGTTATCGGGAAGTAAGAAAGGAAGAGCTATGCTAATAGTTAGAGATAAGGCGGGTAAGGTAATAGTTGACGCAGGAAAGATCCAAGAGAGATGGAAGGAGTATATGGAAGAACTGTATAGTAAAGAACTCAGACCAACACAGTTAGACATTGAAAAAGAAAATGACGTAGAGGAAGACAGCTTAGGTCCAGGCATACTAGACAATGAGATAGAAAGGGCATTAAGGGAGATGAAACTAAATAAGGCCGTGGGGGTAGATAACATTCCCGTGGAACTTTTAAAATGCTTAGGAAAATGTGGGAGGAAGAGGCTATATGGGCTGATCCATAGCATTTATGAGGAGGGAATCTGGCCGGAAGACTTTGTGAGAGCAGTTTTAGTTCCGATTCCGAAAAAGGTAAAGGCCACGTCATGTGAGGACTATAGGACAATTAGTTTGATATCCCACGCAGCTAAAGTTGTTCTCAGGATCATAAACAAAAGGATAGAGAGTAGGGCAAATGATTACTTAGGGGATGATCAGTTTGGGTTTAGGAAGGGGAGAGGTACGCGTGATGCCATTGCAGTAATGAGATTATTAATCGAGAGGAATATAGAACACAACCAGGAGGTATTTGCCTGTTTCGTAGATTTCGAAAAAGCGTTTGATAGAGTGAATTGGGAAAAACTAATGAGTATTCTGCAGAAAATAGGAATAGATTGGAGGGAAAGGAGGCTAATCCGCAACCTGTACATGTCTCAGACTGCTCAGGTGCGGGTGGGAAACGGGGAGTCAGGATGGGCAGTGTTAGGAAGGGGTGTAAGGCAGGGTTGCCCATTATCACCGTTGCTGTTCAACCTGTATGCAGAGGAAATGATCAAAGAGGCATGGGAAGAACTAGAGGTAGGAATGAAGGTGGGCGGGGAATTCGTAAAATCAGTTAGGTTTGCTGATGACCAAGCTTTAGTTTGTCAGTCAGCCAAGGGGCTGCAAGCATTGCTGAGTGAATTGGAAATTCAGTGCGACAGGTATGGGATGAGAATCAATATTAATAAAACAAAGGTTATGCGATTTTCTAGAAAGAAAAAGGGCAAGCTTAACATTAAAATAGGAGGGCAAAAACTAGAGCAGGTAGAACAGTTTACGTATCTCGGTAGTGTTTTGGACCAACACGGTCAAAGTAGTAGGGACGTTAGGAGAAGAATTGCGCTAGGCAAAGAGGCTTTCACGAGGAGGAGGGAGTTGATGACGGGGACTTTGAGTAAGGATGTTAAGAAAAGACTCGTAAAAACTTTGATATGGAGCGTAGCTATGTACGGCGCGGAAACGTGGTCATTGAAGCAGGAGGATAGACGTAGACTGGAGGCTTTTGAAATGTGGGTGTGGAGAGGACTGGAGAAGGTGAAATGGACAGAGAAGAAAACAAATGAGGAAGTACTTGGTATGGTGGGCGAAGAGAGGGGTTTGTTGGGAGCAATCCTATGGAGGCAGGAAAAGTGGATGAAGGGGGTGTTGACCGGCAGTGGGATGTTGAAGACTGTGATGGAGGGTAGAATGTTGGGCAAAAGAGGAAAGGGAAGGAACAGGATAGGGATGTCGGACGGGATGAGGGGCGGAGGAGGGTACTCAGAGATGAAGAGGGACCTGGTGTAGAGTAGAATTTAGGGTTGTGTTTTGTTAGTAGTCACAAAATATTTGTTTGGTAGTTGTGTCCATCGAAAAACCTACCTTAACCGGTAGATTACCTTAAAAAAAAAAAAAATCTGATTCACAGGAAATTTGAACGAATTATGTTTAAAAATTGAGGGAGGTCACTTACACTATCTTAACATGTCTACTCTTGTCAATTTAATCACAACAAGCGTTTTCTTGGAACCGTACTGATGCCTAAAAATCAAATGAATATTTCTGAAAACTGTACCGTTTGCGACAACCGGCAGAAGGTAAAGATAATTTTTATTGATATTCATTTTAAAAACGATCCGAAAACAGCCATGCTGGTATTTCATCGGATTATTAAAACATGTATAAAATAGGAATGACACGAAAACCAAAACCAAAAGATTTCCTCTAGACTGGCGAAACTCCCTAGAATGGATGTGATTCCACGACTTCTGCATTAGAATACGAAGACAGGAACCCACCACCACCATTGGAATCATTTCGTCACGAAGACTGGATGCTTCCTCCAGCGTTACATTTTTCTCAGCTAGGTTCGTTATAGTTTCAGACACGTGAAACAAAGGTATTAAAAAGTTTATGGTGGGTTCCCAAATAAATACCCGCTCCTCGATTATTTCCCTTAATAACTCAGGAGTTTTGAGCGTAATTCAAACCGAGAACACAATTTCGGAGAAATGTCAAGCCATAAATAAGGACAGAATAAAATTTAAGGAAACTCATCCAGTTAGCGAAGAAAAAAAAACATTTGGAGTCATATAACAAAGAGTTTGGAAACGGCATTAATCCAATGGTTTAAGGTGAGGTACCTATCCAAGTCTTAGAGTCACTATCTTAAGGTTTTAACCTCCAATCCTTTGCTTCCTTGCAGCGGAAAACAGGGAATATGAACGGTCAAACAACACGCAATGAAAAAATAACGAGAGTCTTGCAAGTTCGTAAAACTCTTCATCCAAATATTAACACGCAACTAAGGTGGTAGGAAATGACGAACGCGCGTTGCATTCCCTCAAAGACTGAGTTCATCCTTTTTATAAACATTATCTTCAAAAAAGTTACCGTTACAAACAAATGGATTCGCAACAATGTCGTTGGTCAAATATGGACGAATATTGGCAAAGGTATCAAATTTATAACTCTTGAAAACAAAAAGATATGATAAATATAGAACAACCACAGCCACTAGTGTACCTCATTTTAAAGACTAATCGCAATTAGGCACAGTCAACACCGGTGTGCAATTAAAAATTCGCAAAACCCACGCAATTGATCCTAGTTTATTTTTTTAGAGGCTACCACTCGGGGGACGACATAAAATCCGAACATTGCTTTTGGAAAAAGAGCTTCAATGGTGTTGATACCATTTACAATAACAGGCGCTTACTCAATCATCAAAAGTCTCAATTGAATTGCTATAGTCAATATCCATCAAAAACAAGTCAATGCCCTTCATACACATCACAACTGCAGTCATAACTTCATCAAATCATGAAAACTAACGCTCAAGTCACACTTTATTTGGTCGAGTTAATCGAATCAATTACCGACTCTGATCCGAAAGCAAATCATTTCTGAGCATCCAAAACCATAATCATAATTACTGCTATGGTAGCATGGGCACAATTACCTCAAGCAATAAAGAAACATTCCAAATGGAAGTCACTCGCGACTACTATGTTGGTTGTTATTCCAAGAACCAAACTCCCCCTTGGGCAATAGGAGACTCGTATAGGAGTGGGCATGATCCACGTAAAAAATAATCTTCACGTTAAGGTCGATATTCCACATCGACTATTATTTCAGTCAACTATTGTGAGTAACTGCTGCTACAAAAATCAAATTATTTTCACATGGAATTCCTGACAGAAAGTAACCATTGAAACCCATTAATGAACCCAACCAACGTACCATGGAATGCATGGCCGAAAGTACCATCCTTCAACGAATTCGTCGAACACTTCAGAGATCCCCATCAATTTAATCAAAAAAAATTGTTCAGAACGGAAGAAGATAATGGGATAATCGATCGAACTTCGATGAATCGGACATTTGAACAATCCTAAATACGCATACTTACCTAAATGAATTGCGTGATATTTATATTTAATACATGACCCCATTGGGAGAGTTTTGCTGCGAGTGGAGGTAGCAGATTGAATGTAGCAATGGATGGAAGTCATAAAAGGGTTTCATTTTTTTCCCCCGAGAGCGGCGGAAGGGGTGTGCGAGTGATTGGGAAATGCCAGATGTGGGAAATAGGGGCGTCCGAACCCCCTCCCCGACCCCAGCCCCCTGGAAGAGGTGCGGTGGATAGGGGGAGGAGGAAGGAGGCATGGGTGGGATTTACGTCATGCGGGACGGGGCCTGTGGGTTTAGCGGGGATGAGGAGGGGGTGAGGGGAAAAGAGGGGTCGCGCTGCTGAATGCGTGGCGCGAGATGAAGTGGCTATATGAAGGGGGAGGGGGGGAGAGTGAGTGGGGACCGAGGATTAAAACGCTAACAAGGGGATTGCGACCGTAGGGGGGGTCAGAGAGAGAGGGAGAGGGGGGTATAGAATGATCTACGGGTTGGAGAGGGGGGTGAAGGAGGGAGATGTGAAGGCGAATGGAAGGGGACGGGCGACATGCGAGTGAGGGAGGGGGCGGGGGGAGAGACGCAATGGGGATTTTGGGGGAAGGGGAAGAAGGGGATGGTTCTGGAGGGCCGACGCTTTGCTTCGTCGCATCGGGAATTGCTTTAATCCTTTCGATTAAGCGTCCTCACACAGACACGCGAGAGATAGCGGCTCTTCAAGATCGACGGCCCCCGTCTGGCCATCTTAACAGGCCTGTTCCCTCTCTCTCTCTCTACCAGCCCGCTCGCTTTAGAATGCGGGGATTTAAGCTCACGAGTCCGCGTGTCGGAAGGAAATCTGAGTTTAGGGAGGTTATGCACAGACGTCGGAAACCAGCAAGTTTACGGTATAACGCTCGAGACCAGACCCCATTTTTCCACCCAATAAGCAGGCATCCCAGACAGAGATGAATGTTTTCCCATTATTTTATTCTTCGTCCACTGCAACATTTCAATGCATAGGATTTAATTTACGTTTCAATGTTGTTTAACATTTCTATTTCATTCGTGTATCTGTGATCTTCAATCCGCCAAGTAATTTCGCAATATTATGTGCTGTACTATTCCAAAAACAGTCACGACTCTGATGGGACTGTGCTACAATTAGCCTTAAAAATGCCATTAGTCATGGGTGACGGCGTATGAGGTCAGTGAGAAGGTTTAAAAATTTCTCCCCGGCGACCATCGAAAGATTATAGCCCACGATCGATTTTATGTCAACCTCTCTTTACGTTTCATTTTGCAAATAATAGTTGCCACTCGCTTTACATTTTAAATAAAGCCACGTTTTAAAGTCGATATAATCATTAGCAAAACATGAGTCTTAATAGCACCCAAATTACATATCTATTCCCCTTTCTATATTTCGTATTTTTACACATTTAACCTTCATTAAATTAAAAAAAGATATTTAAATGATTAATTTCGGATATTTTTTGGGAATAATAACGCTCAACTTTTCAACTCAATCTGAATACATATTTCAAAATGTCATTTCAATTCAAAGAAGAATTTTTTTAGAATATCCAGAAAAATAAAATTTCTATAATACATTTTTAAAAATTAGGGGATAAAATACGAGCTTTTTAGAGATGCTATTTATTTATTTATTTGGACTATCAAATGGAGATAACACTTTCAACACACATCCCGTGAAATATTAACGATCATGTCAACAACGGTCAACTAGGAAAAGGGAGATTATAAAAGGTAAGATATTCAAAGGACCCTAGAGAGACTACGTCGGATAGGGGACTCAGGTAATCCCATAAATACACTAGGTTGCTAAGATGCCATTTCTTTAAGAAAAATGCAGAGCCTTGGATATTGCTACATGATTATTAAAATTAATGAATATGTTCATTAATGAACGCTCATGTTTGGAGAATATAAATTCTCCATACATGAACAACCACAGCCGATATTGGATAATGTAACCTAATATGATAAAAACTGGATCATATAAAGCGTCATCGATAGCAAAAAAACCAATCTACAGGGAAAACAAAAAAATAAATGCCCTAAAAAATGGTACCTCATTATGGCGCCAGATATAAATGTACAATGCGTGGTTTTTACTAGATATTTAACATCTACTACGTAAAATCAATTCAATTACCACCAGACGAAAATAATTTAATGAAAGAAATATTATAAATATAGCCAATCCTCTACGGCTAAATCATTATTTAATTTTTCTATACACCTAGAATATGTGACCCAAGGGAATTTAATTGTATAAAATTATTAGAAACGTTCGAAATACAACATTACATAATTTATAATATAAAAGGAAATGCATATATTTATACAACATTCAGATAAAAAATAACATGAGACTTTCTCACTTTAAATTTGTAACGCTCCAGTATGAAACAAAACATGTTTATCGCGTCAAATTTTTTTATAAACAACATTGCAATGCCAATTTTATGCGCATGATTTCCATTTGCGAATTTGTTTGGCAAAATACTTTCAATCTTAAAGGAAAATATAATCAACACTAATTACCATCATTGAAATTTCAAATATAGAAGATGGCCGGTACCGTAAAATAAATAATTAGCTGCTCGCGTTGAGGACAACCTGATATAAGGGAAGAAGGGGTTTTGTAATTCTATATTCAAAACAGAATTGGCTTTAATCTTCCGACCGAACGCGTGGCCTCGTTGTGGAAGTGGGTACTTTTACCTGGCTATGACGGTAATGACCGTCCCTGCATTATGCGGAGTGGAACCTGATACGTATCTGCTTGATACCTTTTCCGAGTAATTAGGTCGTGAGTGCTCCAACGCGCTACATCCACCGACAAACGCTCAGTTTAAAAACAGTCTGGCACAATGAGGCAATCCCACAGCGAGGCAGACGGCTGGGTGGCGCCAGTCCCTCATATTCAGGTGAGTATTTAAAAAAAATTTCTTCCTTTACTTGTTTCCTCGATTTACTCCCCCCCCCCCAAAACAAGAATCAGAAGGCATGTGGTCAGGAAAGAGGGAGTTGTGGTCTATCACCGCAAATGATGGAACGACGAAGAGAACGGATTTCAAACACGGGTTGAAATAACGTACATCGATCAATTTTTAGCTATGTGCAGCACTGAAAATTGGATGCCCCAATGTTGTAGATACGTAGATCGAAACTGCGTTGTGAATAGACTGCATCGTATTTCATATCGAGCAATGCATTCATTTCGCAGAACGTTGATTCACTCGCCCAGCCGCTTTAATCTGTATGAGCAACATCGATTCGCGGCGTAAAGTCGATAACGATGTAGCAGGGTGAATTAATATTCCTCGCCGACCTCCATTCTTCCGTGATCCCGAGGGAAAATATTATAATTTCAAATGTACGTCTCAACATAGAACTTGAATCACACGTTGTAATATATCACTAATTTTTCAACAACCTTAAAATCAAATTTTCCTCTACCATTCCTTCATTAAGAATAAACGCATATAAACATATCAGCTGAAGCAACTATTAGCTCATTATAAACTGTGAAAAGGAAAGTCTTTGTCACCGGTCGCATTTAAAATAATTCGTTCATTTCACAATCATATTTCGATGAATTAATATTTTAAATTAATTATAAGATTAATTTTTCATCAATAGCTGAGTAATGTATTGCGAAACCTAGGATCTAAAAAAGAGTTAACAGAATCGTGTCTATGCTTCTAAGAAATAGTAAATTGATAATTTGATTAAATTCCAAAACAAAAGACATATGGACTTCAAAAAATATTCTTTAATGAATAAAAATGCCTGAAAATGAATGACTGTAAGAAGCGTAAGTTTAATAGATTTTTTGAATGATTCAAAAGGCTCATACACCTGACACAAGAACAAATAGTTTTGCATGAGAATACTTTTTCACATTATTTTTTCAAAAGAATAAAATATTCAAAAATTTTTAAAGACCTTAAGCATAAAAATAGGGTGATTGCAAAATTCTAAACAACAATTCCCGAATTCTTAGAGCTATTTTTCTCGCTTATAATAACTTGGAAATATACATAAAGAAAACATTTCTTTGTGATATACGATGAGTAATTCATCAAGTACATGTTGGAATCGAAAAAATTACTGCCCTTATTACGTTTTATTCAGAAGAAATCTCCACTTTTATACATTATAAATGCATTAAAGGGAAAATATACCACGAATCTCATGAGCTCTCAATTGCAATGCATGGTAAAAAACGATTCTCCATTAGCAGCACTTAAATGGATCTATTTCGAAAACACTTAAATAAAAATATCAGCAACACAAATTAATTCATCCCCAAGGAACAAGATTAAAAATTTCCACGCACGATTCACTAACACCACGAAAAAATGCAAATGGAAGCATTTGGTATAGTTACTGAAAAAATCTCACTTTTCAAAAGAAGAAAATATTCCTGTTCGTAAAAATAAACATGGGCGTCTACATTTTATTTTCTTAGCTTTTGTCGAAAGGCGACCGACATTTACGCCATTTAAATGCTAAAAGGAAGTTTTGTGCTTCGTAGAAATACCCTTACTAAATTTTCACACATTACTTTAGCACTTTCGTTTATTTCTTTCAACATTTTACTTTATCCGCGGATGGATAAAATCCAGTTCTATCTTCGCGATGAAATGGTCTGATTGCCTCTACATTTAAGCTGATAGAGTAAATTATCAGTATGAAACGAGAACAAGCTTAAATTACAATAAAAGCGAATTCATCGCCATATTTTTTCGGATTTTCCTGAGGTAATTTTCGCTCTAAATCTCCCTCAGCCCCACTCACGTCTCCCCTCTCTTTGCTTCCGCCCTCGTCAGCTTCCAGTTTCGTTACTCCCTTCTCTCTTCTCGCATTTATCTTCGCGATTAAAACCACTCGATGCGGCTGGAATGCGAGGAATCCCACGTGATGCAGGGGGGAAGGTGGGGCGAGTCGGACGGCATGCCCCGGAGGGCATACCGCTCACCCCTTTGGACTCAGTCCACCACCGAAA
Organism: Hetaerina americana; assembly: GCF_022747635.1. Lineage (NCBI taxonomy): Eukaryota > Metazoa > Arthropoda > Insecta > Odonata > Calopterygidae > Hetaerina > Hetaerina americana. The sequence continues at coordinate 37,317,926 of NW_027287538.1, read as the reverse complement.
ACACCGGGTGAAGGGAGGGGGTGGATTAGGGGGTCAGGATGGAAGGTACATCCAAGGAAGCCTCCGGAATGCCAATATCCCGGACGGCGACGCGGCTTACACGCTTCGGACACGCGGGACGGCGGGCGGGGAGCGCGCCCTGAAAGCCGCGTCGGTCCACCCACCCCAGGGGTGAGGTGGTGTGCTGAAGAGGGTGGTGGGTGTGCGGTCGCATAACCACCGGGAAGTTTCACCTGATGAGATGGAGGGTGGGTGGGTTACGCGTCGTATAAATGAGCACCCAGGGAATCTGCGAGATCTCTCCGCTCCACCGTTGGCTCCTGCGTCCCAACCCCGGGCGGATCTCGTAGATTCCAAACAGGTGACAGTGTAACCGAGGGTGCATACGGAGAGTGGCGCTACCATTTGGTTCTCTGCCCGAACCCACAAAGGCGTACCCCCACGAGTCCCTTGCACCATAGGCACAAACCACGGGGATGACTACGATGCAGATACCCTAAGTTGCAATATGCAGCGTAGAAGAAAGTAACCCTTAATACTACTGCAGCCCTTAACTCCCGATATTCTCTACCTTATTTACATGTGTCCAAACTAATTATCCATTGCATCCGCCTTCCTAGTTTACTGTTCAGTCACCATTATGTTGCTTTAGAGACTGCGATGCTCCCATTTATTCCTATTTAACCAGGCTCCGATGCTTCACATTTGACTCAATTTTCCGTTTCACTCTTAGATAACTTTGAAACTGTCATTTTACTTTCCTCTTGGTGAAACTCATTTCAAATAGTTTCAAATCACGTTGAAAAGGGTTCCAATCTATGCAGGTGCTCTCTCCAGATAAACTACGTTTAAAATGGACTTTCTCTTTGCGCATTGGCCCGGTTTTTTTGTCTCGGTAAAAGGAAGGATAAATTGTAAAAATACCAAAAAATCAGTTTCATAATCTCTAACAATTAAAAAAATTTGAGTATTTACAGTTACGTAAAAGAAAAATGATTGTCTTCACAACGGCTAATAAAAATGGCCCTTATGGACGCTAAGTAGACTTCCCGAATCCTAATAAATAAATTCCAGGAGAGGTTAAAAAACCGCGCCTATATGAGTCAGTTGATGAAGTTCAAGGTATAGTAATGGAGAGACGGAGGCAGGGAGACATTTAAAAAGCCAGTAAAAGTCGATGCAGGAGATGAAGAAAACCAATGGGATACTGAAGACGGTACCATAGGGGAGACCACGGAAAGTGAGGTAAAAGGAGAGAAGATGAGGCGACGGCAGAAGGAGAAGCAAAGTAGACATTTTAATTGTACTTTAGGCCCGAAGGTAGAATGCAGAGCTAAATAAACAATTATTCTCATATTTAAAATGGGGTTTAAGGATGTCTTAAATTATGTTAGATACAAACACGTCTTTGACAAATTCCAAGAAACTGCGGGCGATGTCGCGGAAGTAACTTTTAACGGATTCATCCGCTAATATGCATTTCATTATAAAAATTTCAGAGGGTAAGCATCATGCACCTTGGCCGGGATTCGAATTAATCACTCTCCAAGACCGGGATTCGAATCTCGGGCAAGGCGAATGATTTTTACACTCTGAAATTGTTGCATTGAAATGCATATTAGAGTATGACTCCGTTAAAAGTTACTGCTGCGGCATCTTCTGCACTTTCTTGGAGTTTGCTAAAGTTAAAAATAACCGAGGTGTTTAGAGTTGGCATTCACCTCGTGGGTTGTAGCGCATCGCGCACGACTACGAATGCCTTTGCGATTGTAAGCACGGTATTTCGTCACAACATGTTGTTCCGTTAAAGCCCCCGAAATTTCAAAGTTTAAGATGAAGCATCGATAGCTTGACTGGCTAAAGCACTCGGCCGGACATCAAGGGATCAGAGTTACCGGTGAAGGCATTTTACACTATGAAATTGCTGCATTGAAACAATTATGTCTTATGAGTTCAGTAGCGGTGCTAAGGTGCCAGGGCCCATCGCAAACCGAACCTTAGCCTACTAATGAAAAAATGAATTAGTTCACTTGCATTATAAATGACTAGTGTCTTTACTTATTACTTATGTAATTTTCTATTTATATAATAGATTAATTAAATTTGGTATTTTACAATGTAAGGTATATTTTATACTGACGAAAAATTGAAATCATTGCATCTCTTTAGCTTAATTTTATTTCGCGAAGTTAATAAAGGTTCTTTCTTATACGAGATATTTTTTACTCCCGTACAAAATATATAAAATAGTCTTCCTTCGTTAGGTTGAGAAAAATATTTACTTGAATACTCACTAAAGTCGAGAGATCTGGGTTTAGGTCCTCGCCATTTTTACTTTCTTTTGTCGGAAATTCTCAGACAAAGATATTAATAGCAGTAAGTGCGTTTCAACTCTTTCATATTCTTCATCATTCCTATAGAAGAGCTAGCAAGTAATGCAAGTGTAAACAGTAGCATATAGTGCCAATTACACCATGTTTGATGATTAAATTGTTGTGAAAGAAAATATAAATCCATTTCTGGTTACCAAAGTAAAAATCAGTGTAGAGTGTAGAAGGAAGCTCTCCATCTTCGTTGAAATAAGGTGATGCAGCGAAATAGCTTCTCGCGTGCTACGTCCAAGCCGCAAATGATTTGGTTAGATTTTCGGGAAAATCTCTTCACAGGCAATTCCATTGAAATGAGACTCAAATTTCCATTTCGGGGGAGCAACTTGTCCCTTTGACGTACTCTTTGAACGCTCTTGCGCGAATGAATGGATCTTTTATTGCCTTCTGGCAATCCTTCGACAAAACACTCGAATTCATAGCATGCGTTTCAACAGGCCGAGAAAAGAGGAATCTCAACTGAAATCCAGGTGAATTTAGGACGGAAATGTTGACTATAACAAGCCCGAAAAACTCCGTTTTCGACGAAAAAAGTAATCGTCACGACGCGGAAACCACGCCGAAATTCAGTCCTTTCGACAATCAAAATTAGAATTTCTGTCTTTAATGTACCTTGACGCGTCTAAAAATAGTCCGCCTTTAAAACCAGAAAATGACTTTAACTATGCACAAAAACAAGTAAATTTAAAACTCCTATTAACTTGAGATAATTATTTTACGATTTTTCGTATTTTTTCTTGTCGCTTGTTTACAGTAAAACGGGTCAGTAAACAATTAGCCACTACCTCTGCTCACTTATTTTATTTACCCAATTTGCCCAAAGTTTCTCAATTAGCTCGCATGGATTCCATTATTTCACAGATAGCTTTACAATTTACACTAATATGAAAACCACCAGAGCACTTCATACGATTTCCATATTAAATGAAACATAATTTGATGAACTAACTGAAAATGAATACACAAGGGATAACTTCGTCCGCACTTGAATATTTACGTGAACTAATTACCCTAAAATCAATGCAACTCCCATGCCGAGAATTAATTAATAGTGTTAGCTTGAAAAAAGAAATTTAAGGTTTGATTCACTAAGATTAACGCAAATTTGATTCCACGGGAACATTCTGCATTTTTTATTGCCGATAAATTATGCCCTAGAACGGACGGTTTACATTTCCCTCTCAGATATATGAAACGAAATTTTAAATGAACGGTTACATTGGTAAAACACACAGTCCCATAATAATGGTCACTATTATATTTAATATTACTTAAAATAGGTTGAAAGGGGCCTATCCAACTTAAATGCATAATTCAACCATTTGTTTTTAAAATGATGACATCGATGCTTTAAAATTCTCAAGTTTTCAAACTCTATGCAAAGGTGTGGGAAAATGGCGCCAACAAATAATGGTTACCCTTTAATAACATGTTTGCTATGTTTTTGCGGAAATTTTGGTCGTGAATTGGGATCTGAGATGAAGATCATAGAAAAACGGCAGTTTTTCAAACGCACACGAATACTGGATCCAACATTTGCAGACAAAAAAATCATTAAAAAAGCATAAAGTCATGTAAACTAAGTTGTCTATTGAGTGATGCGGTGATAAAAATATTCACCTTTTAAGCGTTCACGTAAACAGAAGGAATATCCAATTTTTTTCTTGTAATTTTACAATTTACAGCTGCTTTAAAATTAAATTCTGAAATTTGAAATCGCCTAACTCTAGTACTAGTATAAAAACAGAGCTTTTGTCGGCTCTGAAAGGAGGTATAGATTAAATTTAGGGGAGTAACATTAATTATAAGTATGAGCGTGTTAAACAATATACAAACAACCAGAAACAAGTCTGAGTGACAGGACGAAGGCGCAAATATAAATGTATACTGTTTATTTGGAAACGCCACGTAAAATATGAGAGCAAGGACACGACGATGGTTACAATAGAGGCTCCTCAGAGAAAAAGTGAGAATATTCTCTCTGCATGGGATTAAATCAGGAAAACCTTTAAGAGGTGGAGGTATTTTGGCCAATTGAGTAAGAGGTTTTCTTGTTTATTCATTTTTACTTAAGTGAAAAAGAGAAAAGGCATACGCTAAAGAAAATGACCTGAGTGTAAGTGTGCATAACGCTACAGCATGAGAAATTAGAATGAGAGGAATATTTGGCTTTCTGAAAGCAGTTTGAAATAGAATTCAAAAAAGTAAGTCATAGAAGTTCAAAGTAAAGATTATTTCAAGACAAGAATGCTTTCATTATGATGGATAATTACTAGGCCAAAAAAAATATATTACAAAAAAGCAAACCCAACATTATGAGACTTTACATTGGAGACACCACACATTTGAAAATCAAAAGAGAGGAGGCGCGTGGTATGAAATATCTAGATGCCGATTCAAAATGAAAAATACACTGAAAACAACTAAATTTAGGGCGGTACAATATCGTGATATCCCACAAGCTAATCAGTTTTCCATGGAAAGGAATTCATCAAAAAGGCGTTTTTTTCACCGCTCAAAGCATTGGTTTTTGATTGAGATCTAGTTAAAAATTTATTTTACGGTTACGAGTTAAGAGTTTTTGTCAAAAAATACTGTATGGCATAAGATAGATTACGTTTTTGGAGAGGAAATTAGTCTGGGAACGAGGTGGGGAGGCAATGAGGGGATGTGGGGAAAAGGGAACAGATCTGATAAGCTAACATGTTTTACACCCGGGGGGGGGGGCTGTTGTAAGAAGGGGAAAGATGAGGAAATTAGTCAGGGGGAACCAAAGGGTTGATGCATCTCATAATGTTTCTGAGATTCCCGAGTTATCTGTATTCGAGAGAGGGGCATTGGGGCAGTAAATGATGCAGCGTCATCATCGTACAAAACAAGAAAAAGTTCTTCAAGAAATTTTTTCAGCCTGCGAGCTTCAGGTAAATAGGTGGTGCAAAGGTTGAGTCATGCGTCAGATATGGGGTTGTTTTTCTGAACTGCAAGGCCCCTAGTACGAAAGAGAGCTCATGTAAGCTCTCGCACTATGTTTGGAAATTTGTATACTTCGCTATTCCAGAATCATATTTTAGTTGGCCTCCCATTATCCTAGACATATGGTATCAAAATTAGTTTGCTGACAGAACCTTCAAGTTTTCAATTTCAAAAGTAACTACTCGTTTATCTGATTTGATTTTAGGTGACATCACACTCAAGTTAAACAGCACGGTAACAGGAAAGGGGAATGAAAGGTTTAACAAAGAAGAACGAGGGGAAAATAGACAGCCTGAGAGAAGACGGATGTGAAAAAGATAAGCCATTAGAGTGTAAGAGAATTAGCATTGACTGGAGAAGAACGGAGGGTCTCATTCAGCCAATCATCTCATGGAAAGAGTACCTAATGAATAATGAAGGAGAGAGGCAAAGAAACTTCCTTTCACAACTCCTCCACTCACCTGAGATGCGGGAAGAGATGAAACAATGGAAGATTTCGGTAAGATTTTGATGACCCGAAGAATGGTGAGTGGAAGAATCAAGAGGGTAACTGTGATGAAAGGACGAATGCGGATATGAGAGTGGGTTAAATGTACGTATCACAAATACCGGGAATGTCAAGGGGTCATGGATGTGGAAAATGCTCTTGCAAATACGGGACATGAATGACGTGACAATGGAAAGCGAGTTATACTGGATATTCTGTTCCTAGGTCACCAAAGTCATTTAGTTTTCATCATAATCGAAGAAGCGGTGAGGTTTTTATTGAAATGTAATTCATCTGACTTGATAATTCCCTTACCAGATAAGAAATAGTATTTTTCTCTAATACGCCGCTGCGCGTTGCTTTCAATTCAATAATTAATAACACCTTACTAATTAGGATCGAAAATACCACTAATATTCACTTAAGATGAAAAATTCAGATTGATCGACAAAATCCGTATCCATGGCTTAACCCTTACACAAGCTATTTTCCCTCTTGTGGTAAGTCGAACTTTGATACCGAGTTCCCAGAGTGAGTGAGGTTACTAATAATTATTCACCCTTATATGTTTTACGCAAAAACTGCTTAGAAAATTTTGGCTGAAATTACTAAATCATTACAAATTATAATAACTTAATAACCACTCACTAGAACATAATAAATTCGTGCATTCTTAAACTAACAATAAACATTATTAAATTTTTTTTTTCAAAAATTATCTGCGATTTACTACTTTTATTCAGTTTGCGAAAAATAATACGAAGCATTATCGTTTTGAATGACAATTTTTCACTTATTCATAAAAGTCAGTAATAAAAGACAGGGCTTGCGCATTTTAAAGTTGTAAAATGCATTTATTTCAAATGCAATAAATGGTGCCCTTTCTTTCCCTTCTAAGCTAAAAAACGTATTACTTAAATATACGATACATTACCATTGTGCAGGGAGGCACCAACATCACCAATTCAACCAATTTATTGAATCACGCTTCGTATTCAAGTGGGTGAAGAAAATAAAATTTTACTACTTTCAGAGGAATTCCTTATCTTTCAAGTTTTCAAGAGCAAAATTGCATTGGAAACATTATCTAAGGCCCAAAATTTAATATCATACTCTAAATTAACAAGATTTGCCAATTACTACACACCTCAACCACCAAGTCATATGGAATTTGGCGTACTGTAAACGTACCTCTGCCATCAATGGGAACTTATGGGAATATATTCTGATATATTTCTCCTCGATCTTGACGTAGGCCATTTCCTATTCAGGTTCGGTAGAAATGAACACGGTTGGGAAGGAAACAGATATTCAAACCAATCAAATACCTGGATGTAAACAAGGGAAATTCATTGGGAGTACTCAGTCATACTCGTTATTCTCATCATATGCGTGCTCCGTGGAGAGAAAGTCATTCATAATGAATGTCGAGTGCATCCTAGACATCAGTGCAAAAGCGAGTGCAATACACCAGCACGCTCATAGAAGGTCACACACGTTGAGTCGCTCAGTATGCATCGCACACTCAATCCTAATGTAATCGAACCACCTATTCGTAGGAGCAGTCCTTGATTACTACAGTTTAAACCTCCCTCCTGCTCCTTCAACATTGCGAACGACACCACTGCAATGGAAAATTCCTTGCTTTCGGAATACTTAAAGGATGGCTTTTTACCCAAGAAGATAAAAATAATAAGCGTAGATATCTTCCTGTTTTCCTATTTTAAAATGTCCGTGAGTGCTACTGCTCCGATTTTATCAGTGACTGACTGGACCTAAAAATATTTGCGTGCACATTGGGAGACTTTTCATTCCGCAATTTCCCTATGATAAATCATGAAAGAAAGCAAAATAACTATGAAATTATCGGTTTTTTCACCTGAATACGAAAAAATCATAAGCTAAACTTTCGCAAAAAAATCCATTAATTTTTCGTGGATGCTGTAAGTTCCTACTTAAGCTCATTACTCCCAAAAAATCTACTACTAATAATTATGGAATCATCGGAAGTCTTCGCCTGGATTTGAGTAAATCAATAAATAAAATAGCATTATCATTTTGCCCATATCAGCAAATTTTCAGTAGTATTTAGTAGGACAGGCGGCTAAAAGTTATGGCCATTTTCGACATTAAGGATCGGACGTTAATTTGGTAGAAATAGGAGAAATATTTTCAGACAATGTCCCAATATAGAGAGAAACCAGGCGTCGGCATCACTACTCTTGAAGAGAAGACGTCAATTTGGTCAACAATTTAACTCCCTATTCGACGGACGGTATTTCCCCTCAAAGGGAGCGCTCTCAGCACCCCAAGTAAGGTTCGGGATAACTTTAAGAATTCAACCATCGGGATTAAAATACGAGGTTCGACGCCATCACAAGACCCATCGGGCTACACGATTTCCCACATTAGTTCAATACCCGCGACCCGCTTGACTAATAATGTCTATACTATTGCAGCAACTTCGTGAAAGCAAATGTGGTTTATGAGAATGGCACGACATTATTCTCGAATCAGGTGGAAATATGCTATCCTTGAAGTAAATATGCCCATGTACCCACTGGTCTCCATCTACGCCCACCTCCGTTTAAGTGGCCCACTCTCCCTCCCACTGACTCCCCTCTTTTTCCTTTCATCTCCATCGTCTGACACCCCACTCATACTCCCCTCCCCTCTTCCGAACCGCCCGCCTCACTTCAATTCCCCACCCGCCGACTCCACCCCCTTAATTATGAATCCACACGTTTCCTGCACTTTGAACCGCTTCACTTTTGCTTCCACCCTGTCTGTGAAGGCAAGTCAATCAGCGCGCCCCGCCGCCGGAGGGTGGAGGGGACGAGCGGCCCTGTGCCTCCTCCACTTGGCAAGTTTGAGGGAGACTCTCGTTTTATAATTATTCTCTTATAAAAAGGAGTTCTTCCCACGAGGCGAGGGGATAAGGACAGTGAGTTAGGAAAGCAGTAGGTACCAAACTCACGAATGCTTTTGGCTCCTAAAGGAAGAGAGGAGGGTAGGTCGTATGCATGCGCAGTTAAGGGGGAAGGCGAGGGGGAGAGTGGGAAGAATTCAAGGGAGAGGGAGAGCGAGTGTGAGTCAACCGCTGATTTATGCCTTAATGAACTTCCAACAACGTGAATGAAACGGTTTGGACGACGAAAGGGACTTTTAAGAGGTAGAAGAGGAGAAAATGAAAGGATATTGGCTCAACCCGCCCGCCTTCAGAGAGACTCCCTGGAACACAAAAGCCATTCTACAAACTGCGTGCGCCCTTTTTCTTCCCACCCACCCGCTTCACCTCCCACTAGTCTCCTTCTCATCGGCCGCTTCCTTCCTCGACATTCTCCAATAATTACCCCACAGAGCTCCCTTGTCCTCGACCAGGTGACTACCTCCATCATCGTGGTGGTCCATTCCTTCATTTTAAAAACTTAAGATTGAAAATCAGCTGATCCCTCATCATCGCCCATTTTTGGCCCGCTTATGTACAAAGAGATCTCACCACATAGTTTGGACACAATTCCATCGATAATACTTTCCTCTGTCTATTAAAAGCGATCTCAATTGCTCATTCGCTAGTAGTCACCTCATGTTCCCTATGCATCACAAATTCTGTTTTGTTTTATTTCTATATGGTCCTCCAAATAAATATTAATCTACGAGTTCCCGTACTCGAATAAACACTAGAGTTCCAAAGGCGTACAAAATATTAGCAGAGTAGACTATGACGTTGCGCATTATCCGCTTTCATAAAATACAATACAGTTGCCGTAGCGGTTCATTTCATGAGCATATTTTAACTCTCTTGACTCGTAAAGTTGTTCACAAATTTAAATGTGATTCAAGTCTAAATTAAAAGATAATTGAAAAGGAATATAGAAGTTGAAAAACTGATATACCTCAATAAAGTTTTTTAAATCATATAAATTCTAATTTAGAGTATAACTACACGAAGTTTGTTTTAAATTGGATAGAAGTTGAAAGAAGAGTGCGTCTTTGGTGATACCGAAACATATATAAAACGCGGGAAGAACTCATAAGAAGCCAAAGCTGGAAAACCTCATACATCGTTGCAGAACGAAAAAAAATTAACAGCATTTGGTTGAAATAATTTATGCCCAGGTTTTGTAGAAGCAGAAAATTCAAATTTTTATATCACTTTTCCTCGAAAAAAAAGCCAATAAAAATTTATCACGAGTTTTGATTTGATTTTGAAAGAATCATTGCCATTAAATTAGCATCATGTTTCATTTAAAAATAGATCCAAAATTAGTTCACTGAATAAGTAATATCTTAGCTTGGGGATTAATTTTTTTTCAATGATTTTCAAAAAGCCACGAATATATTTTTTTCAACACGCATTTACATGACACGATTTAAATCGAGGCAACATGAAAAGCTTATAATTTTGCCAAAATAACTGAAGCGGTTGACACAAGAAAATATTTGTAAGATGATAAAATGAGGGAAATGGGATGATTTCAGTTGCAAAAGAAATGATATCCTGGTTTGAGACTCTCATGCAATATATTTCCAAATTATGTCCATTAACTATTTTTTATTGCTTCCCTTTCTAGTTAAGCTTGCATAAACAGCACTTTTTAGAAATATGAATGAATCTACAGTGCTTGACATGCCTACTTTCAAGTTTAGATATGTCTAACACGAAAATATTGTAGAGCATTTTTGTGGACATGTAAAACGGTAATGGCTGACCAATAATCATCATCACTGAAAAGAATACTATCCCGCTCCACTTTTTTCTTCACCTTCGTTCTCTATTAAAACGGAAGTAAAATTATTATTATCTCTTCCGATAACTAAGGATAGTTTAAGATATGTGATATTTGAGAAATAATATAAGTCGTATTATCCTTACGGACTACTAATTCACATGACTCATTGATGTAATCATTGAATATACCATTTGATAAAAACCACACCTTGCATTTGGATTGATTCAAACTTTCTCCATATTTATGAAAGAAATTTATGACATTTATGGAACAAACTACTTATGAATGGATTGACAAGCTCAAGGCAGAAATTGCAAAATAACGACTGTATTTAAAGAAGAAGGAAGTGCTTATCCATCAAGACGACGCACCTGCTCACACTTCGGTGATCGCCATGGCTTAAGTGCACGAATAGAACTTCAACTTGATTGACCATTCCCCGTATTCATCAGATCTTGTTCCTAGTGGCTTTTTCTAGTTTCCTTTCGTTAAAGTTTTGCTTGGAGCACAGAGATTTTCATAGGACGAGGAAGGGGATCGCATACGTAAACGCCAATTTTACAAAGACGGACGCCAAATATTCCTTGGAAGTGTTGAAAAAGTTATAGCACCGCTTGAAAAAGCGTATTAACTGAAAAGGAGACTATAATGTAAAATAAAAATAAATTTGAAGAAAAAATGTCTTGTTTATTTGTTAAGTCGAAAACTTTTCACACTACCCTACTCCAAAGACCTAGGTACCCTACATTGACAGCTACTAAAATATTCGTTTAAAGAATTATAAAGGAAAATAAAATATTACTAGCATGGTGCCGTAGAGCACATTTTCATTTTTACATAGGCAAGTGGTTATCAATGTGGTTTCAATATGCTGCATCTGGCACTTGAGATAACTTGAACATTGTACTTCCGTTTCAATCATACCATTTTTCCTTTTCGATTACATTTGACCATACTTTAGTCATATTTTGCAGAGTTTGTGCAAAATGAAAAGTATAAAGAAAATATAAGTTCACCAAAGATAATTTTAAGAATGGTACTAAACGAGACGCCGGTCTGTGCGCTCCCCCATTGACTTAGAAACAGGATTCCAACTATGAAGAATGCGGCTTCTGCAAGTAATAGCTTAAAAAAATAGCAAAGAACTCCCAAGTCATTTACCGAGATTGCAGTGAAATTCGCGTGATTGTGTGCTCGTGGCGTAACCTATCTCGTAATTCAATGTGCCATTGTGCCTGCAGCATTCCTACAAAATTCCAAGTCAGGGAATTTAAAAAAATTGTCAAAGACATAAATCGTTAAAGAAACCGCTATCTTAAACTATTCAGGATCACTCATTTCTCCTTAAAACTCAAGTTTTGGCTTTTATGAAGAGATAGGTATCGTATTTAAATTTAGGGTCATTTTAAACAGATTAATGCGAAAAGTCATATGAATATGCTCAATTTTATCAAACTATAAAGAATATCCTCAAATAAAAACAGGCTACCCATGTCTGAGAGTAATCATTTTAGACAAATGATGGCTCTAGTACACATCTAATGTTCTCCCCACGGAACCCCACGGAAACTGCACGGAAACTACGACGGTAACTTTAAGGTTTAAGGTCCTTACAAAAACAAATAAATGGTCACAATTTATAGGCATTGGTTTTTGGGCGTTCAATGATTCAGTGATATTACCGACGGTAAAAATTACAAAAGAAACAATGTTTTAATAAACAGAATAGTTAATATAAAATAAGCTAAAATAGAACTATATGCCTGAATTTATGAAATAAAAATTAGAAATTATTATTGCAGTAACTGGGTAGAAGTGGATGGGTAATAAGTATTGGGGTGATCAAAATCAACGGAGGGCGATAGAGCCTAAATGAGCACAGATCAAGACAAAAAAAAATTATACCCAAATTCTAGCCATTATCATTAATTTTATATCAATTTAATTTATGATAACGTCCCTTATGTTTGCATTCCATTACAGTAATATTCACGCGTTTACATTGATAATTACCCTTCATACATCGCACACCTCATACAGGGTTCGTCCGGAAAATAAGGGTACCGACTCCTGGGCTGGGCGCGCCGCTCCAGGCGCGCCCAGCACCGCTCTGACGGGCTGCGATTGGAGGGGGGTATGTTGGCAAGCGACGCTGAAAAAGGCAGTCGGCTCTGAGCTGTGGTGTAGTGAGGAGCTCTGTTAACGCGAACCTCCACGCTTCGACCCACGTCACGGAACGCGATGCCGAAGTTTTTGGAGCAGCGTTATTCCATCAAATTTGCGGTAAAGCTTGGGAAATCGTCTACCGAAACTGTCGGTATGATTAACCAGGCTTACGGGGAGTCAGCCATGTCCAGAAACATGATCTTTCGGTGGCACAAGATGTTCGTGGAGGGCAGAGAAGAGGTCGACGACGAGTCTTCGAGAGGTTCCCGATGATGCCTTCGCGGGAGCGTTCCAGGAATGGGAACGCCGCTGGAACAAGTGTATCGACTCACAAGGGTCCTATTTTGAGGAATATTAGCTTAAGATATGTAAACGTGTAATAAATTTTTTTTCCTGAGCTCAGTACACTTATTTTCCGGACGAACCCTGTATGCTGTGCGAGAGTTAACTGCAAGTATTACGTTAATCGATCATCAGGATAAGTTTACGAGGAATGATCAGTAGCCTTTTAAGACTTTGAGGAAGTCCATATTATCTTACCAGAAATAAAGAGCTACAAGTACATGACAACAGCAAATGTGACACTATTTCAGAAGCGTTTCGAGGCCAATGCAACGTTTCCCCTTTTATACGGAAAAATGGCAAATTTTGATTTAATTAAATGGAAATTCCAAGATACTACGGGTGATACTGCTTCAACAGCATTTTAATGAGTCATCCACTAATGTTCAATACAAGGCAAAAATTTCAGATTGTAAAATTAATTCCCCTTGACCGAGATCCTGGTCAAATTGTGTGATTTTAACACTTAGAACTTATAGCATTATAATTAATTGGAATTTATAACATTGAATGTTTTACCAATTATTTATTATTTTTACCTAATTGCAAGACCACTGGCATAATTTATCCAGATAATCGAATTACAGTGAAGTATGTCCTAAGAATACTCCCCACAGTGACGATATGAAGGTATCGTAGCTAAAACGAAATGAATCCTTAAGTATAAACCTTGTGGAAAATCATGAAATGTGAATATTTGATAATTAGACAGTCTACATAATTTCAAAAATGATCGATTACCGATAGATTTTGAAATAAAATTAATCATCCCACTACTTCCGCCCCTCCTCCGTTGCCCTACCATTTATTTAAATATTATAGTTTTAATTAATCTTATTTTTAGGAAATGGTTTAGTTCGTACCTATATAATCATTCTTTGACATCAAAATCCGTAAGTAATAGAAAAACTTAAAAAAAAAAAATTGCTACGTTTTTTCACGACAGCAAAATATATCGTGAATAAATTTTCACAGAAGTCATTTCCATGACAACTAAGTTAACATAAGTATGGCGGTGTTTGAACCCAAATAAACAGGCCAGCCAGTTGAAGGGATAAATAAACCCTCACAGAAAAAAATCATGGTACGTTGAAGGGCCCCTTGAAAGAGCCCTCATAGAACTCTTAAAATGTTTCAAAAAATATTTTCGCATACAGGTGCGAAAAGGCCAAAACTCAAAAAGAGTAGCTATTTATCGGACGGCGGCAAAAGTTTTTCGGTCGCAATGCAATGGGGAATGAGTGATATAGTGGTGGATGAAAGGGAGGATGCAGCGACGATAAAACAAGGCGAGCCGTCCGAGGGTGAATTCCGCGGCGGCGAGGATACAAAAGAGGAAATCGCACGACCCGCTATGCAAATATAATCGGATCAAGCGCCGGGCCGGACCATCTCACCCCATCTCTACAACCTCCCCGTCCCCTCCACACACCGATATTTCCATCCTTGCGCTCCCTTCCCCGTCCCGACGTATCACTCCCATCACTCCTCCACACCCCTCAAAATCGTACTTCCGGATCTCTCTCATCAACACACAACTTCACCCCGAACCCCCCCCCTCCCGCGCCACTAGACCATGAATTTGCAGTGCGGGCAGCCAGAGGTGGCGAACGGGAGGAGGGATGGGCGTGATCCCGCCACCGGTGCCGCAAAACAACGAAAACACAACGACGGCGGCCGGCATCGGCGGGGGCAGATTACATGGCCAAATACTCTCCTCCCCCCCGGTCGGTCGGCGACACTGCTGGGATTGGTCCGGTCCTCCCTCAAGCGATCGCGCGATGCGAAAACTTTTCCTTCGCTCTACGCCCACCCCGCCCGCTGTCGCCGGCAAGTAACGAGCCCAGAGTTTTCAATTGCATGAGTGGGATTATTGAAACAAAAGTATCGCCGCGGGAGCCATGCCTGCGTTTCAATTTCCGGGACACGTGGCGTGGAATTGCGATCTGTAAAAATGAAATAATTTATTGGATACAAGAAATTACGACTTTTTTTGAGGGGGGGGTGGGAGGTCCGCGATACGGTTGATTGTTTTTTTTCTGGAGTGTGATTTATATCAATTTGATTAAATTTAAAGATCACGGGACTTTCATCACTTTTAAATAAATGTAATGGCAGCGTGTGTTAGTTATTTCCAAATGGGTTGTCAGATACCAGTAAAGTTTTACGTTAAAACCCCTTAAATCAAAACCAAAATCTATTTTAACTAATAATAATCTATAAGAGGTTCTTACCAGCTTCATTTTACGTTCGTAAAATTGGTTCAATTGTAGTTGCGGATGCCGTTAACTAGAAGGGCGAGTTTTGTTTGTCCGTGACACTTAAACAATAAAAAAACATATATTTCTAATCTTTTTATACGCTGAGGTCAATTAGATCCCATTTTTATGAAAATATCCATAAATCAAGGGAGTGCAAGTATAAACCTCCATTTAAATAAGAACTTATGGTTTAGCTTTTAAGACTAAATAAGTTGAATACTACTTTGGATTTCGGTATAAAAACCATTTAATATTTGACGTCTTTTTTTTATCAGGCCTCTATTAAAAATTTGAATTTGTCGTTGGAGAATCGCTGGTGACCCCACACAACGATACTTCAGACAAACAAAATAATATTATGCAGAAGATTATTGCCAGACTCCAATGAAATTGCACGATCAAAGGTAGATTGATTACATGAAATATTTTTCGACATCCTAAAACCTTATCGACTATAAAAATCATATCTCTGGGGAAATTAATATCCGTGAATGTTTCAAAATGAATTTTCGAGGCAACAGATACTCGGCCAGCATTAAAAAATCAAGCTTTGTAATATTCGGCAAGTAGTATTCAAACAAAACCCAATTAATTTCGATGCTGCCACATCATAACCAAGTGGTTACATAATGAGGAGTAGTAGTCAAAGTCTAAAATATAGATCGATGAATAGGGAAGAAAAGGAATAGATACGGGCGGTGATCCATCCATCGGCTAAGGTATGTATTGATGGAATTAATCTACCCAATGTTCAGCGACTGTTACCTTGTCTCTCTTAACAAAATAAAACCTGATATCCAACATTGCAATAAACCTGTTTTCAATTCCGAATACTTTCTTCCAACCTTCATCCAATCCGAAATCCCTATCCTATTCCTGACCCTTCCTCGTTTGCCCAACATTCTCCCCTCTACCTTCCTCTTAAACATCCCATCACCGATTAAAATTCCCTGTACTCATGTTACCTGCGTCCTCCAGATTTTTACCAACAATCCTCTCTCCTTCCTCACCATTCTTAGTACTTCCTCGATTGTTTTCCTTTTAGTCCAATTCACTTTTTCTACCCTCCTCCATACATTTCAAAAGCCTCCAATTTGTACCTACCATTGTGCTTTAATGGCCATGTTTTCGCGTAGAACAACCACTCCCTGTGTCAAAGTTTTTAAAAGCCTTTTTTTTAACGTCCTTTCGCAACGTCCGCGTCATCAAATCTCTGCATCTTGAGAAAGGTCCTTTGCCTAACGTGATTCTTTGACTTATTTCGCGAATACTTTGAACATTTTGGTCTAGGAACACTTCCTAGGTAAACCGATCCACCTACTCAAATATGTGAAATATTATTTTATCATTTCACTTAGCCTTCCTCTTTTTGTAAAACCGCCAACTTACATTTTGTTTATATTTATTTTCATCCCATACCGAACGAATTGACTTTCCAATGCACTGATCAATCTTCCAATCCCTTGGCTAATAGACAAACAAAAATTTGATCATCAGCAAACTTAATAGATTTTATGAAATGTACAGGCTTTATTTCTATCCCCAAAACCTCCCATACCTCTTTAATTATTTCCTCTATATTTACGCTGAACAGGAATTGTGATTATGGACAACCCTCTCTTACTCTAATTCCTAACACTTCCCATCTAGAATCTCCACCCGCCAGTTGCACTTAAGCAGTCTGAGACAAGTACTGGATAATCCTCCTATCCCTCTGTTCTTTTTGTGTATACATGTATACATTGTAGGAGTGACCATTGCATAGACTTGACCGTTACCACCAGGACATTTGCCTTATTACAACGAGATTAATATAATAACAATTGCTTTTTGGAACACTTGTGATCCTATATACCTGTATGTCATATTCACGTCATTATTATTATAAAATGACTTTACGAAGACTACAACGTACATATTTGTTAGAAATCAACCGAAAATTTTCATTAGGACGTAATTTTTTACATTTATATTTGTAGTGAAATCTAAATGTAAATCTTATCTTCTTAACTTCCTAACCCTCTAACTTCAAACTGATCACGGAATGCATTTCTTTAGTTTATTTCCGAATGCGTCTGCATAAAGTAGAATTGGAGTAGGATGCTAGACTCGACAATACTCGTATGCTAAGGCAATGTTTATTTAATCATTCTCAAATTAATAATTAGCACTCACTTATTTGACGGTATTCTTTTCTTTTCATTGGTATTTTGAAAATTATATGCTCAACATTAAGCGCAAATGACCTAATATTAGAACATATAATACACATAATTTAATATTAGAAATCAACAATAGCGAGTTGACGCACCTACTTAAAGTGTTTAGCTCTTCTTATATCACAGTGATTTTTTATCTGTCTTCTGTCAAGGTAGAATTTTTATTTAAATTTAGTTATTTTTTGTTGAAGATTCCTTCTGTTTTCTACTTTGCAAACTCTAAATATTAAATCATTCAACTTGGTGTTAAGAATTGCTGACTTCTGATAATTCATCCGTGACAATATCAAACTTCTTAACATTCCCTTATTTTAATTTAAGTAAATCCCTACCATTAATGATATTTTCATGTCATCACCCAGAGGGATGCTAATGATTACTATGTGGCGTATTTACGTACAGGTTGGCATACCTGCTTTGTCGAAAACAGCGGCGTGTTTGGGACAGAATATTAAGGAACTTTTGGTTTTAATTGATTTTTGTAATTAACAAAATTATTTCAATTTTAAGTATCCATTTCAAACACAAACGCAATATTCAGCGATGGACTCATCTCTCTGGAATATTTTCCTGATATGAGGCAGTCTGAAAAAATCCTTTTCGTCCAGAGCCATTCACCTTCAAATTGTTTTTACAAATATCGCTATGTGGGTACTTTTATTTGTCGCTGGACCAGAAATTAAAAGCAATGGGAACTTTCTTAATCCTATTAAAGTTAAATTCATATTTAAATCTCATTAAAGGTTTAAATGGTCTTCAGTAAGCCTTTGGAGAGAGATAATTATCTTTCCGGCGCAAAAATATGTCGTCATAGTTTTTCGTAATAATACTGTTATCAATGCTATAATGGCCAATGATATAATCAACACTAATTCGAAAACCTGCTGTTCAATGAATTGTCTCACTAGGATCCATTTTCTCACTTTAAAATTTCAATTTTTTCCTTCCTTGTAGTATTTAGGGGAGGCGATCGACGGCTAAGATCATTTGTGCCATTAGGGATAGACAGGAAAGGATGAAGGATGGAGAGAAACCCGGCGTCGGTATTAGCCTACTCTTAACAAAAGGCGTCAAGGGGTCCGCAGAATAACGTCCCATCCGACAGCCGGCTTTTTCCTATCTTAAATGGCTGTAGGGAAGGAAAAGTTACCTGTGGTCCCCAAGTTGCCATGAACGAGACACTTTCAGCATTACCAATTCCTATCGTTCCTTTAGAAGGAAGTGATGCACTTATATTTTTTACATTTCCTATAAACTTTTTTAACTTATTAGCAAAAATTATTAAATGTTTTTACAGCCCTATAACGTTTGATAAAAAAATTTCATTCTAAAAAGGTGTCACAACCTATTCTGTTTGTAATTACTAAGAAGTAATAAACCTGACTCTTCATTTTGGTACCGAGTACCAAGAAATTTAAGATGAGGTTTTAAAGGTTTTCAGAGTCATGACAAAAGCTCTTTTCTTAGAAAACTAGGTTCATGACTTACCACGATGCCATCCCGTCTATCTTTATATTTGTAAGAAAGCTAGTAAACTGGATTTAATAACAAGAGTATTTGTTATTTAGCTACGCAAAAACTATGCCGTGAAACATTTTTCCTGTAAATCCGTCCCTTTAATGCACATATTTTCCCATTCTATTTTCCCCACACATGACTTTTGATTTAATACTGCATTTTCAGCAATAATCTATCAAATGATCCCTATGAAAGTTGTTCGCGCAGTACTCAATTTAATTAGGTATCAATTATTGTATTTTAGTCACTACTAGCATATCGTTTCCCATGAATTGAATACTACTCAAAACTTAATTACTCTTCATCAGTTTTACTCCACCTTCTTACGACGCAAAATATTTTCATTCTTAGAATGATATTAATTTTTTCACAGCTCTGTATCTTTCAGCAGAAACTTATTGTTTGGTTGGCGTGGAATCATACTGACACAGGTCCTAGTAAAATTAATGAAGGTTGAGGGTCATGAGAAGAGCAGGCTCAAGCTAAAGATTGTAATCAATCCTCATTTCTTTTCCATCTTTATCTTCTCCCTCCTCTCTTTAGACATGTTTCCTTGCTCAATCGAGCATCCTTTGAAAGATTCTCCGAGGTTAATAAGGCTAACCTACAGAAATGACCGGCGTAAAACAAAAGGAATATAAAATGCCCGTAATTAAGCAAGATTCAGTCACATTCCATGCGGTTTTCACTGGATACCCCATATTCCATCCCACTGCCCTCTTAACCCCACTATATGAATCTCTCACTTTTTTCCGCTTGCTTCCCACGTCGGGAAAAAGACACCCGACTAGGAAGAGAGAGAGACAGACCACATAGGACGCGCGCGAGAGGACGAAATGTTCCGGGGGAAGGAGAGAGAGACATTGAGGGATACCCGAGGATATCTCGAAATTTGTCACGCACCGAGCCCGTCAAAAATGTTCACGAATCGGAATGGAGGCCGACGCACGCGACCATCCTTTTAATTGGGAGGGGAAGGGGAAGTTGTGTATTTGACACGGAATGAAACGCTGGGGTGCTCCGTCGATTTTTTTTTGGTTTACCCTCGCTCACTTTTCCAAGCATCCACCCTTATTAATTTCAAAGGATTAATATGATCCCCCCTTCTCCGTTCCCCGCTAAACCCTTAAACCTCCCCTTCCCCCCACTTATGCTTCCCACCCCCCCGCCCACACGTCGCCCCAGATGCGTGTTACGCGCTACTCTGGATCGGCCCCTCGGCGACGAGGGCGCGTGCGGATGTGGGTGGTGTGGGGGGAGGCGAGAGGAGGTGGTGTCTTTGTGCCTAAGTCTGAGCTGAGGGCGGGAGAAGGGGTGGAAAAGCTCGCCCACCCAACCTCGCTCACTCCGGCCCTTTGGGGGCTACGAAAAGGGGAATGATACCCTGGGGGATTTAGGGGAGACGGGTGTTGGTTGGTTGACAAAAACGCGTGAGAGATAACAGCGCAGATAAAAAATAAAAACAAACGAAAAATACTAGTGGTCCTCTTTCTTTATTTAATTTGCGCAATTGGTTAAGGGAAAGAGGAAACGACCGCATGATATATATTTTTAAAGAGGCTGCCCTCTCCACTCCACATTTTGGGGATTATGTGCCTGTAATTTTCGTGGTTACTAAGCGAACTGGTCATTTTTTCTCCTTCATACAAATTTTGTAAACATTACAAAAGGTCATAGAATTCGAAAAAAAATTATGTAACTCCTAATGTAAGCGTACTTCATATTTCATTAATGTGGCCGTAACTCTCGCTTACGATAAAAACTCCGTCGTTAACTACCTAAAATTTTCTTTGAATGACGGTATCCGATTACTTTTTTACACTAAAAGATATTTGTTTTCTTTACGTGTCTAAAGTAACCGGTCAACCGCTGATGACGGCCTCAAATAAAATTATACTCAGTGACCCCACCGCAGATAAAGGTTAGTAATCAAACATGTATTTCATTAAACTAAGTGAATTAAAAATACCTAATTAATTTTCCTAAATTATCCTAAGTCCATTTCTACTTTTACATTAAGCAGGAGGTTTAAGAAAATTGATCGATGTCATTTTCTTCAAGAGACACGATTGTCATAGAATTATCAGAAACTGTGGATAGAATAGCTAAAGAATTAATTGATTGTCATGAGGCATTAAGAGTGCAAGGAGTATTTGCTGATAACGCCAGAATTTTACCTTAGTTTTGGAATAAATATTTCTTAAAATTAAATTTACTTTAATATTCTCATGCTAATATTTAAATAGACACGTGGATTTTTATCTCGTTCTTGATATTTTCATCTAGCCCAAAGCCGCAAATCGTTCTCATGCAATGGTTTAGCTATATCAAAACATGACTTCGAAATATATCAATAAAATACCCAGTGATATAATAAAAAATGCCAATATTGAACCCGGATTCAGGCTCAAATCTTGGTCAAGACGAAAGATTTTTACACTCTGAAATTGTTGCATTGAAAAACAATGATGATGTTCAAATATGTCAATCCCATTTTCCAAAAAATTAAAAAATATTCACTCACATGAACTACTATCATCTTAGATTTGGTGACTAATTGCTAATAAGTCATTTCCAATTGCGAAAACATCAAACAGTTTGGTCAATTACTCGTAAAATCTCTCTGGGGAGGTTTATTCTGCAATAGATCATTTAAGTTACACTGCTGTATTTTTTAGGTGGTGAAGGAGACAATGCTCAAAGGTAATTAATGAGAGTGAGTTCAGAATCAATGTACTCTTGCTGCAATACAAACCGATTGGTGTCACAGTTAGGAACGCTCTCCACGGGAATAAAAAATGTTTAAAACCATGAAACACTCAGCGTAAGTGAAGGACGGACAGAGTAGGCCTACAGAGAAAACAATGGTGTGGAAATGCGCGTATTCAGCAAAGGCAGACCAAAAGAGAATTCCAACCTGCCGCCACCTCTTGCCAAGGAAGTAAATGAAAAAGAATCAATTAATTCTCAAAGTAATGACTTTCGAAAATTAATGTGCTAGATCACCAAATGCCACCGCTTTTATTTCAATTGGCAATTACATTTTGAAGGTCGTTGAACTGTGCGTGTTAACTTCTAGAGACGCTGGACAAGTATAAGGATGAAATTCAAATAAATAAATGTAATATTTTGATAAAAGCCATATCAATTCATATTTACGTGGGCGCGCGAAATAAAATTTGCCCCAGAGCATTAACACTTTGTCTGAATGGATATACCTTCTACTTTGATACATTTTCCAACGACATTTATTGAGCAATTCGTGCCACACAGTGATGTTTGCGAAAATGAGCGTGACTGAAAATAGCATTAACATAAATGAAATGAAAAAACAATAAAATATCAAATTAATTAAATTACTGACACAATTAGTATTCATTTATGATTCGACACCATAGACAATATTTCCGATTAGTTTTAGTGCAGGTCAATGCAATTAATTACTGGCTTTGATTCAGTGATCTTCGTAAATAACCGTGGAAGAAAGAAGGTTTAAGATTTCGTTGGAAGATATGAAAGAAGTGGATGAAATTGATATTAAAATCTAGCATAATATGCTAGCTTGTGAGGGGAAGTAGAATGTTAGGGAAGAGGGGAAAAAAAGAGAATACGCAATTTGAACCAATGGAAGAATAGTAAAAACGAATATGTTCAATCGAGGAAAGGAATAAATTTCGAAAAACAAAAAAACACCTCGGAGTATCTACTTTGGAAATTTCATGATACCGTGACATAGTTCTCAGGAAGACTATAAAGCCTATCTGCAATCGTTAGATAACCTATAATGACGATCTCTGTTAATCGAGTCAATCACGACAATCCATGGAATGATCTTCCTGAAACGGCAAAAATTACTGGTCACTGCTCTCTATAGGTCTGAAAAGAAAGGACATAAATTCTCCATGGGCAGAATCTCTTTATTTCGAGTCTCCTGATACCCACAACCCAGGATGTCGTAATACGGGGCCATCCCCTCATATATGTTGGGCGGGTGGCGACGGCTCTCGTCAAATTTTTACGCACCGCAAACAATGCGCGCGATGCCGTATTCGTTTCCGAGATAACACGCGCACAGACAATGCAGCCGCACGTGTCCCATCACAATGCCCCCGGCACCAAGAAGTCAAGTCGGGGCGACCGAAATGTGAGCGGACGAGAAGGGCGCGAGAGAGTAGTGGCGTCATATGGGATCGCGACCCTTCCAACCCCGAACCACCAACCCTCCCTCACACAGCCCGCACGCCCGGCGCGGATCCACACACCCCTATGTACCCAAAAACACCCCCACTCCCCAAACACCCCGAGCACTTTACTCAGAAGAGGCGTCTCCTTTTCCAATCCCCGTACACCACCTCCACACTCAACGCACAAAACCAGCCACACCCCCTACCCGCCATCCCCCCTCTCGCTCTCCCCTCCAAACCTCCCCTCCTGCGATCATCGCCTATGGCAAGGAGGAATAAAAGGATAGAGAGGAGGGGGATGAGTGTGAGGAAGGGGGGGTCGCAAGACCCCTCCACTACCTCCAACTCGACAGCCAAGCACAAACCATACCCTCCCTACCCTCCCTCTCCTGATTCCACCCACTCCCCTTAAACCCCCTCCCCCTTCACTCAATTAAAGCGAAGTGAAACGGAAAGGGAAGGAACATGGGAGAGGGGGAAGACGGTGAGCGGGGGAGGAGGAACTGTGAGGGAAGTAACGCCACGGAACTGGGCGGAAAACCTGGGGAGGGGCAATACTTCAGCGGGAAGAAGTGATGTGAGTGCGACTATGGGGGATGGGGGGGGGAGGGTGGGAGAGCTGGTGGAGATGGCCGTGTGCGGGAGGAGAGAAGAGATAGATGAGATGAAAATAAAAAAAAAGACGATGGAAAAACATGAACTGGAGAATGAACGAGCAGCAAGGTGGAGCGAGCTAGACTCTCAATCACTCTCTCCCCACACTAACAAAATGAATAAGAAGACAGTGTCGCAGTGAATAGTGAGAGCTTATCTCGTAGTTACTACAAAATAGGGATGAAATTTTTACATTGAAAAATGGAAAGTGTTCGCTAGCAGTACGAGTATCATATCGAGTCCAATGAGGTGATATTCCCTTTGATCAATCGATGACAAGGGACGGGATCATAAACCATCGTCACCACATTATCCTGCTCGGTTCCTATAATGCGATTACGCACGGTACCAGCGTATATGATCACAGAGTTTGCGTCCGTGATCGAGGGACTTGAAGCAGCAGCTCAGAATCAAGTAGCACTCGGTTTCTTGCAAATCGACGAAACTAATCTGCATCTTGTTGGATTTTTCTCATCGTTTACGACATTAATGGAAGAGCACTCGAGTTATCAAAAACCTCTATCTTGTAAGAGTACTCATGTGTTCCTCGAGACATTTGAACGTAAACCTTCTGGGGTCCCATAAATAGTACAACAAGTATGGGAACACTTATCACTTATCCACGATTATTAATGGGGGAACTTGAGTCATGTTATACCCACTAGGATTGCTGCTACTCAGATTTAAAAAAAAACACCGAAACTTTCCAGGCCAAAATTTGAATTTTTAAATTGGAAAAGTTGATGCAAGTGGTTAAATTACATGAAAAAACTAAGAACGTCAACCATCTATTAATATCCTTCCATTTTAGGGCAGATTAAATTAGATTCGCTATCTTATGATTTTTATTTCAACATTATAAGAAATATCTCTTACCATTTAATAATTCATTAAAAACATTGAAGCTCTAGCCAAAGCACCATAACAGGCAAGAAGGGTAGAGAAAAAAAATGCTCAAAATGGAAGTAAGTACACCCAGCAATTCCTATGATTATGGAATGCTTAGACTGTATTTTATCCCATTTATGGTGGTAAACAACTCCGTGGGTGACTTAAATATCAAACTTATTAATCAAAAAAATAATCTTGTAATAGTTAATAATAAACATTATTCGCCGGGAAAGTACCAGATCATTCTTCATCAAACTTATTACATTAGCATAAAAATAGCCCATTAACGTATTACTTTCTCATTTAGCTCAAAAGTATTAATTGGTCAACTTTGAGAAACATTTCCTTGGAATTAATATAAAACTCGTCTCGTTTTCTTTCTCGTAAAAATTAAATTTCATGTCAAGAATATCTACATATATTTCTCACAATTCGCCCCCTTATTCACATAGTATACTCGCTCCAAACCCGCGGAATGGCAATATACGTGGCTAACCGTCAACGTCAAATGCGGCGAGGGTGTCTGCTTGGCAATTCCTTCTTACCCGATCTCATAAACCTCCCCTTTTACGTGAAAGGATGTGAGCAAAATACCCGCCCGCAGTCTGCGCACTCCCGGGAAATACTCCCCTGCCCCTCGTAGAGTCGGGGTCTCTCCATCTTACGGCATCCTGAAGAAGGGAGAGGAACAAAAGGAATCCATCTGTGCGAGATGGAGACTGTCGAGGACTCCCTTTATCCGCCCCCCCGATGTCATCAATGGAGAACACTCGAGCGAACCAAGATTCCAGGTGGGGAAGCATTGAGCTGAACGCAGTGATCACGTAAAAAGAATGGACATGGGTAAGCGGGACATTTCAACTGAAAAATACCAATGACTACATACCTTGAAAAGTCTTGCGTAAGAGAAAAATCATTAAAGGTGTACATGAGCTATGATTACGACTGTAACGTGTGGCATACTATATGTGTTTGCATGAGTGATAGATGAAGGGATTTTTGCATGAGAGTGTGCGCTGTTGTGGGTGTAATTTTTCATGTTGTTGTTTTGCATGTGGTATTGCTCCTTTTTACGGTTGGTGACCTGACACCCCCCGCCACACGCCCTTGCGGCGGCTTGCGGGGTATTATGTAGATGTGTGAGTGCATATATATATATATATATATATATATATATATATATATATATATATATATATATATATATATATATATATATATATATATATATATATATATATATATATATATATATATATATATATATATATATATACACACGAGGGTCATCCGGAAAGTAGTACCCGTTCGTGAAATAAAGACACAAAAGTAAATATTAACAAACATAAAAAATTTTATTTGAAAGAGGATACTTTAAACTACTTCTCAACATAATCTCCAAGCAAATTAAGGCATTTGCCATAACGTGTGACAAGTTTCTGTATTCCTGCTGCATAGTCCTTCGCCGCCAGCTCATTGAGATACGCGAGGAACCCATCTTGCACAAATTTTTGCATAATGCAGATGGTGTTTAACAATTTCATGAACAATTGTTCGAGAAACATTGGGAAAATGCTCACAGATGTCATCAATTGTGACGCGCCGATCGTTCCTCACGAATTCGTCAACTGAGCTCACCAGTTGGTCTGTAATGACAGACGGTCTCTCCGAACGCTCATCGTCGCGTGTGTTCCCCCTCCCCATGTTGAAGTTGCGACACCACCGCCGAACAGACGACTCGTCCATTACATTGTCTCCATACACCTCCTTTAATTGGCGATGAATATCACATGGGCGAACGTTTCTTGCATTGAGGAATTTAATCACTGCCCTCACTTCACAACTGGCGGCGTTCTCAATTTTTTTAAACATTGTAAACAATCACAGAAACAACACAGGCAATGCTAGCGTCACGCAACTTGGCTCAGAGAAGGCAGACAAGCCACTGAAGCTATCTGACCTCGTCCAGCGGCTACTCGCGTCGTCAGCACTTCATGCGGCACGAACGGGTACTACTTTCCGGATGACCCTCGTGTGTATATATATATATATATATATGCACTGCATCTGGTACCCGAAAAATCACATAGCTGGAGTAGAGCTGCAGGTACCCAGAGATTTTCCCGGGAATCGAACTTGTGTGTTTGTGAGTGTAGTAGTCCAGTGCTAGAGCGTAGGACTGCTGACCGGAGGGCCCGGGTTCGATTCCCGGGTAAGGCTTTCCGAGTACCAGCAGCTCCACCTCTCTCTTGATCTCTATTATCCCCTACCCAACCGACCTTCGAGTTGATTACTGCATTTTATTAGTATATGTGAGTGTGTGTAAATATATTGAGCCAAAAATGTTACATTCTTCTGTTGACCAACCTGGGAATATTCAGATAGCACACTAAGATACATATTTATAATTAACCACGAGATAATACTGAAGAGGATACGTCATTCAACAGCTTTGCACCATTTGTACTAAAACTGATATTATGTTATACGTAATAATTATAATTGCCCGCACTGTATCTGAAGGTGAAAATCAGTTAATTCTGTAGAGATTTGACAAAACCTGCGGCAATGAACATACAGTATGTTACCTACAAGTAATTAGTTCAGTCTCTTGAAAACTGTTAACTTGGTGTAACATCTGCCATTAATGTACCATATCATAAGTTACATTTGAACACGTGATTCACGAAAAACCAAAGGCAGAAAAATTATATGTTACAGAGGAGGTAATAATTTTAAAAATTTCAGTTCAAGCTAGCTGTCGGTGTGCAAAAGAGCTTCACCGAGGGAGGAGTCGGACACGAGAAAATCCAAACACATTTTTTTTGAGCTTCTAAATAATGCTATTAAATTAAACTTCCAAAATATAAACTAATTGCGTTTCTATTTGAATGTATGTTTACATATATATATATATATATATATATATATATATATATATATATATATATATATATATATATATATATATATATATATATGTATATATATGTATATACCAATTTGCGAATTTATTCCCTTAATACAGTCCTGAGTCCTGTACATACATTTATCAATATATTCCCTACGATGACTAACTTACGACTAGGAGATTGGCGAAAACGATTGCTAGCACATTCAGGTCCCATTTTGCCCACATAACTACAGTTACTAAATTGCCAGCATGTGTCGTATTTTGCTCAACATGAAGATCTTATTTTTTCAGAAATAAAACTTACGATAATTCGATAGAGAATTGAAATAACGTCAGTCGCATTTACAACGTGCTCATAAATTGATCTCTTGAGTGATAACTTCACGAATTTCATTAGAGATGGCGCCGCAGAGAAACTCTGCCCTGTAAATCCCAGACCCCAAGCTGGACGAAGTCCAGCGGCTAACCTCCGAAAATTGCTGGCAACTGCGGACGTCCTGTAGCGGAAAGGAACCGAAAATAAGTACAGAAAAACGGGAAAAATTCCTTTTTTTTCTCTCTCCTCAGGCGTCATTCACTAACTCCGACTCCGCCCACCACCCCTGCCACATCCTTTTTTCCTTTTACATCGGACCAGAGAGAGGGGCGACTAGGAGGGGTTGGAGGAGAGTTTAGGGAGTCGAGGGATGGATGGAAAGATGCCGTTCGTAATGGAACAAGATGGAACCTCGGGAGCCGCGGAAGGGGGAGAGAGGCGGTGGTGGTGTCGTCACCCATGGAGGGACTGAGACAGGGGCACAAAGACAAGGGTGTGTCATTTCAGGAGCGGGGGTGAGCAATGCACCGGGAAGAGGATGAGGTTTAGGGCAGGGGGAGGGAAGGGAGGGTTCGAGAGGGCTGGATCGAAGAGTGTAGGGGTAGTGTAGGTGGACGTGGCGTCGCTCTAGCGGGATGGAGAGGGTGGTTGGGAGGGAGGGGATGAGTGCGGGGGGTGGTAAGGGAGGGGAGTAGCTCGTAGTGTCGCAGCAGGGGGACAACGAAGAGAATGTTCCGGGACCCTCCTGCACGCATGAAGGGTGCCATGCAGGCGGCTCCAGACAATCTCCGAGAAGGGTAAAAGAGGGCGGCAGAGGGGGGTTAAAGGGAAAGAGGTGGTCGATTGGGGAGAGAGGGGAGTGAGACAGCGGAGGGATGGGGATTGGGTGGGCTGGAAAAAAGGGTCTTTTTCGACCCAGACGCACTTCCATCAAAGGGATGCAAAGGGCGTGACGTGGGCCATCAATATACATGGAATCGCAGCAGCGACCGCCTTTATTTCTTCTTCTTCCAGGCCATTCATTCGGATCTGAAGGTTATTGTGGGGGAGGGTGGCCTATTGAACCCCCATTCCTTACTTACCCCTCCTCTCCACAACGTGCTAGCCCTCCTGAACCAGTGTCGGTGGAGTTACAAGCAGGTGCAGAGCAAAGAAGGTGATTGTACTCGTATCATGTACATCTTACAAGTGTGAAGCGAGGGATAATTACGAAAAAACTGAAGCAGCTCTCCGAGAACGGTTTAAAGAGGCTTATTCTATGATTCTTAACACTTTCTTTCAGTCGCGTTTCGTTGCTTTTTCCATCTTCAATTCTTAACTTGAATGGGATAAATCCTTTAGTGAATCCTTCCATTGCGATTCCTGTTGCTTCAATTCCAGCCAACATCTGCCTTCGACGCAACCCATCACTCATGGGCTTCGTACAGGATGTTGGAACGCAATACCTTTAATTATAAATTCTATGTAAGTAGTCGTGGGAGAATTGTGGAAAAATGCGTACTTACGTCAATCTGCCACTACGAAAGTTTTCAAACTTCATGAATCTTGGTTTTTCAATTCGCAAAAGTAGTGTTTGAGGGTCGGAACCAAGCTAGGGGGCCTCACCCTTCCCTGGAGATTATACATGTGCTTGACTTTCACGTATTTGAAAATATCTTTTGCGTGCCCTACATTTCTTGATATCTGCTATTTCACGAGGTTTTATGTTTTCTGTTAATTTATAGGAAAAAATTTATAACATTATTTCTTTCATACTTTAATGTGTCACTAAGAGATTTTATTTATATTAAGAGAGGGTTTTAATAATAATGTCTCTCGAAAAGAAATAGTACCTACCTACCAGTCGTCCTACCCCAAATTTCTGTTAATAGCCCATTAACAGGATCCCGATTCGATACGTTCTCCTAAAGAATCGATTCCAGTGACTCGATTTCTTGAGAAGTGGTATTAACAACGGACTTCCGGTCCCCGGGATGGAAAGCGGCAAGAGGCAGCTGCAAGAGCGAGCTTTAATTCAAAAGGGCCGAGGAAATGAAAAAGGAGGGTTTGGAGGCCACAACGGACGACAAAGAAGAGGGAAGCCGACACAAACAGACCGCAGGCGAAATAGGTGACGGCGCTGGGGGTTCCGTCAGCCTTGCCTCGTCGCCCCAGCTCTTTGCTCCCTCTGATGTGAGCTGAGGTCGGCCCTGATCTTTGCACTCTCATTTGATGATTCCGCATTGTCTTCTCGGAGAAAAAAAAAGATAAAAATCCTTTAAACACCCAATGTCCTGCAAACATTCCTCCCCCGCCTTGTCCCTTTTGTGCGTAGATCCCTTCCACGGATACATTTCCGCGCCCCCAATTTGCTTTTGATAGTACCGGTCTCGCTTGGAAATTGTGTGGTCGATCCGAACAGAATGAGTGGGGAAAAAAAGTCTTTTCGAACTGCTATTGTGGAACGAGAAATTTAACTGATCTCGAGCGCAGGAATGAATGGATTCAAATTTCTATTTTGGAGCAGGGGGTTGGAGGTGTCTAGCAAAGGTTGTCTGAAATAAAGAATTAATTAGACCACATTCCAAACTTACTGATCATGTCACCTAGTCACTTAAAAGGAATTTCACCAAGTTAGATTAGGCAATTCGGTACATCGACATCCATGCTTACTACTCATGCTCCTTATTCCAATAAATAGGTATTGCATTTCATCGGTGAAGAAATTATTAAATAAGACAATATTAAAAGGGAAGCATAACGTAATTAAAAGAATGCTGGGTTCAAGAAGTTATGTCTAAAACGAGAAATTAAATTTGCGCGACCATTTTTGAAATTAACCAAATGAACTTTTGTGATAACTTTTCTGAATTAAGAAACTATCAATAAATAAACATTAAGTTAATTTTTCATCTGCTTATTTCACTTCATATAAAATTATAATAACATAAAACTTGAACTTCTCAGACACCGAGGACATTTATCTATGCATTAATTCAAAAATTCCAAGAGTCGTAATTTTCCTTTGTTTTGTCCTGAGCGTCCAAATTTAGACTGTTTTCAATATACATATACTGAAATTCATAAAAATAATATTACTTTCTACTGGAGCAGTGGGTCTACTGAGAGAAAATTCCTGTGCTCCAATACATTTAATATCAATGATAAATTACAGATTCAGGTCTCATGAGGTGGAACTGTTCCATTATAATATAGACGAAAACTCTTTCACTTTTCCACTTAATAGAGATTTACTTTTGACTAGTTTATATATATTACATCATTTTAAAGTTCAACTAGAAAGTGATGCAGAACATTGAAACTATGATGCAGAACATTGAAACTAGCCGATAATAAATCTCTATTAAATGGAATATTGCATAAGTGTTCGTCTCTTTTTCCATGTAATATCACTGAAAACATCCAGCTACATCTACGGAATACCACTCAAGTTTCCAAAAGAGCGTGTGGAGGGGGTGTCAGAGCATCGGGCATTTATCCACAAAAAAGTACGCTTTAAAACATAAAATTATATTCATACACATATTTAAACTCTAAATTGTACACATATGCACTTATTTACATCATCTGGTGCTACATTTTTAGCAGTTTTAATTTTTTTTAAAGAGAGAATATAAATGTATAAGGACCTACTTTTGATTTTAGTATGACTATGTATCGCGCGAAAGAAAAATGAATAACAATTTCAGAGTTTAAAAATCATTCACCTTGACTAAGGTGAATGATTTTTACGCTCTGAAATTGTTGCATTGAAATGCACATTAGCGGATGACTCCGTTAAAAGTTACTGTTGCGGCATCTCCCGCAGTTTCTTTGGAATTTTAAAAACGAGTACTTGAATTCATCAGAAGGGGGACCTATGTCTAATATATTTTTGTTCTGGCCCATTCTGAACATGAATTATGAGCATATAATGATTTCCTCTGGGTTATTAGAAAACCCGGTGGCTCTGTATTTTTCTAGAAGTCACGTTCTTGCCTGTTCTCTTGGTGAATATGGAGGCTGCCATACTAATTTCTCAGTCATACCCGTCACCCTTTTTGTAGAAATTTTTAACACGCCTAGCGAAATTGCTTTATTCCAAACGCGGCCGAGTGGCCTGAAGGTAAACTGCGGCTTAAAGATAAATGCAGCCGAAAGGTAAACTACAAAGTAGCACATTTTTTATGTATTTACTTTGCCACTATATTATAAAAATAATTAGGCCGCAAGATTTTCTTTACAGCAGAGCTATCAGGAAAAGCGCAAAAATGAATGGTGACAAATATAACCCCATAATGAAAATACGATACATTGAGTGAAACCCGCATGCCAAGGAAGGTTACAAAACATCTTAGGGCTAATTACGGTAGTTATTACGCATTAGATAATGAGGTAGAGCGTGCATTAATTATTTTTAAGACGTCAAACAGAAAAACGTGTAAGATAATGTATTTCCTTGGCTGTCATAAAACGGATAATTTTCCAAATTTTTCACTGTTATTATTGAGAGAATACTATTATTGAGAGAATAGTATTAGAATATAAGTATCTTATTTCGTTTCCTCACAGTGAAATTCAGTTAATATACCGTTTTCAAAAGGGTTTTCGAAACGTTCATAAAATAATGTGTGCGTAAAGAAAGAGTTTTTCTATTGGCTCTAATAAGCAGTAGGTGGAGCAAAAACTTGCAAAATTACCTATTTCCATTTATTTGACTGTTAGTGGTTTAATTGACAATTTTAGTTTCATTAACCAGGATCAGGGATAACAGAACCATCCTTCCTCTTTCTATATTAAATAATTGTATTTTTTTCCAATCGAATTTTTGGAAAGGAATCAGGAATAACTTAGTTGTGGAATTCCAAGTAAGAAAATCAGATACTGCCAATCAACAAATAGTAGATTATAAGGTTATATCCAACCGAAGTTATACATTTTAAAAGGTAAAGTTAAATTTAAAAACTTTAAGAGCCAAGCAATATTCAATAGCTATAGTCTTCCCTTCCAGTCAATGCTTAAATTTAATGAAAATATATCAATTCTGTTTACAGGGTGAACTGAAAACCCATTTTACGATAAAAATTTTATAAATTGATATTTCATTGAAAAATAAAGCAAAATATATCATAGTTCTATGATGGTAAATACAAAAAATGGTGCCACCGAAGTAGTTTGTACACTCTTACACGATACGAGGCACCATTCAAACCGTTGAACGCCGAACAGTCGTAATTCTAGCGTTAACAACCACGCTATGAAATGGCTCTTCCTCATGTGCGAATCACCTTCTAACTCCAGCAAACTCTGACAATGCCTCCGCATGAGAGACACCCTACACCGCGTTTTGTCCTTTTTGCACCAGGACTTCCTCAATACCTTATGACTAACGTTAATTACTTCACGCCACTGATTTCCTCTCTCTCTCAAACGAAATATCCACTCATTCCATTCTCACCCACCAAACTGTACTTTCACTCCATCCTTTTGGGCTGTTAGTGGCAATAAATTTTTTAAATATGGTTTGCCGTCATACGGTACGAGAGAGACCCAACAATATTGCTGACAGTTTTACCTGCACGAGTCCCTTTTTGTGACTCTCATAATGTTACATTGTCCTCAAAGTTACTATTTAAAGAGGATTTGCCAATTTCATAGATGTTTAAACGAATATTTCTACATATCCTTCGATCTGCTACCGGGAACCATCGGAAGCTTTGCAAGGCATAAAGCAGACGTAAAAATTGATGTAGGCATATGAAATCTCGCCCAGTTTATTTCCCCGCAACTAGCTATTGCCAAAATTTGGTAAAGAATAGGAATTTGTCTTGATACATCTAAGCTTACATGTTTCCTTTTTCCTTCGGGGGAAAAAATAATTATAAAATTGCAAAATTTCTTTTCAAATAACTAGAAAATATGGCTTCAATCCTTCCACAGAAAAATTCATGGCTAGGTAAAACGATTTTTCCTGGCCAAGCGGGCGACTGTACTGGAGCGATTTGCAGCGAGTAAATGGTGAGAGATCTTGGGAAAGCAACACGGCCCACGTCAGTTGTCTGCAAGCCGTTACATCCTGCAGATCACTGCTAGACTGAACCCCTGTTCGAGGGTCGCGTCAGAAATTCACGATGACACTCTCCAAGTGAGACACATGCTCAATTCTGATTGACCCCCAAGTATTAGGATGTTAGCAAAGTGCAATTCAGAAAACCACAGTGCATTTTATTCTTACAGAAGATTTAGCAATGAGAAAAGTGTGCCAAGATGGTCCGAATGTGTTGTCAGACGACTGCTTGTGTGACAATCTTGCCTTGGATCTCTTGTACCACGGTGAAAGTGACCCGAATATTTTAGAATACGCCGTTACTGGCGACGAGACATGTCCTTTGAGTGCGACCCAAGTGCAATAACTTTGAGAACAGTTTTGAACCACTTATGTCAAAGAGGACGTGACGAGGTGCCTGAACGAGATTCCCGTCGAAGGCTTCAAGGAAGCGAACCAAAAGCGTGGCAGAGGCACTGATATTGGGGCGTTGATGCACAAGAGTGCAATTTTGAAGATAATTAGTAAATTGCACTTTGATCTGCAATTAAGGTTTGCCCCTTTTTTATTCTATTTATTTTTTGGAACAAACCATTCACAATTAAATATTTTATACAGTTTAAAAAAAGAAAATGTAAAACAACATTATAAAATATCAAAATATTTAAATGGGATTCAACATTGATAAAGCAAATTTGTTAATTCAATTATATTTATTTTATTAAAGCAAAATTGACTGTTTGTTACTTTAAATAATGTTCATAATATAATGCTTTCATAATAAAAATTTTCGTTTATAGCAAGCATGTTACATAAGGGAGCTAGAAGTAAAGAATAACCAAAAAATATATTTTCTTGTTAACATGTTAACCTAATGGATAGATAAGAATGGAGATCTATTCACTATTTCCTCAGATGACCATAATCAGCCAGCTGTGAATCGAAAGAAAAATTAAGCCATTATTTTCTGCGTCACATACTCCAAGGGAAACAGTGAAATCAACATTCATTCTTGAATTTCTAGGAAATCATGAAAGGCTGATAAAAATTCTAGCAGATGACAAAAAGCTCTTTCTTTCAAAAACTATCTTTCTCTTTAACTTGACTTATGTTCTCGCTTCGGAAGAGAAAGTGTCTCTTTAAATGTATCAATGTCATGATTTCTTTTATTTTATTTTGGTCGCCAAATTTTATGCCTATGTGTAGGGTCTAAATAATTTCTACCAACTCAGCAGTAATGAACTCTCTTCATTTCCAAGCATCTCTGACAGGCTTGTTTTCTTCACGAATAACTCTCGTTAAAGTTTCCTCAATCTCCCCATTACATTTATGTTACTCTCGG
This sequence comes from Hetaerina americana, assembly GCF_022747635.1. Lineage (NCBI taxonomy): Eukaryota > Metazoa > Arthropoda > Insecta > Odonata > Calopterygidae > Hetaerina > Hetaerina americana. The sequence continues at coordinate 37,282,514 of NW_027287538.1, read as the reverse complement.
GTCTTTTATTTATAAACAAAGTCGGTAAAAAAATTCAAAATGAAGCATCAAATAAAATTAATATTAGAGTGATTCAGTGAATTTTCATCATGTCCAGAAGATCCATGGTGAATAGAAAATTCTTTCAAATTAAACTGCGAAGCGTGAATGTACAGTAAAACGCTTTTTATTCCTGACGGCATAATATAACATATCGCCAACGGGCAGTCCTCAAAGAACAGTTGACAACTACGATTTTGAACACATACCCAGGCTCCAACTGTCGGTAAGGGCAGAGGAAAGAGAGGGAATAACTTGACAGAAAGGTGGATAGGGTGTCGGCTACGGATGAGGGAGAGGGGGAACAGAGTGAAAGGAAGGGGAGTGAGGTGGCGGCGAGAGGTGCGTGGATACGAGGGCGAAAAGGGAGGGAGGAGAAGAAAAAGTGAGAGGGATGGTGTGGGTTGACTTTAGGGGTTCTCCCGGCATCCCATTCCATCCTCGCCCACCCCGTGACGTTTATCGCGGGTCGTTGGACTCGAAATGAACGCAATAAGTGAGGCAGGGAGGGAGTGAGGGTGGATGGGTGAGGATGAAAGGGGGAAAAGAGGAGGTTTTTCTTCCCCGCCAAACGAAAACCCCTCCCTTCCCATCTACACCTCTCCCTCTCGCACCCACCCACGTTCAAAAACTTGCGACTGTCCCTCAGGATATATTTTTTGACGCGTCACTTTGTTCCATTCATTCCATTCCTCGCCCCTTTTGTCTCGCGAAAAGAAAGAAAATTCGGGAGAGGGAATCGCCGTGGAATGGCTTGACTTCTTTCTTCCGGTCGAAGCAGCGCCAGGCTTTTTGCAGTTAGACCCGACCCTGGCGCCACGTGGGCAGAATAATTCTAAGTTTTATCTCAGATTATAGAATAGATGCTTAATAAAGGGTGTGGTTACTGGACTACAGATTCAATGGAAGATTAACTTACGTCTTTATGAGTGTTCCAAAAACTTTCTGCCGCATAAAAATAAAGCCGCTGACAAATAAACGCGAAGTTAAATGGTTTCAATACTCTATTGTTATGATGAAATCATTTTAATTCAAATTATACATATCTAGGAGATAATCAGCAGTTGTCAAGTGGATGTACGTCTTGAGATATTAGAATGATAACATGAGAAATGCAATATTTTGGAAAAAATATTTTTGACAATTGTTCTTTTGATTTTTTTTCAAAATTTGGATATTTATGAAGTAAAAATATAAGAAAGAGTAATTTATATAGAGTAGCATAAATATGATCTTATTTCTTCCTAGTGTTGGAAACGCAATTTTTGCGGGGGGTATGTGTATGAGCACATGTTGGTCTAACATTCCTCAATTTCAAAGTGTAATCTCACCCAATACGTCGGTGGGAACAAAACTCTCGATAGAAAAACTGAACTTATAGTCTTTGCATTATTTAAGTTGTCTTTCACATTCCTATCTTAAATACAGTAGCTTCCAAGATAAATTCATCGATAACGGTGATATTTTTTTTAAATACTACGGTGAGTCTCCTCCCCGTAGATCAATAGTTTATTCCAGTAGAAACATACATAGCTATACAACACTGCTATATGTTGATTGAGGGGATACCTGCTCACGCTTAAATACCCTTTTGTCTTCAGTCGCCAAAATTACCCGATATGAGATTTTTCAACAGTTATTTACATTAACTCTCAAGTATTCAAAACATGCATAATAATACACACTTAACCATGCACAGAATACACAGAACATTAGAATTTAGGCACTTCAAGTACAATTACGGCATATTTTCACAATAATCAGCACAAGTACAGAAACATACAACATAATATATACAGATAAAAATAATTTGTATCGTGAATGTATGATGTATTTTGATTTTTCGCCTAGTTGTAGAGCACGTTAAATAGGAAAATTTACACTGACAGTAAAATGTGTAAGATGTGTCTGCTTACATTGATTAATAACCACTCATGTGACGAAATCAAATAGGAGTTTACAATTGGCGTTTAAGCAGAATAATACTATTTCGCGCAATTTAATTTTCTTCACCGCCATGTTATGCCATATTTCTACTCTTGTTTTTTCATAACGGATACATTCTTCAATTCTGTGTTTGGTGGTGTCCACTGTTAAGCAGATATCACACAGGTTAGTTCTCGATTTCCCAATTTTGTGAAGGTCGTTTGAAAAATTTCCATGGTCTGATAGCATTTGGGTACATTTGTTTGAAAGGTTGATTCTTAGTTTTAATCTATCGCAAATAACAGGGAAAATGTCCTTTGTGTATGAGCCTTTATCACTCTTATCCCAGTCAGAATGCCACTGAATGATAGATTCTTCCCTCAGTCTCTTTTTAAGACGTTTTTCCTTATATATTGATTTTCATCAAGTTCAAGATTGAAGTGTTTAGCCCTTTGTCCAGATTGTAATTTGATTATAGCATTTTTTTCCAGAATCTCGTATTTTAAGGGTGGTAGCCCGCAAATTATACACAACGCATCAGTGCTGACCGTAGAGTAGCCCCTATATATTGATAACAGGCAGGGCCTTTGAGCTTCTTTTAGTTTACGGTCGATTCTACTTAGGTTGATCTTATGAACCCAAATATCGCAGCCATAGGTGGCGATTGGAATTGTTACTCCTTTGTAGATGGTAATTAAGGAGTCAGTGCCGAACTTAAGCCTGCAGTATCTCCGAGCTGCCCGGAAAATTACCATTATTTTATTGGTGGTCCATGTTTGATCATTCATATAAGAATATGTAAAGATATTCTCAGATTTATTATTTCTTTAAATAAATTAAATGAAATGTCTACGCCGAGCTCCAAATCCTCGAAACACACTTATGATGAGTTAGACCAAATTATGAGATGGATGATAAGTATTGGGCGGAAAAACCCAGTCTTTAAATTTTTCATCGGCACACTGTCCTGCTATTGTTTGTTCAATTAAGTTTGATTACTGAAGAGCCAAATGTTAGAAAAGATAAAAGAGTATAAAGAAAGAAACAGCCACATTTATTCAATAATGACCTATTTCAAACTGAAATAGTGATTACAATACGGTGGCATATATTTTTATTTATATTACGGAAAGAAAAACAAATTATCCGCATAAGAAATGACACTAAAAATTTTAAATGGGACCGTTTGAGTTCCCTATGCAGAGAAATTTCAAAACCGTTTAGCCATACATTGCGGCTCAGATGTATCCGAGGCTTCGTAACACATTAGTGGAGATGCCCATCTAAATTATACTTCTCTATTAAGTGAGACTTTTAAAAATGAGAAAATGCTGAACAACTGTAGAAAATATTAATAGGGCCCATCCATTCAAACATCGACCGGGGGAAGGCAATTGGCAGAGTGCCGTGCGGTCGGTGCACCTGATAAATTTGCGAAATCCAAATTGCGACTCACAAAGCCATACCATCAATTGGCCTCGCGACTCGAAGCACGGGTGAATGAGTTATTTCCATTGTCACAGAACAAGAGAAGTCGCCTCCGCTCCGTCATTAATAATTTATACACTTATACAAAGCACTGCATACACCTCTCATGGTCTCAATATCAACTAGGAAATTCCTTTTAGGTTGTTTAAATATTGATAAATAATGTCCTATTGCACCAGATTTTTTTGAAAATATCTTGCAAAAAGTGCAAAAAGGAACCTTTTTTATAGATTAAAAAATTTTAAAGTAATATAATTCAGGGAACATGTAATATCCTTACCGGGATCCTTCCCAATTCTTGATTTCCCTAAAAGCGAAAGTGAATGGATATTAAGTAGGACCGCTTTACTCTTACCGGCTGAATGGGATCACGAATCAAAGACAAAAGAATGAAATAATTAGTTAAATGTGCAAATATTTGACGAACGAATGTTGAAAACTATAGCCATGTCGTGATATGCGACGAAGCGAAAGAAAAGTAAAGCTCTATGGATAACACCTTAAAAGGCACACAGATTAAAGAATGAAAGTACAGAAATGTCACACCATTACAGGACCTTGGTCCGGAACCTAAATAGGGAAAAGAAGGAGGCAAAGGATAAATTTCTTATCAATGCAATTTCAAAAGACAACGCAACGAAATTTTATAGATACATGAGAACAAGGAAAGATAACAGGGAACGCGTGACTATATTAAAAACTAAGGAAAATGGTATTGTAACAGACACTGTAGAAATAGCAAATATGTTCAACTCCTGCTTTACGGATGTTTTTCGGGGAATAGGAAACAAAAAGGAAAATAAGGCTTGCCTAAATTGCTCAGAAACGACAGAGAACTTCATCAGCATAACAACACCAAATAGCCTACTGCCCTCGACAAACGGTATTATCTTGGAGGACTCATATTTTGTGAAAAAAATAAGGAGGATGAGGAAAAATAAGTCAGTGGGACCGGATAATATCTCAATTGACCTTCTATAACTGGGTGATACCGCAATAGCTTCGTACCTGAGTCATCTATTCAAAGTAACTTTAAATAATGATGCCTTGCCCAATGACTGGAAAAAAGCAAATATTACACCAATTTTCAAGAAAGGGGATAAAACAATAGCCAACAATTATAGACCGGTAAGCATAACCTCAGTTTTTTGCAAAATAATGGAAAAAAGAATCGCTGACTACATTCGGGAATCAGTCAACTATGGACTATATAGTCCATAGTTGACTGATAATTAGGATATGCCCCGGCACCGGGGCTTAATGCCGGCCCCGGTGGCGGTGGGGCAATGTCCAAAGGTCGCGGGTGCGATTCCCACCTGGGTGGGTTTTCCTCCCCCTAGGGCTTGGCTGTTTGTAATTGTGTCAATTTTTATATTAATCATTGCTAATAGTCCGATGGCAAGGCCAACAAGAACGGTTTTGGATTAATGCTGAATAAATAAAAAGACAACCACATATTTATGCAAAATTCCCGTAAATATATCGAACATATCATCGACGTAGTCTATGTGTGGCACAATTTTCGACTTACATTGAATCCCTGGTCGAAATGATCGTCGTGACTGAGATCACAGGAAAGTTTCCATAATTTCAAAGAAAATTAACTGGTTGTGGGAAAATTGAAGCGAATAAAAAAACGTTAAAATGTTCATGCCGACGACAACGCCCGTTGAAATTTCCCGCCAACCCAATTGCAAACGCTTCCTCACGCTTGCTGTGACTTAATTCCCACGCTTGGGTTGGTACAGTGCACGACGCAGTACAGTTGACCGCCACCATGTGGACACCATTTTAAATACAGACCCTGAAATGGGTACATCCTGTTGCGCGACTGACACCCTACGACGATCCACTCCACCAAACCTAGTTCCCATGTACCACCGGTGGTATTCTTCCACATTTCCAACACTCCGCCCTTTTTCGTTCACACTCCGATGCCATCACGCGCTGTGCCCATTTTAATTGTCCAAATATTCCGGCATCGCCAACATTCGGGACGGATGCGCGTTAACGGGACGGAACTCAGCCACGGAACGCGGGGAAAAAATTACAAATGAAGTCATTCGAAATTCCGCCACTAAATGTCAGCCGGGGTATAATGGGAGGGAAACTTCAAACGAGTCACAAACGAGGCTTAACAATTACATCCTCCTCCGCAACATGCATCCAAAAGGCGACACGATTCGCTTTAGAACGCGAATAAGAATTTTCCACTCGAACCCAGAGGCTGCTTCTTCGTCTTCATCGAACCGTGATGTTAGGAAGAGCGAACGGATGACCGATTTCCTATGCAAGAATTTTCTCCTTCGCAGATGCTTGTACGAGGATCGTCAAATCAGATGGCTCGCTGAGTTATATAGGCTTCAGGATTTCCTTTCGCGCAACCCAAATTATATCGCTATAAAAAGATTTTTCCGACGGTTATTCTTCTGTGACATACGATGAGGACACGGATCCCAGCATAATGTTGTCTTACAAAAGGGAAGGGATTTAGAAAAAATGACCATAAATTTCGAATAAATGTGAATGAAATTAATATTTTACACGAATTTGATACTCCTATAATTTCCGACTTAGAAAATTCTAATATGAATTATTTGTTAGATAACACGGCCATCATGGTGTTTGTATCATCGTACATCCAGTGTGTCTCGTAAAGAGCAATAATTCCTTTCTGTGAAATAATTTAAATAGCTTAGAAATAAATTATCTGCTTATTCCAAGCTAACTGATTGTGAAACGATAATTTACAATGAAAAGTACCTTATTTCCTGTTTCAGGGAAAGAACATACATGACAGAAATGGGTTGACACATACGGTTGACGCAAATGGGTTGAAACTGGTTGCTGAAGCGATAAATCAGCCCTAGTTTTAAATGTTCTAAACATACTGAATTTAAGCTGCAACATTGTTAGCAAAATATTTATTCTATTCTTCGTATCAAGGAATTTTAAAAGTAGGAAAGTAAAAGCACATCCTAAGGTTATTTTAACGCAAAGCTAATCTTTTTGCTACCGGGGCGATGGCCCAGTCCCGATTCTTGGAATAATCAAAGAAAAATCATAGCATACGGATAAAAGAGAGTTATTTACTACCATGGTAGTGAGAATATTCGAAGAATATGAGGCTTTCCTGACAGCGGGAAGGTTTGCTGGAAAAATCAAGAATAAAAGAAGAAAATAAGGCAGTGATGCAATTAAGAATTAACAGGCTGGAGCGGTAATTTTCAAAGGAATATTGTGGAATATCCTTGAACAATAATGTAATTCAATTCATGAAATTCCATCTCTCAGGCCTCGCATGTGTCTCAAGAATTGATTTCGGAATGGAACCCAGGCGCCCAAATAAATGTTAGAAATATAACTCTTATGATCGGCCCTCCCTACTCTCCGTTCCTCTTTAGGCCACAGCAGCAATTAGGAAACGAGTCGTCACTCAGCCAGACAGTCCACCCGCATCATGCACGGCACGTACGCTCGCGTGCTGCCATACGTACGCGCCACGCAGCCTCCTTCCCCACTCGCTCGTTCAGAAACGCATTCACCGGGGGGGGAGAGGAGGAGTAAAATAAAAACCTGACCAGCGCCGTCGGGACGACAGGATACAAAAATAAAAGCCCCCCGCTGCATGATGCATCACTCGGGACGGGGGAAAGGAGTTAAGGGCCGTCAACGGGCAATTAATATCAGCCTCATTCCCGTGCCCGGTTCAAACATTTTTTCCCCCGGACAGGGCGAGAAGCGGGGTTGAGTTGGTGTTCGCCTGCCGCGCTCATTAAGCTCATGTCGCGTCGGGGTGCGATACACGCTACATCTCTCCTAATGCGTGCGTGTATGCCCCCGTGTTTTTTTATTACGGCATCCTTTTTTTTCGGTCTCAGACTAATTCTTGTCCACTCCCGCCGTCCTCCGCCCCTCCAACACGCATTAAATTTCCGCCACCTAAAGTCGGGAGGGAGGGAGAGAGGGGCGTGGCGGGTTGTGGGGTCGAAAGTACGCACGTGCTGGAAGCACAAAGTGGTGAGCGAGGGTCCCGCGCGCGGCTTGTACAAATACACGTCCCGCGAAACCTCAGGAATTCTGCCTTATGCCACTACGGTGAGATCTTGCCCTGCCCTTGTACCTTGTTATAGAAGGAAACGCATCCGTGCCTCCAAATTTGCTCGAAGTTAGAAAAGGCTTCGTCTGTGACCCTGTATCATGGTCGGTTTTATAACACTATAACTGTGAGGCGAACAAACATACTTATCATTTTACGAGACTATAGCCTTCGCTAAGGATAATACAATCAAATATGACACTGGACCTTGGCATTAAAACCGTTAAACGATCCATGGAAACACTTCAAATTAACTTAAAAATAAACATTTATGTCCGAGGTTACGACGGAAAAACAAAGACTAAAAAATGTGTACACGAATTTTGTCCTCAAAGTGTATTGAAGGGAATGAAAAAATCATCTCATTCAAAACACTGTAAAACGATAAAATGTAATACAAAGGGAAGACAGGAGATATCGATTGCACGGCCAAAAGGTTTTTAATGTTTCCGCCATTAAACTACGGGGAATTAATATAAATGATAGAAGCCTGATAAATGATAATTTTTAACATCGACCTACTACACTTCGTAGCAGTTTTGTGTTAAAATATTATGGAATTTTAACTAGTAATATCAGTCGAGAACGTTGAGTGCCGATAAGTTACACCTCATATGCTGTTTTAGTTAAAGTTGTTTTCAACAAAGGTATCTTTTATCGTAAAATTCCATTAATAGTTGCGAACCTTTTAGATGCAAGTATAGCTAACAATGCATGCCTACTAGTGATATGGATTCCGTTTGCATAGACCCCAACGGTTTTTGTATGGGTATTATGAGGGCGGATAGGAAAAAGTTAATAAATTCTGAACACTATTTATTCAAATTCGATTCAAAGTACCAACCATCAACATTAATCGGCATTAAGTGCTCGAAGTATTATGATAATTGTGATCAACTAATATGAAATACTTAAAAAAATATAATCCCTTTACTTTTCATAATTATGTTTCATTTTAATCCGCTAAAGCTCTTATATTAAAGCGCAGTTTATATTAACTGGGGAAAGTGACGGCCCGAGAGTTTCAAGCGAACATGCGACTGTTTTACTGCGAAACTTTGAACGTGACCCAATGGCTTCCAAATAATGTGGGAGTTTTCACCGGTTTCTTAGCAACGAACATATCCAAGACCGTCAGTCCTACCTGAAGAAAAGAAATCTAACGCACGTTAGTTATTCACCGCACGCATAAAAATGGGGGGGGCTACACTTCATTCTTCATTAATCCATCTGTCATCCAAACTTACACAAGATCAACAGAAATATATAAGAGCGACGAAGGCTAGAGGAAACAGATGATATGAGAGTGAGTTTTCGGTACGCAGACGAGAAAGAAAGGGATTATTTTTTGGATACACGAGAAGCAGTTGTGACAACAAGGTAATCACATGAAATACATTCGTGACGCGTGAGCAAGGTTTCTCATACTTTAGGCCACTTCTCCATTTGTAATCCATGTCGCTATCCGTCCCAAGGAATATTTTTGTCAAATACTTAAACGAACTCTTTTCCAATTGAATAAAATCACCACAATTTACAATTTCCCTTGTTCATGACTCAAAAAAGAACACGAGAAAACAGCTCGAAATGATGACCATGATAAGCAGGGATAACTGTCGCAAGCAGCTTACAGAGAGAAAGATCTTTAGCGAGCAAAAAATGAACATAGCTTACAGAAAGTAAAACGACACATTACAAGTGCCGTAAGTACTTTTAATATATAAAGTACATTACAAAACAGATCAGTACAGTAAATGGGAGCAAAAGTACAGTAAGTACTTGTTCTGTGTGTATCATAACATTCATTTACTGATTTGGTAACAATTTTCCATTTTCCTCGTATAATGACCATCAAAGGACCAAAAATATGAAGATAACGCCTCGATAATCTGAAGCAAGGTTCTTATACAGGAAACACAATTTACAAAGGTGATGTCACTAGTCATTGAAATAATTGATGACGCGGACAGTGGTAATCTTACATGATTTAAGACTCCTAGAAGAACCATATTTCCTAAACAAGTTGATCACGCTTAATTTATTCGCACGAAATAACCACGGAAGAGCGGTGTGAGGATTAATACCAACATATTCATTCCGATTTTTCACGAATACATCAAAGCTCACAGTATACTAATTACTAATTTCTTTCTAATTGCGATTACTGGAAGAGTATTCAGGAGCAAATAAATACAAGTTATAGTAAGCTCTTAAATAGTTAATCGTGAGAAAATATTGAATTCTTCATTAATTTTGAAATAATAAAATTTTGTAATTCACTGATAGTCATAATTAAATACAAAAGTTTTAGAAAATAGGCTTGTATGTAGAAAATAAGTTCGTATTTGCTGTAGTGCTATTTCAAAGGAAGAGTTTTTTAGCATTCTATCAGATATTGATATGGTTTTGTACACTGACGTCATGCACAGACATAAATAATAGTAAGTCCATTAAAAACTGTTTCCGTGTTCATACTATCCTTGTGCATGTTCACTAAATTTCAAGGAAACATGAAATTTGTTGGATGCAGAGCTTATAGGAATCTGATTTTATTTTCACGGAGAAGCCAGTAAACGTCACTGTCCAAATGGGGTAAATATAATGCCCGAATCCGCCCGGAACGACAATCATTGCGTCACGGTGAAATGCGATATAAATCTCGGAGGTAATTGAACCACATAAAATTAATGCTGCTCGCCTCACGGAACACCATCAAAGGGCGGTAGGCTCAATCGTTGCGCTTTCATTTTAACCCATCCACATCAAATTCATTTCTAGCTGAATATTGGGAGCAGGAAATCACCAATTTAGTTTTTTGCTATACACCTTACTACAGCACTTGATGGATAATTAGTCGTCTGGGGGTAGGCATTATAATTCCTGAGGGGCAAAAAATCATGAAATAATTTTCGCGAAAATGGGACCGAGGATAATTCTTCCTTCATTGAAATTCGCACCCAGCCTCCTCCATTTGCGCATTAATAATCCGTTATCGCTGATACAATGTTTTCTGCGGTGAAGAACATGCTTTGGCCAGTCAGCTTGTTTAAATGGGAGGAATTTCAGCTAACAAATGGCAGTTGGCTCATCATCACGGTGGAAAAAAAAACTCAGATGATTTCGGTTGGTCAAAAAAAAGTTGAAAAGGAGGAACTTTAATGGCGGCAACTATATTTTTTAGACCAGGGTGAAATGCGAATTAATCACGTCAAGGGTAGCCCTTAGCACAAAAATGATCTGATATAATCTGATACAACATCAGTATCTCATTTAAAAACCTCTGAGCTAAGTTAAAATTAGGAATTAACTGCAATTATTATTTCGTAACTCAACCTTAATGCGTAAAAGATACCTTTTGCAGCTTAGAAACGAAAATTGTCAAATTAAAATCGTTCACTCATTAGGAAATGAAAGAGTATATCCCTTGATGGAAGAAAATCAACTGACCGCCGTTACTTACTTTGTAGTCATGTATTTACCATGGCAGGGAGGAAGGATACAAGACGGAAACATGGAAGGAAGTTGTATACGACGACCATAAAAACAGAATTTCTCTAGAATGAATTAAACCTATCATATTCGAAAAAAGACTCGAGGAAAGACATTTGTAATATCGGTGGTATTATAAAAGGAAGCGTCAAAATATTTCTTTATCCTTCTTAAAAATCATTTAATTCTAGCCGACTGCGGATCCATCGATCCAGAATATGATTTTCCTCTTTACCCTTGTTGGCTCTTTCAACCTTATAAACCCCTTCCCGTTAATTTTTCCCTCTGTTCAGCTAACCTAATATCTCCAATAGCACCTCTAAGTGGATTAATTATATTATCCATATCCCTACTCGGATAAACATCCTTTTGAAGAAACGAGACAAATTTCACCCAAAATATTTGTAAGCCATTCATCCCAGTCCCACCGAACACAATCCCCGCGACCGAAGATTCGTTTTAAGTAATTTACAGAGATTCAAGCAGAACACTTAAAGATTCTCTTCAGATATTCACGCTGACACAAGGTGGGATTGACGACGAACTTCACCCTGAAGAAGAAGGTTGAGTTAGTTATTAAAACGTATGCGCTACCTAAGATCTCCGTACAATATAAAAAATAGCAACAATATCAACACATCTGTACCGACGCACTTTTAAGACACATATCTATTGAAAATTCTTAACAATGTGCTCTCAGGTGCAATCAAATTCAAAATAAATAGAATGGAACATATTGATAACGCGGGCAGTTTCTTAGAAGTGACTATGTTGCCCTAAATTATTCTTTTATATTTTTTTTCTATGGTGTAACACGACTGATTTCCGTATTCCTCTATTTAAACATTTGAATTTTAACGCATTCTATGAGAACGTCACATGAGATTGCAATATGGAATTAGGGCACTTATTTTTAATCACGTATTTCTTTATGCAAAAAATTTTATCAACAAGGAAATGAAAAACCACGAACTAAGAAAAGTCATGCGAAAATGATGATGTGGTCAACCCTGTTTTCGTAAAGGCCTGTAGAGGAAATATAATGAACAAGCACATATTTATACCATTTCACCGGAAAGATATTTTATTCTTGTGATGAGTATAATTTAATGTTAGAGAGAAGAACTAAACTATTAATTTCGGTATTCGACGTAAATTCGTGAATGCTCCATCATTCCAAGTATATTTATGGTCTGTAACTAAAACTCTACATTAGAAATTCAGCTCCCATCGTAGCTCCTCTATTGCCCATAAAACCAAATCAATATTTTTTTCTCCCTCCTTTTCGATGGTTTTCCTAATAACATTCGCGTTAGCTGTAAGTATAAGTGATGTAATAAAGCTTCTGTCGACTGAAGTTACTTCCGCCTTTAATAAAATATCATTTCGAAGTTACACACATATGAAAGTATTTCGACTATTAATTGCATATTTATACATTTAATTCATGGAGCAACAACGTATACCCAAACTTATTTTATCATACCTCTTTCCAAATGACTTTTTCAAAAAATAATACATTTTCAAAATGTTAGTTTTGATAAATGACTTGCAATTTCATTTATTTTAGGTACTAAACCTATTTTTTTCTCGTCACTAGTGTTTGAATGGTTTTTCGTGCACTTATTTTTTTGAATATGTATATCTCATAACTGACTTAAATAAAAAGGCGGTAGATAACCGGGATATTTTATTAGTGAACATCGTGACTTCATTAGTTTCATAACTAACGTACTACTATCAGGTGTATTTGGTTAGTCTTTAGTACAGCTAGTTTTCTGAGTAAGCCTACTTCGTTGGCGCTGAGTTCTATTGAGTGAGGAGAGGTGGGCACAATCCAGTTTCAATTTTGCACAGTTAAATAACGAGTGCAAAATAAACTCATGGAAAAAAGAAATAAGTATCTTAAAAAAAGTTTAAACGCTCTACAAAATCGAAGTTCAGTTTTTACAAATCATAAGAAGTGATTTCCACCCTCAGTCATCAGAAATACCCCGAAGTTGATGAATTTCGTTTCTCTTTCTTTTGCAGGATGCTTAATATATTTTGACCACACTACAATGGGTCGATCTGGGGATCTCTCGAGATTTAACCTTGAGCCAAATCGTTCAAATTCCAGATACCGGGGACTTGGCCTAGAGAATCGCGTACCTTTTAAAATTCCTTCAGGCTGGCAACAAGCGCACTCGGCGTCGTTTCAATGCCATTGCGGGAAAGAAAAAAAAGGCGAATGCTAAGTGTAGAAAGAGGAAAGAAATGGGGAATGACGAGGGGAAGGAGTGGGAAAGGATGTAACGGGGACCCTTTTCCTTCACGACATCCGGTGAATAATATATGCAGGGCGACTCTGGGAGATGATCCACAGGGGCGAATGAGGGGGGTAACTGGAGCTGGAAAAGAGGAGGCCTATGGGGGGAGGAGGTTGAGGGGTCCAAGGGGGTATGAGAGTTTCCAGGAGGGTACACCAGGCCGTTGTCCTCGCGCGCACGCAAATACATGCGCGTGTATCGCGACGATATTGTTTGAGCATCCTGACGCAACATTCCAGTACCCCCTTTTCTCTTTCCCTCTTAACCCTTATCCCTCCCTTCAAAAAAAAAAAAGATACGAAGGGATGAAACCTCCTTCCCCATACATTCACTCCCACACGTGGCGTCATGACTCCGGTGGAGGTGGAAATGATGGTGGACTGGAAGACGCAACCCTCCTCTCTGCTTGGATCAAATATTTAGGGGATGAAGGGGAAGGAGTGTAAGTGGAAGAGGTGTAGGAGCAAGGGTGGGCGTTGGGGGATGAAAAAGAAGAGGAAAGGGGCGAGGGGAAGGGAAACGACGTGGATGGAAGAGAGGAGAGAATTGCGACAAGGGAAGATGTAAGAGGAGAAAGAAATAGGGGGAAATAATGAGAAAAATACGCTCCACCATTCTTGAGATAGGCGTACGAAGCTCGACAAGCGTGTGAGATGAGACATGACAAAGGAATGTCTCCAGAGCCGTCTTCTTCGGAGAACATGCCTTTCTTGACGGAAACGTTGTTGTAATTTAATCCGTGGGATGCACTATCGTAGACAGCTGAGGTGATTTGGGCCTCATGTGTAAGCGGAAGAGGTGAGCAATTATGGATGGTGGATGATTACAATTATTTTAGTGTCTTCGATTTCTAAACCTTTTGTGAAAAATGTAAACAGTTTTTCTCGTATCATTATTCGAGCTCCTCATTATTTCTAACAACCATTTGGACACTGTAAATCCTATTATCTCCTCTTCCTCCTTCTTACTTTGTTTAGTTTCAACCTGCTGCCACAATATTCAAAATACTTGGACCTGTTTTAATGCGAAATATATTGATGAATGATAGTTATTATGTGTAAGTCTTCGTCATTAAGACCATTATTGTTTTGGATCAGCCAAAACATTAAAAAATAAATATTTCAAATTCTGACACATGCTTCAGTTTTTACAGTTCATGTTATTTCAAGGACAACGTATCTGATTTCAGGCACTGGAACCATGGCCAATTCTAAAAATAAAGCCGTGAAAAATTGATTTTCTGAATTTTTTTTTGTTCACAAGAGTCGAATGCTCTCGTTAGCTCTAGAAAATGGTACATTATTAAGTTTTTTTAGAATGAAGACCGTTTATGTGAATCTATAAGGTTTGGATACAACACTTTTTTTTAGGTGTTAACTGAATTGATCTTTTGAAAAGCTCGGTTGTGTGGCACCCTTCCAAGAGTGAATACCGGAGTTTTTATCAATTTATTTAGGGAGGATTGTTGACTCAATCTGTATTTCCTTGTTTGGTTCGTTATGAAACTTGTATCCATAATTTCGCGAGTTTGCTACACACAAACTGGCATGAATTACATTATGGCGCGCGCTTTGAAAAAAGTGACGCCATAACAATGCATTATTGAGGATTATTTGTATCTTAAATGTAACTTGCAAGTATGGAGTTGGGATTCATTAGATAAAACTGAGCGCGTTATTAATCAATAGTATTTCTTATCTCAAATCATATCTAATATCTATTGTATTTTATAAACTTCAATAACTTGAACGCAGCCGGAAGCTGCCTTAGTCGTACTACTTTCAAATACTCGCCAGTACTAGAAGGCTTTCAGTAGATTAACCTTTAAGGGATGGCAAACCTAAAATGAACGTTAACATGGGGATCATTTTGTTTGACGTCATATTATATGGTCACATCATGATAGCCACCGTATCATCTATCAACCTAAGACTTAGGCATGATAAGTAAAAGGTTACATCTCACCATATACCTATGTTAGTTGAGTAAAAGGATATAATAAATCCATAATCCAATACAAATCCCAAAAGTGCCTACATTTAGCTCGCACATCCAAAGTGTCTCTTCTCTATACCGCCTGAAATCTCCCTGAGGGGAAATTTACCCAGAAAAACATTTAGTTTAAATGGATCAAGACAAATAATCTCGATCCTTAGAACTCGAGCCCGCAGATACTCGAGGCTACTGGAATATGACACCACAAGGAACGGAACACATCTGAAGGGCATATTAATCGCGAAATTGCGTACCTCTTGAATGTCCTGGAAAATTATTTCACTTAGCAAGGGCCACAATGATTATTACGTATTGATGACCACTTTAGTTCTAAATAAGTTAACCACGGCGGCTAACAAGGACGTAATGAAATAACCGTGAGTAAATGGAGACGAACTCAAACACTAAAAATAGGGCTTCACTAATGAGTGGGGTAATCTTGTGCGTGAGCAATACATGGTGTACGGAGCGGATAGAATTTTCAAAACCTCTGAAGGTGAGGTGCTCTTCGAGCCCCCATTGCATTCCTTGGGACCAGAAAAAGAATGCGAAAGGGCAGAACAGAGAGGGACAGGGGTGCAAAGGGGCCAACAAGAGGGTAAGAATTCCGGACTTCCGACGTTCCCAGTTTTATTAAGTGACATAACCCCACACTACCACCAGGAGAACACTCGCTTGAGCCGATAAGCGACCTTAAATCGAGAACACTCCGATTAATTAAAGCGTCCAATGGTCAACGGAAAATAAAAAGACTACAATTGGAAATGAGTACCATCGGTTTCCTTCAGCATTTAAAAGTCGAATGATTACTAAAGTAGGTCCGGCTATATATAAGTTTCAATGGATATGCGCAAAAATGAAAACAATTTCAGGTGAATATTTTCGTCACCTGAGTCGAAAGTAACTCCAAACTTGAAGTAATGAACAATTTGCGCAATGCCAAATTTGAAAGTCAGCGATTTAATAATTTCTAAGCAATCGAACAAAAGAATGTGAATTAAGAAAAGGTAGTTAAAAAATGAAAAAAACGTCAATACAGCTTTAAATATCGATCAATTAATATAATATAATAAAATATCATATTCACCTTCAATTCTATCGGGCTATTTGGCACCAATGGTCCCTGGTCTTTTGCCGTAATAGTTATAATTTGTAAGCAGATATCAAACATTGAATAAAGTTTACCAAATTTCCATTTACATGTAATCACTATTGATTGGAGATTAGAGAAGGTGAAATGGACCGAGAAGAAAACAAATGAGGAAGAACTTGATATGGTGGGGGAAGAGAGGGGTTTATTGGGAGAAATCCTATGGAGATAGGAAAAGTGGATGAAGGGGGTGTTGACCGGCAGTTTGATGTTGAAGACTGTGATAGAGGGGAGAATGTTGGGCAAACGAGGAAAGGGAAGGAACAGGATAGGGATATTGGACGGGATGAAGGGAGGAAGAAAGTACTCAGAGATGAAGAGGGACCTGATTTAGAGTAGGATACTGGATTTATGTGTTCTGTTAGGAGCCACAAAAATATTTTATTTAGTAGCTCTGTCAATTCAATGGCCTACCTTAACCGGTGATTACCTTATAATAATATGCATATAAATATAAATATATAAATATATATATATATATATATTTATATATAAATATATATATATATATATATATATATATATATATATATATATATATATATATATAAATATATATATATATATATATATATATATATATATATATATATATATATAATTGTATATATTTATATATAAATATATATATATATATATATAATTTATTTATATGTTTATATCTATTTGTGTTTGAATAATAGATGCAAGGTTAAGAATAAAAAGGAGGTAAGATATAAAGGGTGCATTCATCGTGACCAACAGATTTTTTAATGTTTTCAACTTACTGCTCCGTTAAAAGGGAATCGACTGGCACCCCGAAATACGTACCTGAAAATAAAAAGAAATTAAATTAGAAATCATTTATCAATATAACAGACCATGAACAATGAAACATTGTGTGTTGTTGTTTCAAAGTTTTATGAACATGCAGAAAATATTTTAAATATAATTTTTGTAAATAAACAAGTAAACCTAGCAAACTCCACATACTTACTCTGGCATGATATATACACATGTATACACAAGATATCGATAAGGAGCGCAAGGGTTAATATAGAAAAATGAAAAGTTAAAATGAGATAAAAAATGTTGCGTTATGTCATTTGCTATTTTTTAAAGAATTAATTTTGAAGAAACATTCGCCCTAGTATCACAAATGGCCTGAAGTAATAGGATATAGTAAATTTATATTTTCATTTCAAATGTGTTTGTGCATTTCAAGCAAGGTAAGGTATATAGTAAAATAAAGGAAGTAAGTTTATAGCAAAATATATTTGACTGACTTAGGGAGTAAAGTAAACCTTTTTCCAGATGAAAAACATAAGACTGGAGGAATTGTGTACATATTAATGAGAAATGGAAGTTTTTTTAGAATATTTTTATGTACACATTTACATGGGGAACGTTTTCTTCAACTCAGCTCTGAAACCTAATGCGATGTATTCATTGTAAAGTTTAATATCAACTGGCAAAAGATACTTTATTTACCCAGAGACCTGAGCGAGGATTTCCATCGGGAGAAAAATAAATACTGAGTGTTCACAGTACTAGCCTGACACAATGAAGAGGTTCGCTTAAACTTATATATGGAGTTAACACTTCTATGGCGGTAAGAAATGTACAAGTGCGAGACTTAATAGGATTAAAATTAATGGGTACGTGGTAATACAGTAGATAGATTAAGATATAATTGATAGTTTAAAAATGAATAAATAATCAGAAGAATGGGTGAAGAGGGAGGAGAGAGGGAGAAAAGAGAGGGTAGGAAGGCGGCAGCTAAACGGATATGTGCATCCTCACGCACGGTAGTCTACTCATACCCATACTGTAGAGAGCATGAGGAGTATTAATTAATAAGAAAGGTCATGGGTGACGACGAGAAAAAGGTGATGAAGGAAGCTAGCGTTAGGGATTAAGAAGTAATGAAAAGAATTTGAGGTAACATGGCAAACAGTTTGGAGAACTCCTGCAAAAAAATTCCATAGTTTGAATATTGTGAACGTTGTACACGTTTTGAAATTTTTTTATGAGATGTCGTCCAGAGGAAAAACATAAAACGCCATAAAATAGCAGGTTATCGTTCTGGGTAAACCTTTTTAAAATAATGGTTCTAGTCGGAAATATACTTTTTTCAAGATAACATATTGATAATGGTCTGATTTCCCTGACAATCTAGTCTTTTTTAATTCCATATCGCAACGAAAACATTGAAAATTCAAAAATATCACTGGATATAATACGGGCGGTGAATGATCTCTCCACCTCTTCCTCCCGGATTGAATAGTTTCAACTGAATATTATACCCTTTGCTGAATTTAATCTAACAATAATTGTGATTCAAATAGGTGTGATAACTGAGTTGTTTCTTTTGATGGACTATGAGAAATACACTAGGCAATACTTCTTGAAATATTTTTTTGTTCAGCAAAATTTCGAAAGAATACTTAGAACTAATGGATGCAGCGAGAAAATTACTCTACGCGGACGCAGAGACGAAACATTGTTCACTACGTTTACGTCATGAGCCCAACGAGGAAATGGCGTAAGTAGTTAGTCAAACGATTGGCTGGAGCTGAAATAGAGTGGGATGGCGTTCTTTAAAGTCAGCGGTGCAATCCACAGAGATCATTACGGAAGAGCGATGGCTCTCAACGATGCGGGAGAATACAGGAAAGCAAGGAAGCTAGAAACGCGATCATAATGCTCACTATATTTTACCGTTAAAATGCAACAGTATCCTCAGGAATATACGCAATGAATACGTTTCCGTTTGTGTCTTGGCGATTATACAACAGTTCATGCAACGAGAATTATCGGAATGGATATATATTACTCAAGAAATCCACAATTTAATGAATAAACTTCCATTCTGAAAAATAACATGGATATTCATCCTGGAAGTAACTTTGAATTTTAAAAACTTAAATTATTAACTTTTTTCTGTGGAATTTTTCTTTTTAAAATGGTAACCTATTTCCCAATCTAATTTAAAACCACTTCAAAGACTAGCAGCCTTTTCTTCGTAAATTTCAATTCATGCAACAATTAATTTAAAAATGATTCATCTATATCAGCATAAGCATTACAGAGTTCATGTAATGCGGTTAAGAGTTATGTATTTTCATATCGAATAAAGCAATGAGGTATGCCTGTTGGCATGAATAAATGCATACGGGAAGAGGAGTAATGAAAAAAGCAGCTATACTGAAGTGGTCGCCATTGTCTTCGTTGATGAGTGCAATTATCAAATAATTCAACCCTATCCAGCAGTCTACAGCTCATAAAGAATCCAAATTAAGTACATTTGAAAAGGTAATAATAATGCATTCAATAGTCAATAATTAAAGTTCCTGATGAACATAAATATTCACTATATTACATTTAAACTTATGATGCATTAAATACTACTATCAACGAATTCCAAGGTTAACAATTGAACTTGTGGAAAAAATAATAATTTGCGGTTTAAGAACACAGTAAAGTGAGTTTATAATTTTTTCCACCCTTGTCACTAAAAGTCGATGGATTAGTAATTATAAAAAGCTGACAAGTGTGGATCGGAAAGCATTTCTAAGTTTGAATATGCAAGCATTAGAGCATTATCCTAAAGAGCAAAATTCTCGAAGCGAGTTGTAGTTTTGGAAACGTGAAGGGTCGTACGAGGTACATTAATGAAAAATAAACGGCGAAAGAGCTTATACCATTATGACAGAAAAATTATAAAGAACGTAAAGAAATTGAAAAACACGAAAAATGACCAATAAAGGCAAAAGTCGTTCTAAATTTTCGTTTAGAAATTCCTGATGACGAAGAACATTCTGGACCGATACCAAATAAAAAACATTTTTCCAACTGGCAGTCAAAGTAAAAACTTATAAAACCTATAAAATAAAAGAAAATATATAAAACCGTATTTTTAGATGGGAAAGCCCAAATTAAACTAGAAAAGAAGTTTTTTGACTACGCTCTATTCTTTAATTATTGAATTGTTCCAAACGAGGACCTTTTCAGGACAAGATGAAAATCACAGCTAGGAGATTCATTTAAAATGAAACTACGAAATTAGCATAAATCATATTTTATTCACTGCCTAATTTCGAGACTAAAAGTTATTATTACCTTGAGGTAGGTACTGCCTCGATCATAAAGAATGCGCGTGATTATATCTAAAGATTATTCCGTAGTGCTCTCCTCTGATTAAAAGTTTTAACTCCAGAAATTTTAACATAAATCTCAGTACCAGACTTTGTTCAATGGTCAATTAATCACAGAAAAAACTACTCATGAATATTTCATGATTAAACAATATATTTTACTGCTATTAAAATTCTTTGCTCCACCCGTCTTTAGGTGAGGGCAGGAAACACTCCACGAATTCCAACAGTTAATTCTGAAGTAACAGTATATTTTCCAACGGTAATATTCTGTTTGTTACGGCACACGTGTAACTTTCACGCCAAATCACTTCGATTTCTGCGTCAGTTGCTGATGTTGTGCTGGTTCACAATGAGTTTTCATTACTTCAACTTATGGAAAACTTAAACACTACCAAATCAAAAATATTTTCTTCCTATTAATATCTCCCCAATTGATGACGTTTTCATCTACGCAATTAATATTCCCTAAACGCAAAAAAATGTTTTATTGGGAAATTGAAAAACAATGCAATTTTTGTGGAGGGTTGGATAGGCGGGATGAAAATACCATGGAGCAATGAACATTAAATAATTTCACAATCAGCAATCAGGTGTAGTTTTTGCTGATAATACTAGTCTGCGCATGGGAGAATGATAAAAAATTACCAAGGCAATTTCACTAAATAAACATTAAACAAGATGTTCTATGTTGAGTTTGAATAATGATTGTATCGGAATGAATTTACGAGATTTGAGTTTCCTCAACAGAATTACTCCGTGCCCTCACTTTAAAGTTTATACGATGCTCATCAACAAACATTTGTTGAGAATAACCAGTTTTATTTTTATTTCATGAAAAGTTACACAGTATTGTAGGAAAAATACCATTGCTCCTCATGTCAGTAAATTAATACAACCATATTTAAATAAGGCCTATTAGGAACTGAGCTAGTTGTTCTGGTATTTTCACAGAAAAGCATACACGTCCTACTTTAACCGAAGCACAACAACAGAGAGAATAAACCTCATTGCGCATTTGATATGACTCATGATCTTGCTGTAATCACATGTAAGCTTTAGAAGTATTTGAATTTCACACTAAGTCCAGCCTCACCAAATCTCTTGTGGCCCAAGTTTCAAACTTATTTCTCTCAGGGGAATATTTTCGAGCGTCTCAAGGGAGGCGAGAAGAAAAATAAGGCGGCATGCATACTTAAAGAAGGAAGGTTCTAGTGTGGTTTGATGGGCCATGCTGGTCAGTTTGAAGGACAAGAAAAAATAAATGCCGGTCGGCTGGGACAAGGCGACACGTGTTCTTCACTCTTGTTGTTTGGGAACCTACGGGGAAGATGGGGGCAGTGAGGGTCAAGGCGGAACAAGGAGTGTGTAGGCTTAGTGGGGAGGAGTTGTAGCTGTCAAAAAGAAGGAGGGAGAATGAGGGAAGTAGGTTGGGATTTTCGGAGGAGCAGAATTTCGACTGAAGAGAAGGGTGTCACGCCGGGCAAGGAGAGGGATGGGGAGTGGAGAGAAAATGAAAAGTGGTGAGGTACGAGAGAGTGAAAAGAAACGAGAATGAAACAGAACAAGTTCGGAATTAACTACGCGGAGATTTAAACGAGCGTTGGAATAGGTAGAAAGCAGGTAATTGCTTGGCAGATTAGTGCCGGTAAAGACAGGTTGAAGATTAAGCCCCGTTTTAAACGCTGCATCTACATCTACATTTCATCCTGCATTTCGCAGCGGATAGGCTTGAAACAGGGCATCGACCATGTAAAGACCACATGACCTGATCATCTAATGTAATTGACCATTGGCGCTTTAATACAACATCCATCCTACATTGGGGGTTTAATACAACATCCTAAAGGCTATCATAAATTTAAACAAGGTGTGAATTCATAGAATTAAAATAATAATATCATTGATATCCCACTAACTCAAAACACTATGTTTCGCCCCTTTTTCCAAATTTTGTTTCTGAAACTTGGATGAATCGCGGGAAGAAGGCTCACTGATAGCCAATCCAACTCAATCCCTGATTGCGGATGCCGCCTAGAAACAAGTAACAGCATGTTAACAAACCCGTAAACATCACGCAGATTATTGTACCTAATTCCACGTAAGGGCATTTAATGGTGTGGATTGGATGGAAAAATATGAGCGAAGGAGCTGGAAGACTGCGAAATTCTGAAATGTGGTGGTCAATACCAGAGAGGTTCAATTCGTGATGCACGATAATCTCTTTCAGTTTCGTATCGGAAGGGATTCTGTGCAGGACAGAAAGAGAAATACCAGTTTCTACCCGATATAACTGCCAGTGTCCATTAGAGAAATAATACACCTTTGCCTCTGTGTACATGCTCATTTGAGAATACTTGGGCCATTTTCCTGTCCCAATTACTTTTTTCGTGCATTAGACAGCGTATCATTTATTTCCATGCAAGATCACCATCTATACAGCAGTTTAATATAAACGAAACACACCGTAATTCATTTTTCACAAAAGACTTAAAGAAAAGGGATCAATTCATCTGTTTCAAAATTTTATCGCAGAGATTTAGTCCCAGAGTCATTTTATTTTAGACTCTTGGTCAGATGGACGCAAATTCAGACAACAGTTCACCTCTCTGTAGCCTAAATTGAATTTCTGTTAAATAATGAGAATTTTTAAGACCTCGATCACGCTCTATAATTATGACATCACAAATACATAATTTACAGAATTTCATTGTTTATACCTTAA
Organism: Hetaerina americana; assembly: GCF_022747635.1. Lineage (NCBI taxonomy): Eukaryota > Metazoa > Arthropoda > Insecta > Odonata > Calopterygidae > Hetaerina > Hetaerina americana. The sequence continues at coordinate 37,259,158 of NW_027287538.1, read as the reverse complement.
ATAACTCCAGGAGGTATGAAACCTAACATTTATCTCAAAATTCTGCCCAATATAGTCCAAACTTTTCCTCATAAATTGGAGGTTAGTTAACAAGACTGTTGCAGAATATACTATCCTCTAATTAGGTCATTTATTTTAGCCATTTATGTCATTTATTTACACATGGGATACTTTTAGGTCAATCATTTAGTTTGGTCGTTAGATCCAAGTGGGAATTCAAATTTTAAGATCATGTCTGTCAGTGTGCAAATAAATTAGAAAAAGGTTAACAGTCCTAACACGCACTTACATTTTCACTACTGCCCGTACCATAATCATTTGCGAGAAACCGAATCTACCCCTTTTAAAAGGTTAATTCAATTGTGAGTAATACGAAGAAAAAAATTAAAACTTGCGGTTAAAATCAAAGCAATTGGATTGGTGAAAATTCTCAAAGCTTCGTCAGCAGAAGCAATATGGAATATGCTCCATTTCAAGTAATCCATTAACTTCACGGTCATTTCAAATTCAACCCCTCACCGCGGCTTTCAAGGGCAGAGTGCAGCAGGGTGATTCCCGCGAGATAAACCAGACCGACATAAAAATTTGATCCTTAGAATGTTAAAATTATAATAGTCCAGTATACGCAGTGATAAATGCATTCAAGGGGTCAAGATAACCAGGGCTCACAAGGAATGTGGATGGGAAAATATTTTGAGAAAAGGAGGAAGAGTGCGGGGAAGGAGAGCGGGAACGAGGCAGCCAAGTGTCATGGGGGAGTGAAGGGATTCGAAATGTTTGAAGGACCCACCTCTCTCGTCCTTTTCGAAGGTTCGCTCTTATTGTGAGCGGGCGATGGTGTGCGAAGCGTGTTATGAGTGAGTGACAGGAAGAGAGGGAGGGTGGGGAGGAGCGCTAAGAGGGACGGGATGGGGCAGTCCTTTCCCCATGGAATAAAGGAGAGAGGAATATCGGCGGGAGGCGGTGGGGAGGACCGCGGAAACCCCGGGGGGGGGGGGTGTTAGAGGGAGGGTTGTAGGGAGAGAGAAGTCTCTCTCTCTGTACTGGGAAGCGCTCCCGAAGGCCGAATGAAAATTCAGTTCCATCTTTCCAAACTCGCATATAAATTCGGCAGGGGAGAATCTGAGCACTCAAGAGGGAACGGATTTGGTGTTGGGAATACCATATCGGGAGCGGCACAGCTCGGCGTTTATAGGCACTTCAAAGAATCTTCGCCTTCGTCCAGAGGGGCGGCCTTGCCATTACCCATGAACATTTTATTCGCAGCGTGTGGGCATAACGAACAGGCGAGTCTACTTTCCGGTACGCTATTCAATAAACAAACGTTACTCTTCGGTACAGGTTTTCTCTCGCCTTTCATAAATCAGAGGCTATTCCTCTCAACTTAATGGCATTTCCATTTCTCTCCGGCCAGTCACGTCAATAAAAATTCCTACTCCTGCAATACCCAATAAAGTAACCTTGCCTGTCAGCGACTCCTATTCTGGAGGGCAAACATCAAACCTAAGATTGGCTTGACACGTCTCTCTACTTAAGTCTAATATCGACTAACCCCTTCGTGTCAACTTACTTCCTCTCTCTGAGGTCTGTCATCATTCGGTCCACGTCTGTCATCCGGGGTATCTTTTCGTAGTTCTCCCTATTCCCTATAAATATCTTTCTATTTTCAAACGCTTGTCGACATCAGTTGCGTCGACACTTCGTCCATATCATTGGTGATATCCTCTGTAGTTCACTGAAATTTTAACCTACTGATTATCACCTTTTTTAATGCCCAGGTTTTTACATATTAATATGAACTCCTAATTTTATTAACGATGACATTGTTACCGCCTGACAGGGCGTATTTTAACCACCGGTAACTTAGCTTGCTTTAACCTATACTGCATATTTAAATTGGAGCTGATTCCATTAAATTTAATAAACAGTGTACCAAATATATTAGAAGCTTTCATTGAATAAGGCACTTTTTCTATGAATAAGTTAAGTTAAAATCACAAACTCCGCGGAACGCTTTTCTGAAATCGTGGAACTTCGTGTACGATCAAAAAAACGCTTACATTGATACCAAAGGAAACACATGAGCTTACTTTTAGCTGCCCTTTTCATTTTATGTATTTGTATAAATTCCGGCGATTCCCACGATTCCGCAGTCAAATTACAGAGAGCCCTTCATGGGTTGTGTACTGGTGGCCGTCATGTAGTGCCACGGCATTAAGCTGGACATTCAAGAGAGCTAGAAGAGGGATCCCACACAGGAGCGATGGACAAAAGGAGGAGGCAGTTGTTAAGCATAGCAGACGAGGAAAAGGGGGCGTTCCTTCGATGCATAAGCACTTGAAAGGGATTTCCGGCACCCTCTTAACTTTCTTCACACTCCCTTTGTACTCCTAAGCTGGGGTATTTTAGCGTTGTGTGCAAGGAAGAAGAAACCATGGAGTGAACAGTTGCTGGAAAACTATTTTCCGAGTCCTTTATTCTCTCTTTAACATAAGTGAACACTTTGGTGACACAGAATAATAATTGTGGCATACTGGTTCATTTCACAACTGAAAGATGCCGATGACAAAGATAAATATGTTGAATGCTATGCTTGAACTACTAAATTTCAAAGTTTAAATACATCAAAAGTTACTAAGCACTTAAGATTATTCTACATTTAAATTTTTTGTAATGCTTCGAACTCTATTATAATTCCCATAACAAGAGGGAGTAAAAATTCCATTTCCATTGCGGGGCCCAATTTTTATATACGAGTATATCTTTTTCTTTCATGAAACCAATCCAAATCGTATTGATACCAATGAAAAAGGAGGAATTTTTTTTACGAATATTAAAAAACTTTTCATCTTGGATTGGGCAGATATAACTAATAATACTGAACAGTACTTCAGATACTTCAAGGTATTCAGGAATATTTTAACAGTAAATCAAAAACAGGCAATTAGTGTGAATCGGTAACAACAGCTAACTTTTGAGAATAGACTAGAAGAAATGTCGTATTTAACCAACTTCTTTCAATAGAAGAACTACAAGTTTGTTTCAACCTTTGCTTTAGTTTGAGTGAAAAAATAAGGACCGCAAATACCAAATACGATATATTAAACGTAAATAACCTCAGGTGACTTGATAACCTAATATGATGATGAAATGCTTACAAAAATCGCCACTAGAGCCATGCTCGCTTCGAGCAATAAAGATCCATCGATTTAGTACACTGAAAGTTATAGGATTCCAATACAAATATTTGGGAATCTTACAAGCAAAAGATTGCGTAGCAAAGGACTGTAACGTGGTACGCATGCACGTAGGAAACCATTTTCTTCGTCTCCTTCTCAAATCCCATCTACCAACCCCCATTCCTCTAAATCCCCACTTCGCCACTTTTCACGAAGAGACACGTGTTAAACGTTTCCGCGAAAAATCAGTCCATTTCAACGAGTTTATCCGGGAGCGGTGCCTTTAAAAAAAATAAATAATAAAAAAAGACGAAGGTCGGCGAGCGCATTACGGCACTTTTGGGACGAGAGGATGTCCGGAGGAAGCGGCGCAGAATTCGGGGAAGTTAACGGGGGGGGGGGGGGGGCAAGATGTGTGCGAGGTGTGGAAGGAGAGAGAGCAGGGTGTGTTTGAATGGTGGCAAGAGGAAGAGGGAAAAGAGAGGAGGGGGAGGGGGCTGGAGGGAGCATTCGCTCTCCAAAACGACACCCGCGGGACGACGGAAGAGGATGGGGGTATGCGGGTGAACCAACGGCTAGGAGAAGGGGAGCGTGTAGGCTTGAGGGCAACGGAGGAGAGAGGCCTTTACCTTGCGTCGCCCCTTATGGACGCGACGAAGGAATAGTAGACACGTAGAGGAACGACGAAAGTGTTCGGGGCTATTAAAATAAAGGTCGCCGGGATCCTCTTGTGACGCTAAAATCACCCGCTCTCACGTTTGCGCGCTTTGGGGGAAAACTGTGATGAAAAGGAGGTGGGGAGAAACGATGGATGGTGGAGAAAAAAAGGGGCGACGCTTTTTGGCAATCCTTTTATGACGGCGCCGGAAATGACGACAACGGTCCCTCCTCTGTAAACACCCTTCGGGGACATTTATTGCTCGCATCTGGAATTAGTTACCCGATCGAAGTACGGAGCGCTCTTTAACGTCACTAAACTCGGGCTTCGGATCCATAGATTTTGAAAGGCTTTGGCGGTGAAATATTCACTCATAGCTAAAAATTTCTCTAACGTACGTCATGACGCCGCCGGTAGAAATTTTTTTATGACTTTTAATATTCCGTGAGAAACACGCATACGAACCTGCAAAGAGAAACAGTACCTACCAACAATTGACTCCATTAGGTCCAAAACGCTTATCACAAGTTGTTACAATTAGCCATTAGGATTTTTCCTCATATAAATTTCCATTATTGTTGTAAAATAATAATTTTAATAAGTAAAAATAGAGATGCTAATTCATAGAAGACTGTTACTCTTTGTCTACATGCCAAGAAGCAACATTTCGTTTCACTACTTTTAGACCACATAAATAGAGTAATAAGACCACATAAATATATACAGTTGTAATATTTTATTGGTGATTTCTAATGAAAGTGCGGTAATAATACTCCAATTGAACGAAAAAATCCTCAGTAAAATTGTATTATTTCTCATATAAGCAAAGTAATATTATTTTCTAATACTCGTAAATGAAAATAGCACTGAAATATGCCATCCTTGATAAAAAAGCGTGTAAAATGTGTGACGTTGTGCTTGGCGCAGCGTCACTTGCCCAGTTCGAATACGCGCGCCCCTCTCGCGAGCCGTAGAACGGCGGGGCGCTATCTGTTGGCGCCGACAATGTATGTTAGAAAAGAGAAGAGCGGGGCGCGCCGCGCGCGGAGAGTGCCGGCCAACACGTGGGAAGCAGAGTTCGTTGTGAGATGTCCGAGAGAGAAGGTCGTGTGCTATCATCGTCGAGTCACCGACAGCCTGCGAACACCGGGGGTGCGCGTGCCAGCAACCGACCTCGCCGTGTGGGCCCCCCGCAGGCCCCGACCGGAACATCGGGACCCAGCAGTCGACAGCGAGGCGGCCATCTTCGGCTGCCGCCGAGCGGCCACCCAACATCGTGGCCCAGCAGGCGTCGGCACCGCGCGTCATGTTTGCTTGGGAGCGCCCACACCTTTTCTTGTGAAAATAAATAGTTCTTATGAAGTTTACTCGTCGGAGTCCATTTTTATGCGCCTCCTTGCGTCCCTCGTGATTTCAGCTGAAGAGCCGCTGCCCACCCCGGGGCACATCAAAGGTGAGCGAGCCCTCCCCTGGGACGAGGAGTGTGATGGGCCAGGTGACAGCCAGCGGCGTGACTCTGCGGCTAGCCATGCGGCTAGCCTGGCGCCCTCAAAACAAGTAGAGTCACGGCCTCCCTTGTCTCGCGGTATCGGGGAAAATTTATCTATAAATTAAATACCGCGTCACAAATGGCGCCCAACGTGGGGCAGCCTTTCTATTGTTGTGCGAGTAAAGTGACAATTATATTTCGAGAGTGCGCATGAGGCGCGAGTGTAAAATGGCGTCGCGTCGGCCTTGACGAGGCAACAATGGTGTGAAGGAGAGCGAGCAGAGTGATATCGGCATGGTGTGCATAGCGTGTGTGTGAGCGGGAACAATGCGTGATTAACATCGCGCGAGCGCCAGTTATTACGTACAGCTCTTTCGCGAGCTGTATACAATTTTTCTATTTGATTAATAAATTAGTCCTTTTTTTTTTCGCTATACAATTTCATGAAATAAAAAAATTTAAAATTCTTTGTGAGGGAAGCAGTAAATAAGAGATTATAATTTCTACTCAATCTTTTGTACTTGAATGTGGTTTGTGCGGTTGCTTTGAGTGGTTGCTTGGCGTTGAGGGTGGGATGAAAGCTGTGAACATTCCCGAGGCGACTTGTTTCCAGTTAAGTTGCGGAGGGACGATCGGTTTCTAAGATTAACTACTATTAATGGCGTGAGGGAAGCTCCGTGCGTGGCCACGTATCCCCAGAGTGGCAGAGGATCCTTTGAAAAGAGGAAGTGGAGTTTGTACTTTTTGAATTTTGAGGTTAGGTTATGCTTTTAATATAGAATTCTGATTTATTCTACCTTATTTGTTATAATAACTGTAGAACAGGGAAATATCTTTAGATTAGGATTAAATTTTTGCAGTAAGCGTATTTTAGGTTAGGTGGGGCAAATCCTTTAATTATTCAATAGGTTAAGAATTTTCTTCTTCCTAATTTACAATGGAGGGTGACACTGGATTTTTGGCGAGATATCAGAGAGATATGAGGGCACTGCTACGGCATTCAGCGGTAAAGGCAGAATTTGAAATAATTAAGCAAATGAGTGAAGAAGAGGTGGAAAATGAGTTGTCAAGTAAAGGACACTCCTTGGTAGGGCCACTCTTAGTGCGCAAAGAGCGATTATTGCGGGCTAAGCTTCTTTTGGCACAACCACGGTTAGGGACACCATGGTCAAAAGAATTGGACGAGGATGTGCAGCCTGACGATGTAACCCTCTCAGGAGCTCTACACGCCTTAAACTGGGACGAAGACCTAGAGGCAGGGCGGAAAACGAAAGGAGCATGCAGTAAGGGGCATAAAAAGAAGCACATCGAGACGGAGAAAGTTGCCGCAAGCAACGGAGAAATTAATGAGGAACTGAACCCCATTCGGACCATTACAGCAAACGCAGCGGGAGGCCCTCAGCCCAAACTGCCGCTGATGGACTCATATGATTTTCCGCCACTGGGGGAAAGGAAAGAAGCGTCAGATTTGACCAGAGAAAAGGAAAAACTGCGCATTCTGCCTTCGGAAGCGAAATCAAATCAGAAAGAGATACCAGTACAGAGCGACCGCAACTCTGAGGAAATAAAGGAGTTGCGGAGTCAATTGCAACAGCAGAACGAGATGATCAACAACCTAACGGATGGACTTAGCCGAATTTTACAAAAATTGGGCAGTGAGAAGAACGATAAGGAAGTGAACTTGAGAAAGGGTTCCAGGAAAAAGTATCGGAGGGAAATAACATCCACTTCGTCATCTTCTTCAGAGTCGGAGGTAACGAGCGGGTCGTTATCTACTGACAGCAGTGATGACTCGGACGATGCATCAGGGGACGATGGACATAGACAGAGCATCAGCTCTGAGTTAGGAAGGGCCAGTGCTCCGAGAAAATTGGCATCTAAATCCAAGAGACATCGTACGAGCTCGTCACGCTCAGCTGAGATCTCGCAAAGATGCATAAAGGCGTTCCAGAGTTGGAAGCTTGAATTTCGAGGAGACGGCAATTCAAAGGCAAGAGAGTACCTCCAGAAGTTGGGAAACATCAGAGCCAGCACTAATGCCTCGGATAGCGATATCTTGAAGGTTTTGCCGTTTACTCTTCGAGATACCGCTTACAACTGGTATGCGGCCACGGAGGAGTACATCAAAGACTGGAATGACTTTCAACGACGATTTAAACAGAGATTCGTCGAAGAGTGGGACGAAGAGCAAGTGATGAGGGAAATTACCAATAGAACCCAAGGGAGGAAGGAGAAGATAGCAGAATTTATAGGAAATTTACAACATCTTTCTAAATATTTGAAGAAACCGTTGTCAGAGAGGAAACTGCTCAAGGTCGCATTGAGCAATCTACTTCCAGAATATCGAAATGAGATAAAGGATCGACGACTTAAGACGTTGGATGAGCTGATGGATTGTGGTCATAAGTATGAAAGAAGAATGGCAATCAATGCTCGTTATCATGATCCTATGCCAGCTAGCGAGTCGCTAATCACGACTGGCGCTTATGTGAGGAAAGGAGAAGAGCAAGGATCGAGAAAACTAGCGAAAGTAGGGGCCCTGGGGAGTAATGTGGAGGAAATGAATAAGAAGACCAGCATTGTTAATGAACTTCAACCCAATGAGGTCAAGAAAAAGTCCATCGCGGATGGAGGAGGGAGAATACCGCCCACTATGGGGAAAAATGGCGAGCCGTCCTCTCCGAGAGAGGTCACGCCCAGCTCCTCTGGGGCAGGTTACAATGGCCGATGGGACAACCGGGCCATAACGAGACGTACGTTGTCTAGGCCTTCACAGGCGAGAGACCAGGGACCGGGCTTTGACGGAGCTTGTTATTCCTGCGGAGAGTCGGGACATAGGGCAAATGTGTGCCCGAGAGTCCAGTGTTTCAGCTGTGGCGCAAGAGGGCATATCAGTGTCAATTGCCCCAGTCGACAGGGTAGGACACGAGGAAAGTGCCAACTTTGCGGCAAGGTCGGCTTATTGGCAATTAATTGCCCTAATTGCAAACATCTGTTTACTCGGCAGGAAAACGGACAAGCGGGGAGTCGCCTAGCCCAAGCGGCTTCCCCGCAAACCAATCCGTCGAACACGAAACGGCTGAATTAGATCTAGATAATCATAGGAATAAGTCGATTAGGTTAGGAAATGGTGATTCGATTTTGGAAAAGCCGAGTTGGACAGCCAAATTCTGCGAACCAAATTCGATCAAGGGAGATGTAAATAGTGGAATAAAGAATTGTATAGGGAAAGGAAGGGAGATAAACTCAGATGGGCCAGATGAAACATCTGCTCCTAGGTCGAGTTGGACAGCCAACATCCACCACCCATCTGAGGCGTTGGCAAAGATCAAGGATGAAGAAATCTACAGATCGAGGTGGACAGCCAACCTCTATCGATCTGGCCAATGCAATGGAGCTATCAGGAAAAGCTCTCCAGCTGAGCAGTCGAGACGGACGGCCGACCTCCACTGCAAAGCTGATATTTGCTGTCCAGCCGTTGATTTCGCCGAGCCGAGCGGGTCAGCCCGTCTCCGCCCATCAAATCAACCGCATATGGGGCAGAAGGCGCATTGGTCGACGGAGTCAGCTCCGCTCTGCCAATCCGTTTGGTCGGAAAAAAGCGAAAGGGTTAAGTCTTTGGTAGGATCGAACAGGCCAGCCTGTCTCCAGCCGCCAAAGCAAGCAGAGAGTGTGATATACCCTGTAACCATTGAGGACAAACCTGATAGGCTGTGTCCGGTTCAGGGAGGGGGAGTCGGCGTGGAGTCCACGCCTAGAGTGAATTTAGCGAGTGTGACGGCAGGGCTAGTAATCAATAAGGAGAAGAGCGAGTTTTGTTGTACCAGGGCTGCATATCTTGGATATCTGTTAGACGCGGAGGGACTTAGACCAGATCCGGAAAAGATAGCTCCAGTCGTGAATTATCCAGCACCATCTAACCTCAAACAACTAAGACGATTTCTTGGTATGATTGGATGGTACGCTCGGTTCATAAAGGACGATTCGGAAATCAAGCTTCCATTGGTCAAGTTATTGCACAAAGGTCAAGAGTGGGAATGGACAGAGGAACAGCAGAAAGCGTTTGAGACATACAAAAGGGCCATTACAGAAGCCCCGGTCTTGGCAAGGCCGGACTTCTCTAAACCCTTCATCGTACAAACTGATGCGAGTAGTGAAGCAATTGGAGGTGTTCTTTCTCAAGTGAATGAGGACGGAGAACATCCAATCGTTTATGTCAGCCGAGTTCTCACATCAGCTGAGAAAAACTATACGACGACAGAGAGAGAGTTGTTAGCTATTCTATGGGCCATAAAAAAACTAAGGCCTTATTTAGAGGGCTACAAGTTCCTCGTGATCACAGACCACTCCGCACTCCAATACCTACGAAATCTCAAGGAACCTACGGGTAGGCTCGCGAGGTGGGCGCTGGAGTTGCAGCAGTGGGACTTCGAGGTGGTGCATCGTCGAGGTAAAATCCATGATTTGCCTGATGCACTATCTCGTATGTACGAGCAACTATCTGGCGAAGAGAAGATCGCTGAAATTACGGAAGTAAAGGATGAGGACTACCAACGCAGAGTCGAGGAAGTCAGCAAATATCCGGAGAGGTATAAAAATTGGAAGGTCGAAGCGGGCCACTTGTATCGTTACAAGTACGATGAGCTGCTCGATCCAATCGCTGATTGTGAAGAGGGCTGGAAACTCGTGCTTCCAAAAGAATGTCGAGAGCGGGTCATAAGGGATGCCCATTGTGAACCTTCATCGGGCCACCTCGGAGTGGAAAAGACATTCGATCGAGTCGTACGAGATTACTATTGGAGAGGGGCCTATCACGACATTCACAACTTTGTGAGGCAATGTCAGGACTGTCAACAGTTCAAAACGTCGCAGCAAGCGCCTCAGGGACTATTGGGTAAAAGAACGGTAGAGAGGCCATGGAGCATCGTAGCAGCAGATCTCATGGAGTTTCCGCTTAGCAAAGCCAAGAACAAGTACTTAATAATCTTTCAGGACTTATTTTCAAGATGGGTGGAGCTAAAGGCGGTCAGGGCTGCTACAGGGGCCAACGTGGTTAAAGCACTTGAGGAGCTTGTCCTATTTCGCTGGGGAACGCCGGAGTATCTCTTGACAGATAATGGAAAAGAGTTTGATAACAAATGCGTGAGAGAAGCATTGGCAGAGTATGGAATAACGCATACAACAACGCCTCCATACCATGCTCAGGCAAACCCAGTGGAAAGATCCAATCGAACGCTGAAGACGGCCATCGCGATGTTTGTAGAAAAAGACCATAGAGACTGGGATCAGCATTTACACGAACTAAGGCATGCAGTCAACACCGCGAAGCAGGCCTCGACTAAGATCTCGCCAGCCTACTTGAACTTCGGAAGGCATCCACTGCCAGTGAAGAGTTTGCGGCGCGAGCTTGAGAAGGGGGAAGGCATAGAGAGCAGATTGGATCCACAAGCGTGGAAAAAGAGGGCCGATAGGTTAGGCTTATTACGAGATCTAGTAGCCGAGAACATTGAGAAAGCTCAGGAAAAACAGGCGCGAGCGTATAATAAGGGTAGAAGAAACATCGAATTTAATGTAGGAGACCTAGTAATGCGTAGGACCCACCATCTGTCCAGTGGGATTGATAGGTTTTCAGCCAAGCTAGCCCCTAAATTTGAAGGACCAATCGCGATACTAAAAAAACTGTCTCCAACAGTCTATCTAGTAGAAACGCGTTCCAATAAGCAAAACGCGAAAGTAGATATTGGTGACTTGAAAAGATATATAGCACCAAGATCCACTCGTCAAAGTGGTGAGTCCTCCGAGCGCCAAGGCCACGGAGCACACTCTCAAAAAAATTCCTTATGAATTTTGGTATTATGTAATAGGTCAGCATTGTGTGTTTGCCTCATGTTATCTTGTCTGTGTGTCAAAGTGAGCGATTTATTTTTCAATGATGTGAAAATCTCTGTCGGACATTATTGTTGTTTTGGCACATAGCCCTTGAATTGTGGGGAATGAAAGTTTGCAAACGAGGTGTGATGTGTTTGAGCTGAGGACGTACTGCCTTTTATAGAGTGAATTATCTGAGCGAGTGATGCTTTTGTTGAAATTTTGTGAGAAATTCCCTTGGAATGTATGAAAGATTCATGCCAAAAGTTTGTTCATACCAAATGTATTACTTGATGTTCATAGAGAATGTGGTTAAAATTAGAAAAAGTTGTGCTATCCATTTTCTATCCAATAGCTGAAGACAGAATCTCAAAACTGAGTGAACTACTGGTAGAAATCTGTGAAATTGTTGTTATTATATTGTGTTCATAGGTTTCAGTTGCAGGCTCGTTTGTAAGCGGTCCACTCGGACGAGTGTCCGGCTTAGGGAGGGGGTATGTGACGTTGTGCTTGGCGCAGCGTCACTTGCCCAGTTCGAATACGCGCGCCCCTCTCGCGAGCCGTAGAACGGCGGGGCGCTATCTGTTGGCGCCGACAATGTATGTTAGAAAAGAGAAGAGCGGGGCGCGCCGCGCGCGGAGAGTGCCGGCCAACACGTGGGAAGCAGAGTTCGTTGTGAGATGTCCGAGAGAGAAGGTCGTGTGCTATCATCGTCGAGTCACCGACAGCCTGCGAACACCGGGGGTGCGCGTGCCAGCAACCGACCTCGCCGTGTGGGCCCCCCGCAGGCCCCGACCGGAACATCGGGACCCAGCAGTCGACAGCGAGGCGGCCATCTTCGGCTGCCGCCGAGCGGCCACCCAACATCGTGGCCCAGCAGGCGTCGGCACCGCGCGTCATGTTTGCTTGGGAGCGCCCACACCTTTTCTTGTGAAAATAAATAGTTCTTATGAAGTTTACTCGTCGGAGTCCATTTTTATGCGCCTCCTTGCGTCCCTCGTGATTTCAGCTGAAGAGCCGCTGCCCACCCCGGGGCACATCAAAGGTGAGCGAGCCCTCCCCTGGGACGAGGAGTGTGATGGGCCAGGTGACAGCCAGCGGCGTGACTCTGCGGCTAGCCATGCGGCTAGCCTGGCGCCCTCAAAACAAGTAGAGTCACGGCCTCCCTTGTCTCGCGGTATCGGGGAAAATTTATCTATAAATTAAATACCGCGTCACAAATGATGGAATGAGAATAGGCAAAGTAACTGAATATAATTATAATTTTTTGAATCAGAAGAGTAATATTTTTAGAGGAATTTATTTACTAAACAGATTATAAATTACGAAAAATCAATGTTGTGAGTTATTATTTCACAATTGATATACGTAGTACGAATACGGAAATCGTTTTTTATACCTATTTTCATGAATGGGTCTAAGGTTCCGTAACCGAAGAAGGAGTTATTAAATTAAAACTGTGGCTAAAATGTCAAATATTATGAATTGGGTGCTGGAAACAATAGGAACAATTAACTGAACTGCATTGGCACTATCAATGTAAAAATATATAATATATTATCATCATTTACTTTATTTTTAGTTATTTGGACAACTTGACCTTGACGTATAAAGGAGCTAGCTGGATAAAAAAGCTTCATAATAATGTACCCAGAAATAATTAACTTCGATGCATTTATTCTGTCTTTGATTTTAATTCCCCTATATGTTATGATAAGCCTTCATACGTTATGTTATGATATGCAAGCCCATGAAATCTTAAAACTGAGTTAGTGAACATTAAGGCCGCTAAAATGTTTCAGGTACACAGAACTGCCAACTTGAAACGACGAACTTTGGGGTTTGCAAGCCTAATATGCGCCGAATCGGAGAATAATATCCACAAGCACACCTTGGAATTTGCAAAAGAAATTCTAGGGTAGGAGGCTCGAAATTAGACCCATATATACGGTGGCAAACACGTCAACAAATCACGCCTTTGAGAGAGAAACTAGCTACTGTGGGGGAACTCGTGCAGTCGTGGGATATCCGGCGAGGAAGCAGTCTAAGGAACAACACCAACCCCCCCCCACAACGAGAAGACTTTATAGAGTATATCCTCGCGCCGAACTACAGACGTTTCATAGCGGCGGGTCCGGAAGCCTCCCAAGTTGGCGAATGACGTAATCCGAGAGCAACTCCACGGTCGAGCCGCCACCGCCAACACCACCACCATTATCGGCAACAAAATCAACAACTACACCAAACAACAACAAGAGGCAAATATCCAACTCCCTCTGAGCAACGGATACCATCAGGCGATGAACAAAAAACAATCCGGCCGAAAACTCTCTCTAGCACTTTCCACGTCTTGTCCCGCGTCCAGCCTCTTCCCTCAACCCTAAGGACTAAGTATCAACACCCGATACCAAGGGAAATCCTAAAAGCAACATGATTTTCAAAGCTGAGGCGTCAGTTTTGTTCTGTAACAGCACTGAGAATGGTTCCCTACCATTTTACGTCTCTCTCTTTTCCTGTATTTAATAAACGAATCAAGGAAATTAAAAGAATTCATCGATTATACTAGTGTCAAAGAAAACTACCAATGGATTTTAATGGGTAAGTTTAATGATAAAAAACAACTAATATATGACTAATAGACTTCTTAAAAAATAAAATGGCCCTAGTACAAGTTTGGTGTCAAAAGAGTTTCGATGGCTTTAACATACGATACCACAATCATGCCGTACCTACCAGGAGGGAAACAATCGTGTTTGATATAGTTACACTACGCAAAAAATAATATGGATTATACAGTGAAAGAAACACATTAGTATTTTCCTATCAAAGCGAGAATTTGTTGCTAATGATTAATTCAAAAAATTAACAAAATACATCTGAAAAATTTGCGACGCTATATCATGCAATTAATGGGTGAGCTCAGTTGACCCTAAGCTCTACATGGGGCGTGAAATTCAAAGGGGAAGGGAATCAGTTATATTCCTTTAGTGGCTGGACATTTTCAGGAATGAAAGATGTACCCGACAAAAAATCACAAAGCTTGGGTAATGCTAGATAAAGATAAAGGGTAACCTATGGTATCACTCGGAATAAAACCCGGGATAATTAGTAAGTAGATCAGTCCTCTGTACTATCACGAACCACTCAAAATATCTGTCACCACTAATAATCACAAGATGTGGGAAGGTTTTACTTGGTGAAACGAATAAATAATTCACGCTGTAATTCATCAAACTAGACAGTAGAGGAAAAAAACTTGGAAAAGTATATCGAGAACTTGTAAAGTGTGCAAAGAAAAATTCTAGAAATGCACGTCCGGGTATTCAATTCTGTGAATAAAATTTACAGCCTCAACTCTAAACGGGAAAGAGAAAAACATACATATTAAACATATAATCTTCTACAAACCCCAGTTTGGGCAATAATCTCCAACGACATTAGAGTTTTTATCATTCCGTTTCACGCGAGATGTCTTGGCATCCCTCTCGGCATGCTTCTGCGGCATTGCACAGTTAGTTTAGCTCCACTAGTACTTTTCATGTGCCTGGGTTGTAACAGTTTGCACCGAGTTAGGGAAGGTGACCGCCATCTGAGGTCATTTGTGTCGCTAGGAATAGATAACTGGGTGACCTGGTCATTGTAGCCATGCGTGGGTTACAGTTCCACGCCGGGTATTTACACAGAGTTTTAGGACAAGGTTGGGTTTTAGCTTCTTATGAGAGACTCTCGGAAATGCTTGTTATTTAGAGTATAATACCTTTTCTTTCAGCCTTTATCAACATTTTACAAATGAAACGTGAATTAAAGACGTGAATTTTTCTCTCGTTCGATGAAATCTTATGTAATTTAAATAGTTTTTCCATTCCATTGGCTAAATAGTTTTCCGGCTCTCTTCGTAGATTAGTAAATCTGAGACGAAGGTATTCATGATATTCACTCAACGACCACCGCAGTTTAACCAGCGTTGTTTGATCCGGATATGACTTTGAAGGGATCTAATTTGTGGAGGCTTTACAAAGGTCCACTTGTCTGCAATTGGTTGCGTCTGAAATTTCACTTTGAGTTTTCTTTGAACTTTTTCACTTTGAAGTATAAATAAGCGTGCGCTGGGTATTTCGAAAATTTAAAAAAGCATTCAGCATAATAAATGCATAAACCACCATCTCTAGTATCTATGGCATATTACGATGGTTTGGGTAATTTAACCAAGGGCTTAGGAGCACAGTAGGGGTTTATAGAGCCAGGGTCCACCAAAAACCTACCTTAAGCCTACTGCAAAAGAAATAAAAAGCATTCCTTGGCAAGAAAAATGATTTTTTCATAAATACTTTCCAACTCCTAACTAATCATTGGTCACTGTGGGTTTATGAGGGAAAGTTATTCATGTGTTTTGCTTTGTGCGCAGGAAGCGTGGATTTTTGTCTCAATTCGTTGGCAATACTGCTCTTAAGTACGAATTTAGAGATCATGGAAGGACGTTGGAGTGAAACCTGGCGTTGGAATTTAAACTACAATGTATTTCTAATATGACTTCCCAATTGAGTTAATGGAGCTTTGCTCAGTATCCACATGTACTATTCTTCTCATGGTATCCACTTCCACGCCTTTAAAAAAAGCAACTGCAGGGATTAAAATTAATACTTAATGTTAGAAATCAACGCACTATCTACGGCCTCCAATTTTATCCCTCACGTTATTTGACTTACAAGGAGAAACGAAGGAACCTAGCCAAAGATATAAACTTACCTAATAAATTTTCATATGATGATTCAAATTCCTTCAATTATGAAAAGTTTAACAAACACTAATGAAAAAATTGGCACTCAATATCAACCGATGAATATGTGTCCATAGAGACAAAAACGACAAAGAAAAATCTGAGAAAATTAAGTACCGACATAAATGTGTGGTTTTGTATTATTCCATTTGATTGATGACGTAAATTGTATGACCAATATATTTCTTTTTGATAGTACAAATTTTGCATGGTTACTGTAATCATACCAGGACACTTTCAAGCCTTCCAGTGACGCTTCATTTTCATATTATTTTAAAATATTAGACGGTAACACTCAAGATTCAATTAAAGACGTGAAGCTTTTGCAGTGCTTTGTTAAAATAACATTTTCGGGTTAAAATTTGATTACCTCACTATATACCCTTCGTTTAATCTTTCCCTAGCCTCACTGATTGATCATTTGTTTGAGACGCAAAATACAAACGAGTAATAAGCAATTATTCCAACATTTACTCCTGGAGCTATTAAGACACACTCCTTTTTTTAAATCATGATCGAAGTCCTGTTCAAATAATTGCAATATTTTAAGTGAAAAATTCTTATGAAGGTATAGTTCAACAGCCATCAATAGTCGACTTCAAGTAAATAAGTCCTCATTTTCAACTCTGCAGAGCGGCATACCCCTCTGAATATTCTTTTAAATTCTGAAATGTACGACCGACGCTGCCTTCATTTACACCTCGGATATGGTGCCGTGAGGGGGAATGCGTTTACTTGTCATCCGGAAGTCATAACCTTTCTATAAATACGTACCGACCCCAGTATTAAAACGATACTTCTTTCATAGCCGCAAACTAATTACGTGCATTCTTTCTCTTCCCCAACCTCATATATTCCATCACGCACCCACTTCTAATCTAATGGACGCGCAGTAGTTGAGCTAGAGCACTTTTTCGGCCTCCCCAAGAGGGCCGCGACAGTGAGATGCGCGCCCATCCGCAGTCTCGCTATGGCTTCGAATACCGAGTTGAGTGGTTCGGGAAGTTTCGGGCCCAGGAAGAACTGAATGGCACCCATGAACGGGCCTTTTGCTTCCACTTCCTCTTGAATAATGCCCACCCCTCATATTAAACCCCACCCGCAGCGAAGATAGAAACTAAGCCAGAGTCTCGCGATGAAATTTCACTCTCCGTGTTTATTTTCCTTAAAAAAACGACCAATTATCTCTCAGTGGCACACCTCGTCATTCAGAAAAGCCGGATGAGACTAGACACACACGTGCACTGAAAAGCACTTATTCGCCGCATTCCTCGCCTGTTTTCTCATACCATTTCATAGCTGAATGAATCAATATCGTGTCGAAAGAAAAATGACAACGTAAGGAAGCATATATGGAATTATTAAATCACAAACAAAGACTAGGACATGGAATCTCAAATTTCAATAGCACTTTTATCAGTAAAAGTTGTCCAGTATTAAAAATCTGATAATCTATTAAGAAGATTACGGAATAATAACCGGTTGGGCTATTTAAACTTCAAATTAAGTTGGTTAAGATACTAAGGCTTTATGGTTTTGAAAAAAACTCGATTTTTTTTGGTTCTTGAAAGCTTAAGCAACTTTTCTCAGCTGTATTGATACATAATTATAAAAACACTATTTACAATAATGGAACAGACATTCAGGAATGTGAATAATTTCCAGGGGAAGATAATTTAGAAAAGTAAGAAATTAGAAAGCATTGAATAAGCCTAAGAACATTACTAACAAAATAACCAAGAGAAATTCCAGTTGATCGGAAATACAAGTTTTACAGCGTTTGTTAAATCCAATCGCTAGCTCTCGTAGACTGAGCTTGGAATTCACCAACAGGTGCGATATTATAAACACTACTCGTAGGTGAACGTGAACAAGTCAACCGTAGTAATTCAGTCTTTAAGGTAAAAAGCACATTAGCAATCATCGTTTGACTTAACTAGCAATTTTAGACCTAAATTTGGTTTGAAGGGGAGGTTAAAGTTACCTTTTAGTTTAACCGGGAATCGTAAAACCGAATCTGAAGTTGCTTATGCATAATTAATACAACGCGGAAGGAGATGTAAAAGATTTATGGATAATGATATTGATACCAACTTATGTTTATTGACTTAAGAACTTAATTAGCAAAAATTATGAAACCAGAACTTACTGAATATATTTTTAAACAAAATGACTTCTCTAAGAAATCTACCGAAACAAAGATCAACGTGAAGAAGACCCGGAATAAGTAACAGTAAATAATATCAAATGAATTTTAAAGGAGCATGAACATGAGAGGTGGGAAGTCGATTAGGGATCTAATTTCACTATTGTAGTATGTGCATGTCTCACTTTTATGGTAGGTTTGGGATGGACAAAAACTTAATATCCTAACGTCTCTCCTCATCGCCCTATAAGACACAATATGATATACCACCCTGAAACTAACGCTTCTTCAATCCTGCTCATATTCTACCCCCTTCTTTTCGCATGTTTATCCTTTTCTCCCCGTACCTCGCCTCCTCACCTTGCGCAACATTGCTGTGTCAAAGCAATATTAGCATCCACAGACAAACGCGGACCATGATGGTTTTCACAAATCATCTTTAATAGACAACATGCCAAAAATATCCTCACCATGGGATTTCGGAATGTCCTAAATGAAGAATTTTCAAAACAAATTAAATTCTATTTCGTAGTATGAATTCAAATTTTTTCCTTTTCCCCGACAAATGTTGAACAAAAAAGTTGCCATGGTGGTCATTTAAAAGGTAAATATTGCATTGGATGAAGGAAAAAGGCATTAAGTTCCTCTACTTCCTGCTTATCACTTGAATTTTCTTTCTGGCATCGAATGAAAGCGTCACATGTTATGAGAAAAAAGTAGAAACCTCAATCCTTCTCAAGAATAAAAGAAATAAGATTGGAATAATAAAAACAGGCCTCCTCATTATAAAGGTTGGCAAATGATATCGTCTCAAGGGACACTTTGCTCCTTAAATTTTAAGGAGGTAAAATCCACTCATAACTCTTTCACTCTGAACTCCACGCATTTCTCTTTAAAATTCATTTTATGGCATCGTTTTCGAAGAAAAGATACTCGCCTCATTCAGTGCAAATGCAATTTGAATTTTGGTGAAAACACTGGAAACGAAAAGATTATATTCGAACAAGATTTACATGAAGGCCATACGCGAAAGGCTTTCAGAACACGACTCAATGGGGTTTCTTGAGTTTATGATTTAGCAGCGTACGAGTCACTACTGTTCATTCTAAGAAGGTTTCTAAGAGATCAGGATTTCAAGTATTAAATAGGGATTTACTCAAACCACAAACGGGTCTTAATGATTGTGAAACATATGGACCAAGAAGATGAATAAAAACACCCTCGGATAAATCAAATATTTTTAATTTTGTGGGAATCACAACTTCCGGGAATAGCTCATCCATCACGTGTAACGAATCCAGTTCTCCTACCTTGCATGTGTGAATTTCACACGCCAAAGGTTTTGGTATCAATAAATCAAACCGATATTGGTGCCAAAATCTATATTATTCAATAGGTAATAATCTATCATTTTATTTTAGGGACAATTATTATCCTGTAAAAGTAAATGACTGACAATAGGGTTCGAAGCTACTAGTTTGGGAAATCCTGTGCTCCGCGTCTCGTCCAGAGGACCAACCCACGTTACTTACGAAACAGAGAAGGTACATAGTATTCCCTAGCAGGCGATGAAAATGATGATGATAATATCTCTTGCGTCACGCCGCAAAATAACTCGTGGAGGTCGTGCACACCCAAACTCATGGGGCGACCCCTTACTCATCCTACCCTGGCACGCCCCACTCTCGCTGTTTCCTCCCATGAGTACCGCTACCCCTTTTAACGGCCGAGGATGATGGCGATGGTGAAGATGGTGGGAACTGTAGGCCCAAAAAGCCATCGCGGGACTCCTTCATTTAAGTTGACCGGGAACTTAAGATTTCTCCTTCCATAAAGCATGCAATCCCGAGATAGTGGTCCTCTCTTAATACTCTCTCGTTCCACTAACCGCGTTCCACCCCCGAACTCCCAAGGTCCCTCCTCCACTCGCTGCGCCCCGCCGCCTCTCGCTTCCTACGTTCCTCAACTCCGGCATTCACCCTAACTACTCAATCTCCATTTGCTCTGTTTCCTCAACATAACCAACTTCTTCACCCATCCGTTTTCCTAACCCTTAGACTTTAGAAGAACACTACTCGTACTCCACCGTGGTTCTCATTTTCAAATTTAAACCCAAAAGGGAATGGTCAAAAGGAATAGAAGCTCATGAGACGTGGTAAAAAAAATGTTTCCGTCCGGTGGAACCAAAACTATTCTCAATATTCCTTCCAGAATTTCCCTTCTTATCCCATTGCTCTAAATTTGTCGGTATTGCAGTTAAGCAGTACTTCTTATGTCAGCACAACGATCCCATTTTTCCAACCACGTATTCATTTGCTATCAAAGGTATTTTATTATTTATTTATAAGTCCTTCTCATTTAATTGTCTACAAACTTTCAGAAAGATCTTTGCCTTTTCTTATCTTTGAAGCCAATATTGAATATTTACACAATCGTAAATTATCCGTAAGTCGTGCTATTGACTCAAGTCTCACGTTTGATACGCTTCAAAAGGAAGTTTCATTTTCATTATTTTCATCAATACTTCCTTTAATAGATCAGATTATCAAGTTATATTATGATGCTAAGCAAATAATTATTATATATGCCCATCACATCCCCCAATTCAAGTTTATATCCTAACTACTTAAACTACTACTTTATTAAAAAAATGCATTTTCAAAAAACGTATTGGGCTTATATCCAATTCTATCAAAAAACCGATATGCATCCTATCTTGAAAGATTAGTCGAAAATACAGTATTTTATTTCTCTTTCATAAACGATTTCTCCAATCAATTGTGAAACAGTTGGGAAATTCAAACATGCATCAATACAAAGTAAAATTTTAAAAAACCGCTCCAAGTGAATACGCTGATGTTAAATTCAATTTTTTCCACTCTTGCCATTCACCAATTCCACTGATTTAATTTTTACCAGAATTTCAATAAGAAAATTTAAATCCGGGGCTTTCCTCAATATCAATAAAGATAATTATTATCCGTGAATAATGTTTCCCAACGCGCAGAGTGCCTCACGGTAATCCTCTTGTACTCGTGCTCTCTAGTGGAGAATACATGTACGCCTTGCAAACCTTGATCTCTGTAATGCACATTAAGTATTATGGGTTATTTTTAATGCAAAATGCATAAAGTGCATGCGGGTAAGATACACATGTACCTGCGCTAACGAGGCAGCAGTCTTTCGAAAACTAACATTCTCTCACATAATCTTTAAGAAGATTCAAATTTTAGAAGTGTCGAATTTTATTCACTTCAGCTAAAGTCGGTGCGAAACCCTTTTTTTTCAGGAATGGGGCCCTCCAACTCTCTCTCCATTAACTCTGCCTCTCCTTTCTCCCACGACCCAAGTACCAGTCGAGGGCTTCTCACTTCTGGGACACAAATAGAGTCCCTTCCTCCGGCCATTCTGATTCCTCCCATCCATACCCCCCTCCAACATCCCTCCAACCCTGAATCCATTTTCCTCGCCCACCAGCATCCATTCTTCCCTCTCCCCCTTCATCTTTCTCTGCTCCTTACATCCCTCTTCACACTGTTGCCGACGCATTCTCCCACCCTGCCTTACTCAACGCCCACCTATGTGGCTAAATACATATATATATTTTTTAATCAGCTTGTTTCCCTCGAGGTTAACTGTCAATTGGTAATTATTTACACCCGTCATTATTCGCCGCCGTTCAAACACTTTGATCGCCATTCTTCCTCCTTTCCTGCGGAAAGGGAGATCTTTCAGCGCCTTCTGCAACACTTCTGATTTGGCAATACCGCTTCGACCTCTCGCCCTCTCTCTCCCTCACTTCATCCTCCTTGCCGTTCCACTCGAATGCGCAACCATTTCGCATTCAGCTCCCCTTCCTCCCTTTCCCGGTTATGCTTTCGACTTCTTCCACCCTTCGCACTCAACATTCGCCTTTCCCCTTGGCTCCCATACCCATTCCTCCCCAGTTCACCCTCGTCCTCAATCTCTACTCGGCGTTCTTGGGAGGACAAGGGCCCAAAAGGGACATTGGCCTTAATTGATGGAAAAGTTTACACCACACTTCCCTTACGCTACCAAGTGTGTCCACCTTCACCCGTCCCCTTAAGGATTGGTTGGATCTGGAAAAAAGATTTTAATTCTCGCTTTGGGAGACGGTGATTACACTCGGAACTCGAGCTGGGGAAATGCTGGTCAAAACTAAAAAATAAAGGTCGTACGAATTTATACATGAGATATACAATTTTTTTAAGGAACCGGTATGTTCTTGTAAGCAAAAAATGAAACAGGAAAACAATCCACACTTCCGTGTGAATTTTTGTCGATTCGCTTTAAGAATGATTCTGTTCAATTCATTTGGCAGAGTAGAAAAACATAAGGGCACCTTCTGTTATGCAAACCCTCTCCAACTAAGAATTAATTCCTTCAATAGCCGAACTCTATCGAAGAAAATACTTTTACTTTTTAAAACTTATACATGTTTTTAATTTGGAAAAACTACGACGGATCTATTAAATAATTATCACTTCAATTCCAGGCAGAAATATACATTTATAATCGTACTCACTCGTAAAATGGTATAAGTATCTCGAGCCTAAATGGATGTTCACCCTCGATTCATTGAAAGTGTTGAGTGGAAAATCATTAACATAAATGTTATCATGGTATAACATGCTAGCCTCATTTGCTGATCAATTTATTGAGCATTGGCTGTCCAATAATTACGAGTAAAGTAATCCTAAGCAAGCCCTATCCGAAATCTGGGAAGTCGTCCCTAAATTTGATTTCAGTTTGTTTGACAAACACACTTTAGAGCTGTTCCATTACACCTAGTTGGTTGACTCGCTGGCGGAATGCATTTCGTGACTAATTTTAGAGTCAGTCGTGAGTACGTGAGTCCGTGACGCCGGAAGACGTGCATGAGTACACATTTCTTCTCCGGCGCACTTTCGTTTGAGTTCACGAGACGGTACTATAGGGTACGTGCCCACTGCCACGGTCAATAAACAATCTTATGATGTGCTCTGTCCCTACCGAAAGACGTTACAAGTCGCAAATAAATCACTGTTTTTATTACGGGACACAAACACGTGAAATGGCTTCTTCACGCATTTTGTAATATTTTTAATGCTTAAAAAGTTTTAGGAGCACTTACAATGCAGGGATACTTGATATTCTAAGGCCTCAGGTATCTGAAGCGTATTAGAATATACTATATGTACGCAGCTACAAGCATAACAAAATTTCGCGTGACAAGATGACTATCTTCTTTGCTAATAAACCTTGAAAAAAATGGTCCAAAGCTGTTCCTATGTATGACTTTGCTAGTTACACTTCTAGTAAATTACTGCAAAAATGGCATCAAGCACTATAAATGTATACGTATTAAAGTGCAGGAAATACGTTATCGACACCAGGTATCGACTTTTGTAACGTATCCGAGCTACAGATCTTTCGAGATCTAAGGAATAAGTGCTTTTCTCCGTTTTAACGCGTGGGTTGTAGTAGAAAATTAGGAAGATATCGGAGACTTTTTTGTAACTCTCTGTCTTGCTCCTGACTGTATCCTGGAGTGCTTAAGTGCTACAGTTATGACACCTTATTCATTAGACAATGTAGTTATAACGCAAATATGAGTTACTTTTGCAACATGAAAAGTGAGCGAATTGCAATTAAAACAACATTGAATGTTAGAACACCTGGCATTCTTTAACAACTATTTTGTTGCTTTAAAGGGGTTCATTTTGCAAGGAGGTAGAACCGAAAACACAATCATCACCGGCATCCAGAGTTAGCATAACTGTAATAGTATTCAATTTCACTGTTGTCTATTGACTTTCACCGAAATGTAAATGTTCAAATGTAAAACTGATATCCTAGATTGACATTTTAGAACTGGTTAACATTTTTTTCAACTAATGTCCATATCACCGGTCTGCCTACAGTATTTAGGTTAAGGCGCCATAATATTCACCCGAATTCCCTCCGGGTAATATGATGTCGCTTTACTATTTACCGCACAGAGAATTTTCTGAGGTCTAGCAATATAACCAGCAATTGCGGAATCATGTAGGTAAATACATACCGTCAAGTCCAAGGAAATGTCGATACCCGTTTCTATACTCGATCAAAATATACTTAGTGAAACTGGTGAAACTTGGTGAGTTCAATAAGCCTCTTAGGAATTCCCACGAGGATTATTATTCAATATTCCTTACACCTTGTTTTTCTCAGAAAATTTTCAACGGATTCCCTCAAGTATAGTTCCCATGACAGACACACTTGAAGGTGAATAGCAGAGGTTGACTGGTCACACGCACACAAGCATTCAAAAATGTTCCCCTTCATCCGCCATATCTACGGTCACCGCAAAATCAAAGCCAACAGCGTTCCCTACCTTTTAGAAGTGGCAATAGGCTCACCCTCTTTGCTTTCCTCGAAGATGAGATCAGCCACTGCATTCACCCCGCTTGCTCTCATCTCGTGTGAACGTCCTAGCAAAATGGTCCACACACAATGGCAACCGAACTCGGACTAAAAATTAGTAGTGAAGTATAACTACGTGACGAACGGCAAAATAATTGCAGGTAGTGAGTCGGAATCCTCAGCAGTAGAAAAGTATGAGGACATACTAAAGAAAAAAAAGATAAAATGAAATCGATAAAAGTGACGTGAGCCGTGTTTTGTTGGGACTACATGATGCAAAAGGAATTCATTTCCGCTGTTTCAAAAATTAGATTTTATTTTGACATTATACTAGATAGTATAGCGTGCTTTTCACCGCTAAAGGTTTCGATATGGCGTGCCTCAGAGGAATAAGTTTTATGGAGTGTATCAACTTATACCATTATTATTTATACCACCTTATTATACCATTGTTAGTGCTATTATTAAAGGTACCGGTCATACACCTTCCAAGAACTTAAAAACGATTGAGTAAAAAATATCTAGAAAATTAACTATTCAACATTGTGCTATTTCCTAAGAGATTTTTAATAAATAATTTTTTCCAGCAATAGAGATACTATTACTGTTGTCATAGAGTTGGCATATCATAATAGGAAGAGAACCGGTATCCGACATATATTAATAAAATCTATGCGCATGTGTGCGATTGTTTGCTTAAATATAACTTGAAGGGTGGTCTGGAAAAGATTGAGCAAGTTTGTAGCTCATAACTGTTAAATGCAAATTATGTGCTATTTGTACATAGCAGAGAATTGTATAGCATAGTAGAAGAAATGGGATGAAAATTTTCACTATCATCATTTTAGTCACGCTACACCCAAATATCCTTCTTCCTATTCTATGAAAATTTTAACAGAAGAACGGTTCCGTATGTCTAAACGAAAAGCTTTCATTGGGTCTCCGCAACATTAGGAATAATACCGTATCTAAACAGCGCAACTACATATATGCGACGAAACCCATTTCTATGTAGTTTAGATATGTATCCAGATGGTTCTAGAAAAGCCCACTCCACCTCAAAAAGAAGAGACCTCACAAGAAGAACTTAATGGCGTGAAAGTGCATTTCCTCACGAATTTGGAGTAAGTAATGCAGGGAGAAAAGGCACCGATGCAAAGATAAAATTCGTCGAGAACCACCCTTCTCCCAATTACAGCCGCGCCCATGAAAAGTTTTTGCCGAGTTTTCCAGCAAAATTTAATTACCAAGACGAATCGCGCCTATTCCGCCGTTCATCCCAACACTAGAGCAAAACCCGGGGCAACAGGGTACCTTTCGCTCACTCAAACTTGGGCACTACCTATAAATAAATATATTTTTTCCTTTTTGCATCCTTCATTCAATATTCCCGACTCTTATCGACGCCGCTTGAAATTCTTGGACGAGGAGAGGAGGGAGTAGGAGACCGGCGGCGGCCGGGGTTTGGGTAGGGGAAGGGGTGGGGGAAGGTTTGGGAGAGAAGAACCGAGTTTGAGAAGGGGGCGGCAGGATGGAACGTGTCTGCTGCGGGTGTCGGATTTTAAAAATTCCACCGGGTTTGGAAGGGGGGATGGGGTTGGGTGGGGGTTAGATTCTGCGTGGCAGGGAATGGGGATGCGGAGAGCGGGAGGATCTTGCGGGGAGGAGGATCGGGAAGGTGGAAGTGAGGCGAGGGCAATGTAGCCACCGAAGCGGTTGCAAGGAGGTTTTGGCATAAGTTTTCCTTCACGTTCACTCAAAAGCGCATCAGAACTCGCTCTAGGACGCCCCCCTCCCACATCTCCACTACTGATGTCCCTCCTTCCCACATTTCACACCTCCTACACCGAGTTTGCTCCTTACCCACTCCTCCAACTTATTCCCCTCCCTCCCCACCGTGAACTCCACCAAACCCCCACCCTCTTCGCCTTCCCTCGATCACACCCCTTCTCGTACTCACGAAAATACTCCCCTGCCATCCGAATACCCGACACCGGCTCCGCCCTCCTACCTAATCTTCCTCCCGCGTCGCCTCGCCCTCCTGCCGTTGGAGCGGTGAGTCTGCGTAACGCCTTTAACATTGCTCGACCCCGAGATCGCGACCGGAATGGCCACCCTCTCTCTAGCCATCCTCTCTCCTCACGCTGCCCCACCCTCCCCGCCATCGCACTGCGCACCCCCCTCCACACACCCACGTCCCCCACACCCCTTTCCAACTCTCTGCCTTCGAGAACCGCACTTCGCTTCCCCTTTTGTTTACTCCGCATTGCGGTGGATCGCACGGAGGTGAAGGAATTAAGGAATAAAAGGACGATTGCAACAATGGGACGTGAAAATGGAAGATCAGCAACAATGTACGTCCTATGTGATTTAGGAGGAGAAACTGGGAACGTGGGAAAACAATAGCTGTGGCTATGGTGCCATAGGAGGAAAAGAAAACTAAAGAGTGCAATGGTTGGTACCGTGGGTGGAGCAAAGAGGAATATGAGTGCGACAGAGAGAACCGAGGAAGTAAACAACTTAAGTTCATTCGTGATCGCTGGAAAACTCTCTCGTATTCTTTCGGTTTATAAATTAAAACGCGGTCCATCTCATTTAAAGATTAGGGTTCTGGGCTCAGCGGAGTACTGTTCACATTGAAATAAAATAATTTTCCTGGACACATAATGGTGTACATTCCAGGCATCAGAGACTTAAAGCAGTTTTTCATCCCGACCACGCTGATGGCCATGCATCGTAATTTCTCATTCCTTAGACTCCAAGTGAAGAGATAAGTATAATATTTACTACCCCGTGGCATGCCAATTGGGAAAACCGTATAATTTAGAGCAGCTTAAAGGTCCATATTCGACGAGAACCGGTATGGATATGCTCCAGAAAAAATAATAAAGGCAAAGTGAAAATTGAATGATAAAGTAGCATTTTTCACACAGTGTGAAGATGCAACGAGGCTGAAGGAAAATCCATGAAAACTTCTTTGATGATCAATAATGTAGATCAGTAGTAGCCGTGAGTAAGCCTTTTTAAGTTTTAAAAAGCGAAGCAGTGACGTGAATAAAGCAAAAGAGGAAAGGAGGTGAAAAAACTGAAAATTACAATTTCACATTATTATTATAATTATCCATATACCAATATAATGCGATCGCGGAAACACCTCCTGGTTCCAGGTACGGTAATCACAGGGTGCTGACCAACCGTAAACTCAAGAAAAGCATTTCATTTTACGCTATATTTTCTTGTATTCTCCAAGTTTGATCCTGGAAATCCCATTCCAGGTTCTTTTAGTTATTAAAAGTATTTCTAATCCCTAATTATAAATAATGTTTAATCGCAAAACCAAGTTTTTTGGCATCAGAGATAAATTACAATTTGTCCTGCAGTTGTGACACAGGTAAAAATTGAAATTAGAAGTTAAGGATTCCATCATTACCAAAACGAAAACGAGCGGTTTAAATAATCAGGACGGATAGCTATTATGATCAATAACCCTTTCCCTTCTCCCTCTGGAAAATATCTGTTTTAAAATTTGTGAAGGGGGATTACCACTTTTATTATTAAATTTTACAGCTTCTTGATTAATCCTAGATTTAGAAGAGAACTAATAGCATTAAATAAAACCACGACAGCGAAATGCTTTTGAAATCAATTATAGCTAATGATATTTACTTGGTTCCGAAATTTAATTGATAAGTACATGGCGTAATAGTGTGGCTAGCTGGGCAATCAGATACTTATAGGAGTGTCTCGGATACTGCTGAATTACGTAGATCTAAATCCAATGTAAGTATAGCTACAGGTTTTTTTTGGAGTTAAGCACGGTTGTAATTGACAAGCAATAGGAGGCATGAAGAAGATAATATAATAAGGAAATTATAAAATACACTTCTCATAATGTTATCATATTTTATATTATTCTCATTTTGTTACCCTAACGTAACGTTCTTATATAATTTCATGCCTAAATATACCTTTTGTATCCTACATTTTACATATTTCTTATGTTATAATGGTATTAAGATTGAATAGCTTAAAATCTATATTGATCAAATATCCGCATATATCTCTGATAAATATGCCTGATCATAAATGGATCCTTCCTTCTGATAATGCTATCCACGAGGGAACGATGAGGTCGTGATGGACATAAATTGATGTCCGAATGTATGCCATTTTGTCCCAAATAGTATTCCAGATACTTAGAATAATTATTTAAAATTAGGTAAAATCAAATAAATGAGAAACAAATCACCATTTCTATCGATGATCTAGATTTGAAGGACTATTGAAAAATGTAGGAAGTTAAATGGAAAGGCTTAAGATCAACACTATATATCCCGCTTTAAAAATATGAAATAAACCCCTTGCGAGTCAGGAAAAAAATGAAAAATTATCTTTTCGACAAAATGAGAAAAAAATCTCAACTCAACTTAATCGGTATTTTGTAAATTATTTACCGGCGAATGAAATTTTGATCGAAACATGTTTTAGGCAGCATCTCTCTCCATTCCCGAACAGCTCATATTTTTTCCTAAACATACCCAGAAGTCAGGTTTCACTCTATTTCGTAAAAATATATGGCACTGGTAATATCACCCACAAGAGTGCTTACGGAAGAAGAAGAAGTTCAACATTCAAGTCTTACTGCGCGACATTCTCCTTTAAATAAGCAGGTGAACTACATCTTCGGATATGAGGCTTCGGGAAGTAAAGGAAGACGCTGATCCTATTTGGAACAAACTTTGCTCGCCGTAAGGAAGTAAAAAAAATGGAAAGGTGCCTCTCCGTCCTTTGCATTTAACATTTCCTATTGCCTTCCTCTCGTTCCCGTCAACTTATATTGCAAGGCCCGGCCAGCTCCGCCTTCCACCACTCACTACTCCATCATCCTCAAACTGGATATTATTTTTTATCGCATTTCACTCCAGAGTCTCCTTCCACCATCCTTTCACTCCCGCCCACCACTTCCCCCTCGCTACCTTCCCGACCCGGCAACTCCAGCGCCCGGGAGCTAGTGGGTGGCAGGAGGAGACCATATGAAACACCAATGGAATTTGTAATGCCCTCCCTCCACGTTAAGCGCTCTCGGGGAAATGGTGGCTGTGCATGTGTTGCGGCAAACGAGGGAAAAGAAGTGAAACATGGGGATTAGGGGCGCAAGGGAGTGAAGAAGGCGGAAAGTACCGAGGGGGGGAGGACCGTCCGTCCCCCTGCGCCGCACCCTTGGAACGGACAGACACAAGACTTCTGGGGATATCCGCAAGACACTGAGATTTTTAAATC
Source organism: Hetaerina americana (assembly GCF_022747635.1). Taxonomy (NCBI): domain Eukaryota; kingdom Metazoa; phylum Arthropoda; class Insecta; order Odonata; family Calopterygidae; genus Hetaerina; species Hetaerina americana. The sequence continues at coordinate 37,229,356 of NW_027287538.1, read as the reverse complement.
CCCACAATAATATAAACATTAACTTCAAATTCAAGTCACCCAAATTTGCATATTACTTTGCAAACCGCCGCAGGGGTTCAACGAAGAGGATTTAGGACCGAAGGGAATATTTTAAGACTTGACCAAGTACCATGCCAAGACCAATACCATGCTGGATTAATAACGAAGAAAATCCGGGACTACAAAATTTGAAATAAAAACTCAAATATAATCAGTTGGATCAAAGTGCAACCGTTTTAAGTAGTTTCATAAACATGGTATTTTTGGCAAAAGAGATATTATGTGTTTCGTCAAAAATAAGCAATTTTACAAACTTAGGATAATTCTTTTCAACGCCAAATTTTCCGGATTCAATGGTTTTTAGAGAAAATTACATTGAATTGAAATCTAAATTCGGTCAACAGCTGAATAATTATATATGCTCTAGTACTGCAAAATAAGTTAACAACTTTTAATTTCAGATACGATCATGTAATTAAAAGGATGAGTAGGAAATATATTATTAAACCATTAATTAAATGAAATACGTGTACATTTAATGCACCCCACCGGTTTGGGGTGTAAAAAAGGTACCAGCGTTTGGTTGGTTTTACAGGCATACTCTTGTTCTTCCCATTTTGCTTTAGCCTAAGTCTGACATTCCGTGTTAATGCCACTATCACCCAGTCAACAATAAAATTTAGTACCAATTTGCTGTAGAAGGATAAATGTTAAAGAAAAACTTCGGGTAACGGGTAACTCTTATCATAGGTTTTCTATTAAACGTTAAATTAAAAAAATATGTTCATATATATATATATATATATATATATATATATATATATATACACGGTGTGTTCAAAAAAAGACAGGACTGATTTTATAACTTGTTTATTTCGACGGATACAGCTTAATCGACCTTACCACCCCCAAATTACATGCCTTGGCTGACGACACACCTTTGCCAACGATTCTTCCAGCTCTCGAACCCTGCGTGGTAAGTACAATTACTTTTAATGTCCTCAATAGAGTCGAATCGGTGCCCTTTCAAGGTTGGCTTTAACTTTGGTAACAAAAAAAGTATGAAAGAGCCACGTCTGGAGATTAGGGTGGCTGCGGGATCACGGAAGTTCCGGTTCTGGAGAAAAACTGTGTCACGATCAGCGCCGTGTGAGCCGGTGCGTTATCGTGGTTAAAACACCGTGCATTGTTTCTCCACATGTCTGGCCTCTTTCGCCTCACTGCGACCCTCAGCCTCTTCATAACCTTTAAGTAGAAATCTTTGCTGACGGTTTGATCGTGAGGGACGTATTCTTAATGAATCAGCCCTTGCCTATCAAAGAAACACACAAGCATGACCTTCACATTGGACCGGAACATACTATACGTGCTTTCATTGGTCGCGGAGAATGAGAACCTTCCACTGAGAAGACTGGGCCTTTGTCTCAACATCATAACTGTTATCCCAGGATTCGTCACCGGTTACGTTGGTTTTTAGAAACTCTTGGTTGGCATCGGCTCGATCCAGGAGTTCCTGACAAATCGTTCACCAATTTGGCATCGTCTATCGAAGTGGAAGACCGCCCCGTTCGCGAATCTTCATCTGCCGAGGTTGAGCCTGATTTAAAAAGACTGTACCACTCAAGACACTGCCTTCGACTCATAGCGTCATTAAGAAAGGCTTGCTGAATCATACCAAATGTCTCCGTAGCACTTTTGCCTAGTTTAAAACAAAATTTCACGCACACACGTTGTTCCTCTAGCTCCTTCATTGATGCCGTTGTAAGCAGCGATAAACAAGCTAAGACACGTGCCGCTGCTGCTGCGTAGCGACTCGACGTAAACAAACGCAATGCCTCTCGTTTTAGTCGCCAGATGTGACGCTAGATGGCGTATTGGGTCTCGTTTCGATCCGTAGACCGGTTTTTGTGGAATAAAATCATTCCGTGTTTTTTGGATCGCAATTTTTTTTTAGCATAAGGGTGTGTGTGTATACATACTCTTATATACATAAACATATACACACACCCTTAGGCCACTCACGCAATAGGTATTCCTGTTTTCTCCTTCTTGTTACTTTCCTTAAATTATTTTCCTTAATAACCTTTTTTGCCTGGAGATGTCTTCATCTGACACTTTTTTCCGATTAAGTGCTGCAGTTGCCTGGTCAAAAATGAATCATCACTGTATGCAGTCAGGGTGAGAGTATTATCTACAGTATGAAAGTAAGACTTTTGTGCGCAATACACTTTCTGACGCATTATTTATTTATAATGTTTAGTAAAACTCTTCAATCAGGCCAATCTTGAATAAGGAGAGTGTTTGAAATTGCGGAAAAAATAATTTCAATGTTTCAAAATCATAATGCGTGAAAATTGCCGGCTTTAGTCCGCGACATGAGAGATAAGATTTCGCCCATTGGCTGTTCCTGAGTTTATTAAAAAAGGAAAATTAGAAAATTCAATGTTTATGACATCGAGGAAAAAAAGGAGAATCATTCGGTCTTCGGAACGAAAATAACTCTTGCGAAAAAATTTAGGGATAGGACCCAATTTCATGAGGAACGAGTAAGTTTCCTGACGCGAATATGGTTTCGTCCATTCACGACGAAAAATACATTCAAACGTGTGTCCAAAATCCCTCACACACGCGCGCACAGAGCTACCCATCACCCAACCTTGCGGAGAGAAAGCGTCAGTTTTATTTTTGCCGCATGCTGGTGCTGATATCGTGGTGGATCCCCGGCGTGATGGTTCGAGCACAGCGGATGTTGAGTCCTCATTAAACTCGTGCCAAGTTTCTGAGTCGGGAAATAATATCTCGCCGTAGAAAGCAACAACTGCCGCGAGGCTCGTTTAACAAGCTAGAGGCAAACAGCAGAGGGTAACGTGTCTGCGTCATCCTCCGTATCCATTCTACTCCAAATCAATGACGCTCGCAGGCTCATGAAACGACACATCGTATCACCCATCGTTTCCATGTGGGCACTCAGGTTACCGAAGGTACACATAACAGAGATAAGATAAGATTCAATAATAATGCTTTCTACACAAAGGCACTGGGGTATTTCTTTGTGTATGTGCGCACACATACACATACACAAGCATACAAATATATATATATATACATATATATATATATATGTGTGTGTGTGTGTATATATATATGTATATATATGTATATATGTGTGTATATATATATATATATATATTTATAGATATATGTATATATGTGTGTGTATATATATATGTATATATGTGTGTATATATATATATATATATATATATACATATAAATACAGTAATCAACCCGAAGGCCGGTTTGGTAGGCGATGGTAGAGTTCACCCAGTTCTAAGCCCTTTACGGCGTGTGCATTTCACACATCAGGTTAGGGGTGCCAGTTCCTTTCCCTGTGCCGGTAATGATTTCCCAGGCAGACCTGGTACCCGAGAAATCACAAAGCTTGGGTGGAGCTGTAGGTACCCAGAGAGGCTTGCCCAGGAATCGACCCCGGGCCCCATGAAATATCTTTTTATGCAGCATCCCCAATGCAAGATAGGTTAATTCACATCCGGCGTACTTTTCTTCTCCTTGAGCCGAGCGTTTAACAGCCTAGCTTTTTAACATTTTAGTAACGAAATGCGAAAATGCGAAAATTTTAGTCTGCGAAAATTTTCTAAAGCTCTTCATGACCGAGTGTAAAAGCTTAAGGCTTTTCTAAAATTATTTCGATTTGTGGTTTCAATTTTTGATGCCTAATTAGAGTTACTCCTAGATAATTTATATCAATCGTTTGGCTCAACACTTCGCCCATTTAGTAGTTCTCGTTCGATCTTGCAGTCCTCCCTTTATGGAATGAAACTAGTTCTGTTTTTCCAGCATTTATGGCCATTCAGTTTTGGTTTGCCCAATTTTAAATAATATATGGGTAATTTTGTAATAAATTGCCATCGTTTATTGGTTTTATTTCTCTGTAAATAATTTAACTATTTGCAAACATTTTGAGGGAACTTTTTATATTCTCCAATGCCATTCATATAAATTACAAAGGTCCCAGTAGACTTTCTAGAGGTACACCAGAAAATGCATAATATTTCTCCGAATAAACGTTATTGACTCTAAACTGAGTGATCGACCTTACAAAAAAGGAACCTCCTATTGACTTATCCCAGGCTGACTTATTCATCTGTAAATATATTTCTCCTATACAATTCAAACTAATATACGCTTCTGTTCCTTATTCTTTTAATATTCCATGTCTTCTGATTATCCTCTATCTCGTTCACCAACGGCCTTAATGAGTTATCTCTTACTCTCAAAGCACACGTCCTTGTTTAACATAGTTCCTTTCAAACCTACCCAAAGATCACCAACACTTCCGTTAACGAACTAATAATCCCATCTGCCCTTTTTCAAGGCAAGAATAACCTCAAATGTGCCTTTAAGTAGCATTTCTAAATTTTAGCTTGCAACTTTTCTGAGCTACTATCTATTTTCCCGGGCTCGTCATGGCGTGACAATATATGGCAAATACCTTACAGTGGTGGGGCTTGGGTAATATTAGCATAACTATCACGGTAGCCATGCTAACGAATCACAACCATAGTATGCTTAGAATAGTGAAGTCCGTTTCAGGGTAAAATAATATTTTGGCTTTCCAGAGGATATGGCAGCTAATGTGCAAAATCCAACCGCTATAGTGCATGCAATAGCAAGAAATACTGTGCATGACCCGGCTGATGAAAATGCTTTCTTTCTTGCATATCATATCAAATACTCATTCAAGTCAAACAAAGACCTTAAACGATCGATTGTAGAATACATACGAAATAGTGACCCAAAGTCATACGTCAGAGCAACGCTAGGTGGACTATCTTCACCAGGCATTTGAAAAGTTGGCGTCAAATGGAGGAATAGCTAATGAACGAATAAACGTCGACGTGAGCGACGCGTGAAAAAATACTTTTTCTTTTGAATGAGTGCGACCTTGTTGAAAGAATAATTGTATTTGGGAACAAGGAAGGTCTGATTGGCATTAGAATAGATGCCTCTTCTAACCAGGTATGCATATATAGTATGTCTCGCAAAAACTGATAATTACGTCACAACTTGTCCTATCCTATTCAGAGAGATTCGCTAAATTCATGGAATCAAGGTCGCCAACTTTACGTCTAATTCTATTTTGGAAGAGTGATAAAAGCTTGTTCCGCATCAAAACATCTTCCTTAGATTTATTTAAAAATCTTATTTTTATCACTTCCCTCTTTCGGAATATTTCAATACACATCATCATACACTTCCGCTGAGTATCTAACACATTTAGAACATCATTAACAAATAACTGGAAGAAAAAAACGAAATTTTTTTGTCTTAAATGTTTTTGATTTTACTTAGCGATGTTTCAGCACTCCAAACAATAAATAAATTATTAAAAAGCAAGCCAAATCCCTAGTACTACCGAAATCCTTTGAATTTGCTGGATAGCACAGAGGTATTTACGCTTTTCTGCTACATCCGTCAAATGGGCCGTGAACGATAAACTTGCTACATGTAATGGGCATTAGTGGTGTGCACGTAACCTTGTCGGAAAAAAAAGTGAAAAGGTTCCCTTTAAATGGCGAGAGAGAATGGTCACGATCAAAGCCCCATGTACAGTGAATGTATTCATGCCTCCACTCTATATAAAAAGTTCTCTGCCAAGAGGACGAACGGGAATGCCCTTGGAAGCAATTAAGGCAATTAATTTTATTCTCTGGGACGATTCCAAAACCAATGGCGACAGAGAATGGATTCGACGTGAAATACGACCGAATGAATGGAATATTAAAAATAACGTAAAAGGTCCAACTTTGTGTCACATTCTGTTTCGCAAGGTGTATGAAAAGGCATCATCTTATTACACCCCAAAAGGGAAAATGGTATTTGGACCAATTCCCATTCCCCATTCCCGTCAACCCATCAGCCCGCAGTGCATGTCACTCAATTAACGATGTCAAATTTTGAAGCAAGCATCATCCTTGGGAATAAATAATAATACAAATATAAAGAGGGAATTGTACATTTATCACGCGGGTAAAGATCAGGCTTATGTTTCTTGTCCTTATACGAAGGCTGATCGCTTTCAACTCCCATTCAAAATTATAACGCGCGTTACACACACAGTGCCTATAGTGCACATGAACATGAGTTGGATCAAACATGAAGAAATAGGATCTCATGGCTATCTTTAAGTACTACTCATTGTATTCTGCAAGTATCGGGTGAAATGAGTGTTCATTTTCTAAGCAAATCTTTATGATACTACGGATATTCCCAAAGTCACCATTTTTTTAAACATTTAACAAAACGGATGCATAATATCGCAAACAGCGAAAATTATAAATCTAAAGGAATTTAAATAGGCTTCACGTCATTTGGGCATGGACTACCGAAGTTCTCAACACTCTCTTGCGTTGAGATTCTATCTGGAGACTACAGCACATTGAGGATATCTGAAGACGGTATTTAATATTAAGAAGCCAATTTACTCACGCTGAGCAGAAATAAAGTAATAAACTCTACGCTATAGTGTTTTTTATTGTAGCATGCGGGTGAGAGTTTGTTCATTCATGGCTGAAATAGTTTTAAGAGAACCAGTAAAACCTATACCTTTATGAAACGGGAATATATTAATGACAGATAAAATCTTAAAAATCGAGTAAACCTGAAAAGGTGCAGAATTCGCGTCCCTAACGCTGTTAATGTAGGAATTAAGAGACTTGATAAATGACAGTATAAAAACATAAGGTGATGAGGGTTAAGTTGAGTGTTCAATGGTGAAGTACATTGCACTAAGTGTTCAAAAACCTGTTCACAACACATTTTGTCTCTTTGCTTTCAAGAGCTCTGGTTTTCTAGATGTCCTCAACAGGTTTACTCTTAAATAACATTCTCATTTTGTTACAAATAAAGCTGCCTCGGATATCCAAAAGACTTATGGAATATTCCAAAGGCGGTCAACTACAATAAATTATATTTTGCCTTTTTTTACATTTCCATTAAATTGTTTCATTTTTGTCAAAACTGAAGTCAAATATTTGGAAAACTAAGATTTAATTTTTTTATGAAATTCTAATGCTATCGATAAACCATTTCATTTATTTCTACCAGAAATTATAATAAAAACAATGCTGGTCACAACCCTTCTCGTTAAATGATGTCCCATGTTTAACTAATTTTTATTGGTTACTTAAAATAAAATTACACGACTAAATTTCTCAAAATAACATGCAGATGTACCAACTTTGCAATGCACAGAATCCCTCAAATTCTCAAACATCCAATTCTAAATTTTCAAAGACTAAATATCTATAAAGAAATTAATCATTTTTGAATATTCTTCTGAAAAGGATACACATAATAACGCACATTATATTTGAAAATAAAATTTCTATGATAAACTTGATCCAAATGTTTGTTGAGATTGAATATAGATGGTAAACATAAAGGTGAAAGTTTTAAATAAATGTAGTGTGAGGCTCAAACTTAAATACCTGAATTCACGAATACAACTCGTGAAGCAGATTCCATTTTACAGCTTCAATCCCTAATTGAAGTGAAGCTAAATTAATAAAGATACCATTCACTTCTAGACTTATAGCGGAAGTACGTCACTTCCAAAAATGTAAAGAGAATTTAAGCGTCACAAAATTTACCACAAATATTTACATTGACCGACTAAGATAAAACTATGAAAGAAAACGAAAATTTTAATCCGTACGGAAGAGTCATATTTTTAGATATTTGCAGATGAAAGAAATCGGACCACATCTCCCAATGATAAAATTTCATACGATCCTCTTAATACTTGTCAAAGAGGGGTACAAAAGCGGAAACACTTGTGTCGCTTTCTTGAAATGCATTACTGATAATGTATTTCATTTTCTGGGAAATTTTATTATTTAAACGGAAACGGACAAGTGTATGGAATGTTAAACCAGATAAACGTGAAAATTATCGATAATTATGAGCCTGAATATTATTATTTGGGTTGGAGTTATTTGTTTGAAGTATTCCAATTTTGACTGAGGTTTTGAATCAAGAAAACAATCATTTATCCAGACCGTCGGACGAGTCGAGCCGATATGAACAGATGTTTACTCCTCTAAGTCCGGCTCGAGTTTTTTTTCTATGCCTTTTTTTCTGCCTGCGTCACATTCTGAAATAATACAAGTACTTCCCTACCCCCGAGCAAAGTCGAGAGAAGGAAAAAATTACCAAATAAATTTTTTTTAAATATGTACACCGCAATCAACATACATGGGGATTGCCAATTGTGTATTTATTCTTTGCAATTGAATACTCGATTTGCAGCTCGTGACATATACATAATTGAACACAGTGAGACAAACCATTTTAGCTTGTACGATAATTAAAGAGTGTGACGCACTAATTATTTTATTAAATTATTTCCCTTGCACTTATGTCCACTCATCAGCATTTGCCTAAAATAGTAACTTAATATAAAATTAAAACAGTGTATCCCGCGCAAGTATACAAGACTAGACAATTAAATGATGCCAATCCGCACCTGAAAGGAACTACTAGCTCAGTTGATTATCTGAGCTTCGCTCAGTTGATTTTTCTCAAAAAGATAGCGTGAAGATGAAGGCTGAGTTCTCTTTAAGGCTGAGTTTTATTTAATGAAGGTGAAATTTGATTGAGTTTCTAACTGTAAAGCAGGGATACACATGGAATACCTACCTACATGTATAAATACGTTTCCACGTATGAAATGAAAATCATGGGAACCAAAACATTCAGTTCCTGGAATGAGACGGCAATCAGCGTAAGCTACGATCATGTGGTTGGCGTTTCTTGAGGAAACACGCCTCAATGCAACTCGGCAGAAGTTGAGTTTACCCGATTTCACACTACGCTCCCAATTCCGCAGAGCGAAAGCAAATTCAACCAGAATGCATCGAATTAGCGGCGCCAGAATGCATGAAATTCAACGCCGCACACTCCGCTGAGCCGAAGCACAGGTACAGAGCACACAGAACACACAAACATGCATAAGGGTCGTGGGTACTGAATCGGAAAAGTGAAGAAACTGATAATGTTACGTGCTACCCAAAAAATAATTTAGGTAAGTGAGTTTATCCTAATTGTGAATAATTAATTACTTTATTAAATGATGGAAATACTTTAGTTGAGAAACCACACACGATGTAAACAGATGTTATAGATATGTGTTCTGGATCCGTGGAAAAAATACAAACTTCAAAATAAAACATACACATATCACATGGGATAAAAGGCTTAAAGTAAAAAGTACCGAGTAAATTGAGAAATGCAACGGACAGATTTGGGTCCTCATGAAGGAAAAGTGATAATAAGAATGAAATGAATTCATTTCTCAATTATGATATTGGATATATTTAATTTCATTATAAGGACAGGGTAACAATATTGTTGGGAAAAAAGATTTATATTAAGGGCGCATCATAAAGGGTATATTTGTCCAGTATTGGTTTTTCGGAATTTACCTATAAATTACGCTACTACCACAACTGAAAACACAGGATTAAAAAATTGCTCATTTCTCATCTTAAGAAATATTTACCAAGATAACATCTCATTGAATCTTCATCTTCCTAAAAGCACAGTGGTAAAAATTTAGTTCACTTCTAATCAAAGCCATTAAAAATTCCAAAATCATATCGATGTCATGGGATCCTTATAATCTTACAATTTACATATTCTAAGACAAACACTCATTGGAGAAAAACCTCAAATCTCTGGTTCTGGAAAAGGTCATCTAAGATGCATGTACACACAGCAGAATGGCTTACTTTATGCAAATTGTCGGGCAAGAATATTCAGGTTTTTCATTGGTTTCATTATCATGAAATACCATGAAAATGCATAGCATTAACATGCATAAAAGATTTAAATTAAAAAAACAATATATGCTTTACAAGTGTCAAAACTAAGCAAAATTACCAGTAAAATTCAATTTTTATGAAAATAATTTAAGACTAACTTCAAATTTTTATGAATTGCGAAAGCCTGGTTTTGTACACTGCGGAAACGAGGTTATTGAATTAGGAAGATAGGCATGTATATACGTAAGAATTTTGATATGTGGGTAGGGAGAAGGATGGAAAAGGTGAAATGGACTGCAAGTCAAACGATTTAGGAGGGAGTGTAGGTAGTAAATGGGGAAGTGTAAATATGGTCGGGGGAGAGAGGGTTGTTGGGAGAAATCAAAAAGTATTAGAAAAGATGGATGCTGAGTGTTTTCAGGGGATGTTGAAGGCTTTGATAGAGGGGTGAATGCTAGGCAAGCGAGGAAGGAGTAGGCGTAGAAATAGGTAGCTAAACGGAATGAAGGGAGGAAGGAAGTTCGCAGAATTGAATAGGGGCCTAGTGTACCAGGCTTGCATGCCGGGCTGTGTTTTCCCAAGAGCGCCAAGGGAAATATCACTGCAGCGTTTAGTGGCTTGTTACCATCGAAAACCTACACCGGTAAACCATAAACACAGTAATCAACCCAATGGTCGGTTTGGTAGGTGATGGTAGAGTTTACCCAGTACTAAGCCCAACGGCGGGTGAAATTCAAACATCAGGGTTAGGGGGGCCAGTTCCTTTCCCTGTGCCGGTTATGGTTTCCCAGGAAGATCTGATACCCGAAAAATCACATAGCTTGGGTGAAGCTGCAGGTGCCCAGAGGGGCTTGCCCGGGAATCGAAACCGGGACCCTCCGGTCAGTAGTCCAACGCTCTACCCCGTGGACTACCTACAGTGGTAGATTACCAATAAAAATAATAATTAATGGAGAAATCAAATCAAAAAGGATTCAATCATCTCCGATCTTGGAATTTTCGGCTGCAAGGCCAAGTTAGCCCGATTAAAACCTTGATATCTTCATTTTATATTATACTTTATCCTCAGTACCTTATCTTATATCAGAAACTAACATTGACATGAAGCGCCGATCTATTTTCATTTGTTAATTAATTGCAAACATGATCATTGCCCATTATCGACAGATTTACGAGATGTGAACATGGGGAAGAGGGGAAAATTAAATTGGACGGAGCAAAAAACGACTGTATTTTAGCCACAGGAATGAATGACATAAGGTTCGTGGGAGAAATTCAAATAAGGTAGGAAAAATATATTGAGATCATATCGAGTGGAAATGGAATTTTGAATACTGTGATAAAGAAGAGCTTTGGGTAAACATGGAATTGGGAGGAAGAGATTAGGCATGTATGACGAATGTCAGAAAGTATCGTAGACTTTACGAGCAGTAAATTGTAATGCAGGTTTTCGAGTTTTTAATAATTGTCATACTATTTGACGATGATAAAGCTAGCGGCGCTTACATAGGTGATCAGTCCTTGACCGGTAGACTACTCTCAAGAAAATTCTCAACGCTTTTTAATTCCTGACGTTCTTAGAAGAAAACAAAGTTTGCACTGAGTAATATTACGCCTGAGCGTGCCCCATTTGCGCAGGAGCCGCCAGTTTCTAATAAAAATAAAGGGCTCATTTTCCACATACAGTCCACGCAGATAGAGTTTAATCGTGCTTACGTCTTTCACTTTCCGCTCCGACTTCCGACCCGACCGGAACAAAGTTCGGGTCGGGTAGAAAAGGGTTTATTCCCGGGGAACTACATATTCCGCAATATCCGAAACCTTTTATCACACGAGATCTTTAATTCCTGAAATCATCAATGCCTATTATTCCAACACACCGCCATGAAAACTCGAAAAAACCGACTTTGGCATTAGGGACCCTTTCCCTCACGTCATCAGACTACCCTACGCCCTTTCCCCTCGTTCCCTCCCCGTTGCAGGACACAAGAAATTCCACCTTCGTGAAACATATATCATTTTTCGGAGGAGGGGAGGGGGGAATGGGCAAGGGTGAACGTAGTCGGGAGAACCGTAGAGTCCTGCGGGGAGGCTAGAAACCAAGGGGGCATGGGTCGGCTTGGAGATAAAGAGGAAGGAGGCTTGGAGCATGGACGGATCCGGGAAGGAAGGTGAATGGGATTTACTTATCGCAATGTAGCCATTTTAGTGGTGATGGAGCCGGCCGGAGCACTGACACATAAAACAATCTTTATTCGCCATTGGCCCGGCCACTGCCTCATCCCATTCGTCCTACCCGTGAAGTTAGCCACTCAGGTTCCAAGCGGCACCATCCACTTCTTCCCATCCCCCCTTACTCCATCAGCTAATCCCTGTCCGATCCCCCCACTTCACCTCGCTACGCTAAACGCTGCTCTATACCCTTAGGACTTAGAATGTGTGGGAACATGGACTACGCGGGCGTCTTAAGCAACGCGAGCGTATTTACGAGACTGAAATGCTTTCAAGTAATTTGTTCATGAGGAGAAGTTTAATGACGGTACCGGGTAACGGCTGCAGACGGGGATTTTTAACCTTCATATATGTGTTAATGGAAGGCGGTTTCGGACAGTTGATAAATGCATGGGTCGAACTTTTGCATTAAAAGCAAATAGTGGCATATACTTACACATATAACGCAGCATATTATGTTATTTTAAAAACAATCCCAGCGGTATTTTACGACGAATATGAGCCCTTCCTAAAACTGATCAGCAAAAATAAAATAGAAATGTCATCATGGCGATTATTCTCCTCGTGATAAATAATATAAGACAGAAAAATGTTCGAGAAAAAAAAACTCTCTTAAGGTTCATTTAGGAGAATTACACAGGTATTTATTACGTTATTTCCGATAAAAACCTTTATATTTCGATGAAAGGAAATATTTCAATAATATTTTTCATCCAGATATTGAGAAAAGTTTGATAATGCACACATTTCTTTGAAAGCGAATATTACAAAGGCGGAGGCAATTAGGTGATCAATGAAAATTGTGCTTAGTGTCAAGTTACTTAGGCTTGACTTTGTATTAATTGATTGCCACGAAACTTAATTAAAGCGCTTTTTTCGACATATACAGTGCATTTGATATGGTTGAATTCTGGCGTAAAGAAGTATCTTTTCAAATAACAGATAAAAATTGTTACAATCTGGATTTTCTAGAAGACAATCTGCAATACTTTTTACTGTGGATTGTTCATTACATATTTAATTGCACATTCAAATTCCAGCATATTTTACGTAAAATACGATAACACCATTTCATAAAGTTTAAAGTACTGAAGCAGTAGCAGTCATGGGAAAATGCTTAACAGTTACAAAACCTTTAAAACTTTGCTAAACATTCATAATAAAGCGAATAAGGTGGAGTGAACTAAGGCAGAAACTTCGACACAGTGGTATCATCTAGTCCAAAATTTAAGTTCTCGGTGTATTCTGAGTGAGTGAAACATTTGAAATATAATTGATTTTGTTAAATATCATATTATCTTAAATGACATCAGAGAGAAATTTCTGAATGTCTGCATAACCGTCGAGAAAGGCGAATTATGAAAAAGTGAAAAGGATATGAAATAGGCACGATGTTACGATCATTACATCGAATTTTAGGGAAATAGGGCACTTATTTATTTTATAATCTCTGGGCAAAGAGAAATTATCAGCACAAAAAGGCATCGCCTACTTACCATCCTTTTGCACTTAGACTTGGCGTGAAAAGATGAAGTAATTTCAGTTCTTATTCTAAACGAACATTCGGCAATTTGTTCTTACAAGCAATACGTAAACATTGTAAGACCATCACTGTAGCGTGTTCAGCATTGCTTCTCGTCTAATTGCCTTAGTAGCATGCTATGCCTTCAATTTAATACCGGCAATCCCCCTCAGGCTCCAATACAAGGCTTTTGAGACTCTCCTCCGTGCAATCCCCTGTCCTATCCTTAACCCCCTTGCCCTCCCGTCCCTTGGCTAGTGCAAGTCGGCTTGCCCTAACCCTTCGGAAAACAAAACGAAACCTTCCTCTTCTATCTCTCTCTCTCTCTCTCTCTCTCTCTCTACGAGCATTAAGCTAATACTCATCATTCTGCATCTAATTCCTCGGAAAACAGGGGAACCGTCATAATCTGGAGTCATTAGGCCACGATATAACGAGCAGTCCTCCAACATCCGCTCCCCATTCCGCCCGCCTTCCCATCTTACCCATTCCTCATACTCATCCACACCCTTCCTCCTCCGCCCACTGGCCCACTTCCTACGCAAACCTTCAACCCCCTCCTTCCATTCACACTAGAACGTCCATCACGCTCACAGCGTTTCAGGTAGTTTTAGAACAGCTTTTTTTAATTGTAAAATATATAATTTGAATATACATAGTTTACTTAATCAAATTTGACTTTTCGTGTTCGTGTCAAAAATCTAAATGCCACACCTGCTACTTTCAGATCCATCTCCTTAAATTTCCTACTGACAAAAGATTTATAATGTGGAGATGAATGTTGCTCCTAATGTATCATCCGATTACCTTATTGCTTTTTTTTAAGGACTTGAGGTAATTAAAAACACAAAATGTGCATTGTGCAATTTTTTCCCGAAGAAAAGTTGACGTTATTCATCCTATCTTCGCAGAAATATGCGGTAAGTCGGCTTCAAGCTGACCCAACGGAAATGAAAGCCTTCAAAGAAACTTTAATTACCTGATGCTTGGAAAAACAGACAGCCGGGGACATTTTGGAAATTAATCAGTGCAGTTAATCAAATAGATATTAATGATAGACTAGCGGAACCCCATCGTTGGTCAGGTGCTGAGACTGGCTACATTAAATCAACACATGACTGCATGAAGACTACATATATCAAGCGTCCATATTTAAATCTGCTTGCGAGATCTTTCCTATCAGAGTGAATAAGTAAATATCCGTAGATATGAAATCCGTTATTAAAGGAATGAGGCTCCATGAGTAATTTTTACCAGCTAAAAAAGGGAAAAAGGAGTAAATTTGAAATTAAAGGGGTTTTAAAGCTAAAAAAGAAGTCAGAGAAAAATGTCTTGCTCGTATTGTTATAGGCTACGTAAATGACTGCAATTAATTCTGCCCGATTGTATGATAGTGCACACGCGTAGGAAGGGGTACATCTTTAGAAAAAAACGTCGTGACCCGACCCGTTCTGCCCCTTAAGTCTGTTTATAATTAAAGTTTTATTTTAAAATGACAAAAGATGAAATAAATATGTATTCAGTTAACATGAATGATATTTTTATTTTGAATTTGATATTTTTATTTTGAATTTTGATATTTTATTTTGAATAAAAGTGGAACTCAAAATAAAATTACACCAGTCACACATTTGACGAGGTAATATGAATGTGAGTAAACAATACCATAAATATAGAATTGCACCGATAAATCCTATTCATATTTACATACATCAAGGAATAATCAATTTTATCTTAATATAATTTCTGAGACGGAGGTTAAACCAGTCAGGTAAAGTTAACATACACGGAAGTGGGTCGAAAAATCTTTTTTCAACCTATCACTATTATATTGTGCACCATAATATTGTTCAATATAATATTGTACAAAGGTCAGATGTAATATCTTACTTTGGGAACATTTATTGGGATTAGTTATTCTTTCTTTACATTGCAAGGAAAAAACAACTACAATCTATTCGTCCCGAAAATAAACGCGTGAATCGTACCCTTTAATTTCTTTCTGTGCTTTTATCGCACGAATATGGCTCCAGTACGTGCTTCATTTGGATATTGCATTGCCTGTAAAAGAAAGAGAAGGAGGATTCAAAATATATTCTGGCTTAATGTTCCACATTTTAACCCTTAGGGTACCGAGTTCTTGGCTAATGCTCCCCGAGGCTCCCTCTCAAGCAGTCCCCTAACACTCTTGCCACCACCACCTCCTTGCTCGCTGGGCCAACGGGTGTCTTCCCTCTCCCTCACAACCACGCCCCCATTCCCTGCGTTCCTCGCATTCCTCCTCGCCCCTCCCTTCCCCTCCTCCAAACATCACGCCTGGATTCAAATACGCCCCACCTCAAGGAGTTCTTTCCAACCCACCCACTCCTGCCCCTTCAGTTCCGTCCTCACCCTCAAGCCCCTCGACCGTTACCTATATACACTCTAAGCCTATTCCTTCCGCCGTCTCTCCCCTCCCTCCGTCGACTCCCTTCTCGCAAATCCGGAATTAATTTCCCTTCGCACCGTTCTAATCCCTGCCTCTTCTTTTAATGCGATAATTTTTCATTCCTCTCCGTGTCAATAGGAGTGGGGTCAAGGATAAGGAGGGGGCAGGCCGGAAGGATGGTGGGCACCATGAGTCTAAGCGCTATTTGAGGAATTAAGGAAAGTAATTTAAAAAAAAGCATCAAAGGGTAATCCGTGTGTCTTATTTTTTGGTAAAAGCCGACTCCAACTGAATGGAATGAGAATGCTAAGACAACAAAAGGCTGAAATCCTCTTGGATCTAAAAATAACCTTATAACTAATAACGCCCTTATTACGGCGCAATGACAGCGATAACAAACTAAAATGTGGAACAGATTTCTGCCTTGATTCAAATTTGGGCAATACTATGCGAAACTACTTAAACGTAAGAATTAATGACATTGTACTCAATCATAAGAATAATTTCATATTTTAATCATGGTCATTATGATACAGTTCTTTATATTTGGTTATAGTTCGCAAAAGCTATCTCCGAATTGTCCTAACTGCGTAAAACTAAGTAAAATAAAGCTCATTGACTTTTTAAGTGAGCAAAAAATCTTTAACTGGTCATGGGAATTCCTCTAAAAAATTAAAATTATTAACATGCAAAGAAGCAGGAATATACATCCAATAATGTCATTTAATAGATATAATGTAACAAGGTGATAAGTGAGAGAGAGTATAAAGTGAACTGGAGACATTAAATTCTAAAATCTTACAATGAATGTAACCATCCACAACGGTAATTTGCAGAATTAGGAACGCTAAGATTCATGTCTACTCCAGTAATTGTAAAATAACTACTCATTTACGGAAAAGGATTAATTCCACATTCTAGTGAGATTCGGGTACTTTCCTATTACCTTGTCTGCTGTGAAAATCTTGATATTTGAAAATCAAAGTTGATTTAAAAAATATTTTATAACAGTCTTCTTAATGTTGGTCTGCCCTTTGATGCGGGAGTAAAGCACTTGAAAAACTGCAGTGGCACTTGCCATGCGGATTTCCCCGCCAATGGCCCCGGAAAATGCTGAAGTTCGCAGAAATTTCAATATAGACGTGAAGCCCCTTCTCCCCGATATATGTTCCCCCAGGGCCCTTTTATAGTCGCGGCATGGGGCGCAGATTTGAAATGCCGTCGTGACACTCGGACTGAGAAATATAACGCCAATATGTGCAACGCGGGACCACAGGATTTCCAGCGCACCGATTGGCGCATTCATAAAAAAAATAAACCTTATCTCAGGGATTTACTGCATTTTTGCGTGCAAAACCATTAAAGAAATGTTTGAAAAAAAAAGAACTTCAAGATTTTTAAGCAGCTTTAAAAGCTTTACAGCGTTTGGTATTCATGCCGATTTTTATTAAGGCACCGGAGCCAATGTGTGTTTGCATGTTAGTTATGTTCGGAAAATCCCATTGAGGGAATCACATATAAACAACGCTGTTTCCATTACAATTATTTTTGCCAAAAATCTGTTAAAATTACATTCCTGATCATCAGATTTTTTAGTTTTTATCTTCAAATTATATAACTTTTTCAGTTTAAAATTAACCACAAATTGGTATTCAGCCTGAGATATTGAGTTGCAAAACAATATTTGAAGACAGCGAAAAGAGTCGGAAATTATAGATAGAGATTATCAATCAAAAGTAAAGTTTTTTAAATAATTTCTCCAGTTGTAGGGTCAAAGCGGGCAGAGAACCTCCTTACTCAACAAATTAAATCCTTAATAGCTCGTTTAGGGAACTAATCAAATTTACTTTTTTATAGCCAATCCGAGGTTTACGAAAGGTGTGATTTCACCCATAAATTGAGATTATTGTGTAGCTAATTTCGAGACGGTGGGTTGGTATCTAATAAAAGAGGGTTCTTTCCATCCTGAGCACAATATTTCTTCATCACCCATTGTAATTTGACTTAAAAATATTATTTTTAACTTATATAGGGCCTAAGAACTTTATAATTACGAGACAACTTAAAGTTGCAGCCAATATGAAAATCAATGGGTACATTAAAAAATTTAGGATAGGCATGATAGAATTTATTTAAGCAAAACCACTCAGGGAAGTGCAATTTTCAGACCCTTTAAATTACTAGTCAAAGAGACAGAAGTATAACATGTTTAGTGTCCCATGACTAGCGGAACGTTTACCACGCTCAAAAGCCAAGAATACACGCTGATGAATGAACGAGGAAGTTACGTGAATAAGAGAATCAATAATCTTCGACGATATCATTGCATTGAAGATGATTATGAAAAAACCTCGAAAACTGTATAACATTTCCTTTGATCATTTTTTTCTCAAGTAGTATCAATGTACATTATTTTCAAAATATCTATAGGAGCCACCAGTACGCCGAGAACTGGGTAAATATGAAAACATTCGTTGGCATTCAATGGCCAGCAGGGACTAGGAGCCTGATAATTTTACACCTGATGCCCACTGAGTCCAACACAACGAAAATTTTCACCATTCCCCAAATTTTGAATTGCCGATGAGTACTGGCAGAGCTTTGAAAATGATAGAACAGGAACGTGAGCTGACTTCTCGCGTTCCTGCCTATCCGCGTGTGCCCACGTCAGTTTTCTACAGGGATCGCACGCTACTGGAGAAAGGATTCTGGCTCTCCGACCCTGCCAGAACTCGACACGTCCAAAGGTTCCTTCGAACTGGGAGAGAGAAGTAGCCCCGCGTGGATGTGCGCGTCTGTGAGGGAGAGAGGGAGGGAGCTGGAGATGTGACTGGGGATGGGTGAGGGGGATGGCAGGTAGCCGCCCTTTTGAGCCATGACTTACGGCTCGGTTCGATCACCTGGCCGGGGAGAGCTGGGAGGTAAGAGGTGCCAGCCAGCTCTAACTCCACCACGCCCCTTGGCCCTTCCCCACACCCGCTCTTCCGATTCCTCCAAAAGGGGGATCGCAAAAGGGAAGGGATTAGCGACGCTAGGGAGGACGACCGGGAAAAGAGAATGGATGAGGGTGCATGGCAAGGGGTGCTCTCTCTCTCCTCCTCCGGCGACAGAATCCGGTGGACCGGAGCGAGAGAGGAAAAATATAATGGAATGATTTATTCTGCGCGACCCACACGGGACGAGGAGGGTGGCACAATTAATTTCTCAGCGACCGTAAATATTAGCAAGTCGTCCACAACGGAAGCAGCGTTTTGTAATTGGCCTGGAAATCGAGACGTAGGTGGGTACTCCATTAAAGGTTAAAAGGGTATGCAAAGAAAATGCATAAACAGATACCGCTCACTAAGCGACCAAAAACCTACCCCTGAGGGCGTTCAACTAAAAATAATCAATAATATCATCATTCCTGCTATGAGCGAAGTATTCACCTTGCTTCAAAACCAAAATATATCTTAACACCATCCAGGTACTTGAAAAATAATAAGTAGCAAACACCGCTGTACGTATATTATTATTTTAAACATTCCTTCCCATTATTTTCAAGGAATTTCCGAATATTTGAACACAATGCCCTTCTCCAAAAATCCAAGCAATTAGCATCACATACTTCACCAGTTCCCAACTCTAGGGGCGGCTGATGAGTGGATGAACGAAAATGAGGCCTATACAATGGTTCTGGAGCGTCCCATTACGGAGGCCATTCATTAGCCGGAAGACAGCGCAAGCTCAGACGGTTCCCGAGGCACCGTCCGACGTCGACTTGTTTACATTAAGCCATAAAGCTTAATTTGGTTTAAAGGAGCCAGGTTGCGAAGAGTCCAGCATCGAGGCGTATAAAAAAATAAAGAACTCGGTGGGAGCAATAAAGTGTACCGAATACGGCGAGAAGAACGATAAAACAATAAGGGCGGCCACTGAGGGCGCTTTGCCGGCGTTCGTCCATTCTGCCCCCTTCCCCTTCGTCAACCCACAATCGAGTTCTGCGGCCACACCCCCGCCCACCTCACTACCCCTCCCTTCCCGCCATTTTGCCGCGCTCCGAAGAGAAGAGCTGAAGAAAAAAGGATGGTCGGTTGGGAAGCGGAGACGGCAACAAAACAGCCAGTGTGAGGGAGGGTGGGGATGGGCTACTATTTCCTTTTCTTTTTTTTCTGCCCGAACCACTTTCGTCGCGGCAGTCCACAAGGTCCGAGCGAGAGGGTGTGGGAGTCGTAAAACACAAGGGTGGTGGCGGCGACGCGGGAACGGGAGGAGGAGAAGGGGCGCATAAAAAACAGGCGGGAGGGCCAAGGGGAAAGGAAGTGGGAATGGGTGAGAGTTGGAAGAAGGGTAGGGAGAGGGAAAAAATGAGTCCTATTCAGCGAAGGACACTAATAAGTCGCCTCTGACGCACTTCCCCGTCTTTCGCATCCCCCCGCTGGAGAAATTACGACGCTAATCACACGTGACTGAACTGCGGATCACCATCTACACTGGTTATGAGCTTTGGTCACGTTTTACGAGCACGATGTGCGGCACCCTGGAGTACCTATGTAACTCTCGCATTTCGAGTCATTCTAGAGTGGTATCAACGATAGTTACAGTCCTATTGTTCGTTCCTAACTCTGAGTTAATTTAAGTTTGGCTTGAAGTTGCACATGAAACACCTGATTCTCTACGACAACAGCGACTGTTATATATTCATACATATATTTATAATTATTCATTTCGTCAATTTCGTCGAAGTAACGCGGATGAGTTGAATAAAAAACATGGGTAGCAACAAACAGTATAAGAACGCATAAAAAGATGACTCACACGTTATTTCTTAATAATTTTGACGGAATTTAGCTCCGTCTTCCTCAGAAGACACATAATTACCATATATATATATATATATATATATATATATATATACATACATATACATATACATATACATATACATATATATATATATATATATATATATATATATATATATATATATATATATATATATATATATAACGGGAAACCACCTCAATTATCATTCCCTAGAAAAATATGATGGACAATAGAGATATTTTGAGTCCTGGCAACCACGGGGCTCGGCCCAATCGGCCGTGTGTCGTGCCCGGCAGCGGGGGAGGCAAGGCTTCCGCGGTCGTCATCCCACGAAACCCTTGCAAGGGAAAACCAGCAGCAGCAGGACAGAAGACGCAGGAGAAGAAGACAAAATTAGTTAGAATAGGAACGTGGAATGTCAGGACAATGATGAGGACAGGGAAATTGGAGAATGTTAAGCGAGAGATGGAAAGGGGAAATATAGATATTTTAGGTCTATGCGAGGTGAGATGGAAAGATAGCGGGGATTACTGGAGTGATAAGTATAGAATAATATACAGCGGTGGGGACGAGAGCCAACGAGGGGTTGCCATAGTATTAAATGAAGACGTAGGAAGAAGCGTAGTCAACATAGAGCAGGTAACGGATAGAATACTACTAGTGGAGATAAAAGCAGAACCGACGAACTTAGTTATTATTCAGGTATACATGCCACCGAGCAACCATAAGGAAGAAGAGGTCGATAAGATATACGATCAGTTAGAGGACATGATCGCGTGTGTTCCTGCAGGGAAACATTTGATAGTGATGGGGGATTGGAATGCGACGGTAGGCGAAGGAAGAGATGGTGATGAGGTGGGCGACTACGGTTTAGGCACGAGGAATGACCGCGGGCAGAAAGCAGTTGAGTTCTGCAGGAGACAGGGGTTAGTCATCACCAACACTTGGTTTAGACACCACAAAAGACGCAGGTATACATGGAAAATGCCAGGTGACTCAGGAAGATATCAGCTAGATTATATCCTGGTTAGACACAGGTTTAGGAATAGTGTGATAAATTCCCACAGCTTTCCGGGAGCGGATGCGGACTCAGACCACAATTTAGTTGTTATGAAATGTAGTGTACGTTTCAAAAAGATAAGGCAGGGGCGGCGAGTTAGAAAATGGAATGTAGAAGCATTAAATGGGTTGAAAAGGAAGGAATACAAACAGGCGGTAGAGAAAATAATGGAGGATGGTAAAGGGCTTAGTACTATCGAAGAAAAATGGGAAATGATCAAAAAAGGGTTGTCTAAAGCCGCAAAAGACACTATTGGAACCGTTAACGCTAAAAGGACTAGGAAACCATGGATCACGGATGAGATGATTACAAAGATGGATGAGCGGCTAAAATGGAAGAATATAAATACAGAATTAGGCAAAATGAAGTACAAAGAATTGAACAATAAATTGAGGCGGGCAACAAATAAGGCAAAAGACGCATGGTGGAAGACGCAGTGCGAGGATATGGAAAGTCTCCAGAGGAAGGGCGAAATCGGTGCGCTCTACAGCAAAGTTAAATCGTTATCGGGAAGTAAGAAAGGAAGAGCTATGCTAATAGTTAGAGATAAGGCGGGTAAGATAATAGTTGACGCAGGAAAGATCCAAGATAGATGGAAGGAGTATATAGAAGAACTGTATAGTAAAGAACTCAGACCAACACAGTTATACATTGAAAAAGAAAATGACGGAGAGGAAGACAGCTTAGGTCCAGGCATACTAAACAATGAGATAGAAAGGGCATTAAGGGAGATGAAACTAAATAAGGCCGTGGGGGTAGATAACATTCCCGTGGAACTTTTAAAATGCTTAGGAAAATGTGGGAGGAAGAGGCTATATGGGCTGATCCGTAGCATTTATGAGGAGGGAATCTGGCCGGAAGACTTTGTGAGAGCAGTTTTAGTTCCGATTCCGAAAAAGGTAAAGGCCACGTCATGTGAGGACTATAGGACAATTAGTTTGATATCCCACGCAGCTAAAGTTGTTCTCAGGATCATAAACAAACGGATAGAGAGTAGGGCAAATGATTACTTAGGGGATGATCAGTTTGGGTTTAGGAAGGGGAGAGGTACGCGTGATGCCATTGCAGTAATGAGATTATTAATCGAGAGGAATATAGAACACAACCAGGAGGTATTTGCCTGTTTCGTAGATTTCGAAAAAGCGTTTGACAGAGTGAATTGGGAAAAACTAATGAGTATATTGCAGAAAATAGGAATAGATTGGAGGGAAAGGAGGCTAATCCGCAACCTGTACATGTCTCAGACTGCTCAGGTGCGGGTGGGAAACGGGGAGTCAGGATGGGCAGTGTTAGGAAGGGGTGTAAGGCAGGGTTGCCCATTATCACCGTTGCTGTTCAACCTGTATGCAGAGGAAATGATCAAAGAGGCATGGGAAGAACTAGAGGTAGGAATGAAAGTGGGCGGGGAATTCGTAAAATCAGTTAGGTTTGCTGATGACCAAGCTTTAGTTTGTCAGTCAGCCAAGGGGCTGCAAGCATTGCTGAGTGAATTGGAAATTCAGTGCGACAGGTATGGGATGAGAATCAACATTAATAAAACAAAGGTTATGCGATTTTCTAGAAAGAAAAAGGGCAAGCTTAACATTAAAATAGGAGGGCAAAAACTAGAGCAGGTAGAACAGTTTACGTATCTCGGTAGTGTTTTGGACCAACACGGTCAAAGTAGTAGGGACGTAAGGAGAAGAATTGCGCTAGGCAAAGAGGCTTTCACGAGGAGGAGGGAGTTGATGACGGGGACTTTGAGTAAGGATGTTAAGAAAAGACTCGTAAAAACTTTGATATGGAGCGTAGCTATGTACGGCGCGGAAACGTGGTCATTGAAGCAGGAGGATAGACGTAGACTGGAGGCCTTTGAAATGTGGGTGTGGAGAAGAATGGAGAAGGTGAAATGGACAGAGAAGAAAACAAATGAGGAAGTACTTGGTATGGTGGGCGAAGAGAGGGGTTTGTTGGGAGCAATCCTATGGAGGCAGGAAAAGTGGATGAAGGGGGTGTTGACCGGCAGTGGGATGTTGAAGACTGTGATAGAGGGTAGAATGTTGGGCAAAAGAGGAAAGGGAAGGAACAGGATAGGGATGTTGGACGGGATGAAGGGCGGAAGAAAGTACTCAGAGATGAAGAGGGACCTGGTGTAGAGTAGAATTTAGGGTTGTGTTTTGTTAGTAGTCACAAAATATTTGTTTGGTAGTTGTGTCCATCGAAAAACCTACCTTAACCGGTAGATTACCTTAAAAAAAAAAATATATATATATATATATATATATATAAAGGCGGACAAACTTGAAAAAATATCAAAAAATTAGGGTTTTGGAAGTTAA
The DNA here is from genome assembly GCF_022747635.1 of Hetaerina americana. Taxonomy (NCBI): domain Eukaryota; kingdom Metazoa; phylum Arthropoda; class Insecta; order Odonata; family Calopterygidae; genus Hetaerina; species Hetaerina americana. The sequence continues at coordinate 37,205,145 of NW_027287538.1, read as the reverse complement.
TCACTCTGTTCTGCTTTGATGACCGGCAATATATAAATCAATGAAAAATACCCCAATGCTTGAACACTTGAATGGTTGAAAGAGTAAGCATCTTCCCATGTCGTCATTTATTTAAAAATATTTCACATAATTTGGCTTAAAATATATATTACAATACAATAATTTAATGAATTTCTTAATAGCCACTATCTCTCTCTGAAATTAAAGAGGTTCACATCCTTTAAATGATCTGAAATATTTTTTATAGTTTACATCTCCTAGATAAAGCACAGCCATTACGACATTTTTAAACAATATATCTTTTAGTTCATAAAACAGTGGCATAACACTATTTTGGAAAGTGCTAGCATAAATTTGTATACATTAGTATCTATCAATGCATGAGAAAAAAAAAGCGGTGCATAGTGGTGTTAGGAATATAGTTGTTCATTTTTCAATATTGAATATTTGCGATGATCTCCAAAGAAATGAATAATGACCAAAAGGCTGCTTGTAGTCGCTTATTTACAGATAAAACAGTATCTCGGTAAATGGACGGTCGGCATGGATAGTCGATCCGGAAGAAAAGGGTTCTACCCTTTTATTCTAGTGAATGAGGATCATGTTTTTCCGCATGGATTTTATGGAAAAAGTAACCCGGTCGTTTTTTATAAGGGAGCCCCCTCCCTACTCGAAGGCATGAAGTGAAGGATCCTGATGGATGAGTGGGGGGTGGATGAAGAAAGAGAGAAGAATTTTTCGGGGTGGAGAGTAGGGTCTGCGAGGGTCGTGGAGGACATCACGAGGTCCGTTGGGCGCCGTTGTCTCCTCGCGTAAGGAGAGGGAATGGGGGAGGAAAGATGGAGGAAGGTTTAAATTTAAAGGGGAGGTTGAGAGCAAGAGAGAGAGATGGGGGCACTCCGCTGACCGCCCTCAGAAAGGGAGGAGTCGTCTCTCTCAGGGATTTGCGAGCGGCCGCATGTGTGCATGGGAAGGAGAGGGACGTCGTCCCCAGGGGGCGCTTTGAGGGTCAAAAAAGGGTATTTCGGTGGGGGGGGAATGTATGGGGGGAATGGAAGAGACTTTGGAGGAGGCGCGAGGGTGGGCTGATAAAAAGTAGTATGGGGACTATGAGTGAGAGGAAGACTAGGGAAAGCGAGTACTGATGAGCACTAGCCAATTTTACACTCATCAATTTAGTTAATATTGGAATCTAAAGACACCTGTATAGTACTATTTTTTATTTAGTGACAGTAGTTACTAGAGACGACAAGATTACGAATAACAGGATTCAATATAGGGCATAAGCGATTTCCCTCAAATTTTCCTTCGACTAATGAGAGGATTCAGTATATTTGTCTGTAAAAATGATTAGCATAATTATTTTTCAAACAATTTAAGCGTTGAAAATTATTTATGGTCAACAAAAAATAGAACTAGTTCTCACAATAACTATTTCAATTGAATAATTGAAAAAATTAAATTGAGGTAATCCTTTATATATTTCACTGGGATGGAGTATCTCATGGAAGGAATTGAGCCACGACAGTGAAACTTTTAATAATTGCTATTAATTTTATTATTTAATTAGTTATATTAATATTGAACTATTTTACTTCTGTAATTAATACGAAGCTCAAGCGTTTCACAAGGCATACAGGGATTTATATTTTGTCGATGAGTGTATAGTTTTTCTCTCGAGATATTTTCACAATATTTTTCAAAAGCATGAGTATTCAGCCCTTCCTTTCTTCAGACGTGCTACAGAACATTGGATATCTCAATCTCAGCCTTATAGGTATCTTGTGTTACCTCAACTACTCGTCCCTCCTTCCTCACTAGGGAGAAGTACGTGTATGTTTATGTGAACCTTCTCGTCGCCACATCTATAACATCAAATACTTATTGTTCGACTTGGGCTTCACCTCCATCTCTTCTTTGGAGCCATTTCACACAGGAATATATAAGTCCATCAAAGGTTGATCAGGATATTTAGAGAGTACAAAGGAATTTACGATACACAGAGTTCAACCCCAGTGGACCAATTGTTTTCAACGAAAATGGCCGTTGTTCCACTTTTGGGAATGGAGCTTCCATTTACTGAATTCAAGATCTCGCTTCCTGCTGAATCCTACTTAAGCGAATGGAAGATTGATTTTCACTGTATTCAGCATCACTCAAATAACAGAAGACTCGAAAATCTTGTAATATCATTCGGAATGAGGCATGAATACAAAGGTTAATCCGTGCGTGACCGTTTTAGAAAAAAATGGACGGAACGTAAGTGTCTTACATCAACAAAAGTCACTAGAATCAAACTGAAATATTCTAACAAAAAATATCTAGAATTTTTATTTCGTCACTAATCATAAATTGCCACCACTCTGTTCATCATAGTTATTTCCATATTTGTCTCCTGTAATCTACATAGCAAAAAAATGTATTTCGATCACGCAAGAAAAGTAAAAGGCTATCAAATTTTAAGAATTTTATGACTTTCAGCTTCGTAGAATTTATATAAAATTGTCATACTCAAAGCATTAGAAAAATCATAGGGTAACTTAACATTTCAAACTTCCTTGCAAATGGAATATTATGGGATCTAAAATTTTTAAGATCAAATTGAAAATAAAACGCAATTATTTGTTAAGATATTCGAAGGTTTGCCCTTACCTTGATCCTTGATTTTTATCCTTCTTTCAATGGATCGACGACTACACTAGATTTTGGGGATTTATAGGACACCGATTTACGCCACACTGATTTTGTAAAGGATCCGTTACCAAAAATCGAGTGCGAGTAGGAGGTTAAGTAGGTGAAAAGGACGAGGATGAGAGATGAAGATGAGATATAATGAGAGAGCGAGATGAATAGGAGGATAAGAGATGAAAAGGGACCTCTGAAAGGGATGAAGGGGGAAGGAGATGCTTATCTGTAACGAAAGGGGCGTGGTGGCAGGAGAATAGAAGGGGGTGGGGTAGAGGCAGGAGCCAAAGCCATGAAGGGACACGTCGAGAACCTAAGGGAGTAAAAAGGGGACAGATAGGCGATGCACTTGACTCCGGAGAAACCCCCAACAGCCAACAACCCCACATATCCCGCATCGACACTAACCCCACGAAGCCGCCCCTCTTACCCCCGCCAAGCCGCCGCCCGAGCCCAATCCCCTATTACACCCCTCAGGACCCTTTCGGTTCTTCCCAAACCGCGGGGTGGGTATCAAAGGACGGGCGGTGGGATGGAGAAGTCGAGGTTGCGGAGTGGAGAAGTTAGGGAAGCTGGAGGGCTGGGTGCCTTGTGGGATACAGAAACCGAGGGAAGTCAATGCGGATGAAGGGGAGGAGCAACGGAGATTGGAGAAAACGAGAAAAGATATAGAAGGGAAATATTTAGAAAAAACGCTAAAGAGAAATAATTAATGCGCTTCGACGAGATAGCAAAAGGTACCAAATTATCAACGCAGAGGGAAACGACGTAGTCACGCGTCAATAATATAAAACACTACCAAATTTCCTTCCCCGTAAATTAATTTTGGATATAATATCGCAATATCGCATCATGTCGCGTAAATTTGTTATCCTGAAGTAGTTCCAAGAAACTGCGGGAGATGCCGCAACAGTAAATTTAGACAGAGTTATCCGCTAACATGCAATACAATGCAACAATTTCAGAAAATCATTCGCCTTGACCGGGATTCGAACCCAGATCCTTCGATATCCAGCAGAGTACTTTAGTCAGTTAAGCTATCGAGACGTCCTCTTACTTTAAAAAATTTCGGAGTGTAAGGGGATACCTCATTAGCTTAACTGGCTTAGTCACTAGTCCAGACATCGAGGGAACAGGTTTCGAATCCCAGCCAAGGTAAATAATTTTAACACGCTGAAATCATTGCATCCTTAGGTAGGTACAATGCTTTGAAATATACCGTTAATTTTATATGAAGTCATTCATTCGTTTGGCACTGGTAAATTCAACTGATTTATTGTCATTTTTGAATTAATAATCATAATTTGGATTTCTCCTAGATGGGAACACGACTCATCGCACCTCATCCACATAAATTGCGAGTGGACACATGCTTATTCTGCGTAAACATTATTTTCTCTCCATAAACAACTTCGAAGTACTACTCTACCGTTCTTTAATGCCTATAATCTCATTTTTTTTCAAATCAAAACCCCCAAGATTAATTTCAGTCACTGATTTTTAGGTACTTTTGGGAAAATGGACACGATCGTAACGCTCATAAAGCAGAGAAAAAAGAGCAGGTTACTAGAAATGTTGCTAAAAATATGTGGAAGGAAGCAAAAGAAAACGAAGAGCAGAAAGGGGTATAAGGATAATAGGAAGAGGAAAAGGAAAGAACAACAATGGTACGGAAAAAAGGGTTTGCATGAAGAGTGAGGTGGGTGCAGAAAAGTGGAGATGAGATAAGGAAGGACGCGCAGCCGGGTGTTGTGGTCTATCGCTCGAGAGATCGCAAGGGGTGGCCGGGAAGGGAAAGTGAATGGAGGTGGACCGCTGGAAATTGAGGAGGAAGGAAGCGGAGGGGATGGTTGAAACTTCCGAGGTTGAAAAGGAGGGCAGAGGGAGATGCGGGACGCGCCGAGAAAAAAAAATGAAAGACAGTGCAGTAGCGGCCAAGGGTGAGTTGCGAGCAGCTTTACACCTCTTCCTGGCGACGAAGTGCACGAGATGCAGACATCCCCCATGCAACACATATCGTTTTGTTACCTCAGAATTTGGAGAAATATTCCTTTATTTTATGATTGAACCGAAAAAGACTTGAGTCTGTATTTCGACAAGTTAGAATTGCGCACCATACCCTTTAAGCCTATGGTGAGTGAAATTCAAACACTGGAGGCCTTTCCCAACATCGCTTGTGCCTCGCCGGAGACGCGATTGCCACACGAATGAGAACCTGGGGCCACTCTGTCGGCAGGCAATCGTCTCACCCACCCTATGAAGACTATACAAGTGAAAACTCCAAAATGGAGCGTAGTATTGGACGGCCTGGAAACTTAGTTGCTAATAGGTAAGGGAGCAGGGATTGGAGGATTTTCAGATTCGGGAGTCTAGGTAATGGAAAAATTCAATTATACAATAAGGAAATGACACTAAGAAGTTTTGGCAAAGGTAGGGGAGGTGAGCAGATTAGGAGAAATTATACTGATGAAGGGAAAACCGATTGGTTACAAATGTTGAATCCGGTGATCGAGGCAATAATTATGGGAAAACGACGTAAAGGCAGTAAAGTAATAGGTGAGTTGGACGAAATGAATGAAGGGAAGGAAAAAAATGCAAGGATGAACAACGTTCGAATAAAATGCAGATTTTATGCCAACTATTCAGTGACTTGCCATGTTGGGCTAGTACATTTAGCCGTTCTTGGGTCGTGAATCGAACCAACAAACATCATTCGTTGGTGGACTAATCATAAAAATAACAATAATAATCCATATAAAAATGTTTTCACCACCTATTCTCTTCAATTTTAAATTTTAAAACCCATCTTTATCATTTTTACTTATTATTTCAATTGTGTTTTTTCCACTCTTTCGAAATAATAGGAATCTCTGAGGGTGGAAACGGGAGCAGTAAAAAAAAGGGAAGAGGATGGGAAGGAAAAAAAAGAGATTATAAAAAGGGGGGAGGATCTCTGGGGTAAATGGGATGGGAAGTGAAAGTGTGCGTGTGAGAGACGGGAGGGGAGATGTGGATGAGGATGGGAAGATGTTTATGGTATGGCTCCGGCGGTGGCTTTGATAGAGAGGTTTTGCCCCACTCACTCTCGCCCTCTCGATGGGGGCGGGCCGGGATAGGAAGGCAAGAGGGGAGAGAAAAAGGCTGGCAGAAGGGGGGGAGGGTGGGATATAGGGGCGTGGGGGCCGTGTTTATGCACGCCGGGGCCATATCTCGCGCGGGGAAATTGTTCGGAAATAATTCAGGCAGAAGTATCGCCAAGGCTGGATCGGGAGGGAGGGCGTCCATCGATTTATTTAGTGTCCGTTTCCATCGCCACTCGAATATACTCGTATGAGTACATTCGAGTATCCTCAAGAAGATTACTCCAAAGGATTACGAGGGGATAATCGCTAAATATTCAGCGTAACGCACCGTAATGAGGGTCTGTATATCTAGTTTCCGAGATCGTGAGATATAGTTCATAAATTAAACATTTAATTTTGATCGGTAAATTCTAAAAAGACAATATATTATGGTTAAAAGAAGTGTAAACGCGGTTAAGACGATGATCAATTTGGTCAATGGGCATATCAATCTGGATGAGTATTTTAAGAAACCCCAGTGAACTGCCAGGAGCATATCTTATTATATTCAACCTAACGCTTAATATATTGGATTCTTAAAATATAAACATGAATACACGAGTATAATTATAATCATTAAAAATTAATAATATACATTTTGCAAAATTGAAAAAATATAAGAGTGAAAAACTGTAAACACTCCCTTTCAGGGAAAAAAAATTGTCATACGCAATGATAACGTAAAATATTAAAAATAAATTGACATTTCATGCGTGAGTAAAAAGCAAACTCAATAAAAAACCCCATAATATGAAGGGATTGGTAATGTAATACCCATGAAAACCAATGTAAAATATTAATTTTTGAAATGTTTCCATTGGGCAGGCATTCTTATAGAACAAAGAAAGGCACCCAATCATTTAAGGATCGATATGATTCCCGATTAGAAAGAGGGAGCTATATAACTCTGATCATTATCATTGTTCTAAAAATAGAAAACCTTTTCTCATTGAAGAGAAGAAATGTTTTTGAAAGTGATATTAAAATGGAGGGAGATGATAAGCTACGGCAGCGATCGGGAGCGATGGCGAAGAAGCCAAGCTCCCTCGCAGAGATTTTTGGGAAAAAGAACTTCTTTTGTGATAAGGACGGAGAGAAAAGAAAGATAAAGTCAGATATGCAGTGGGTAAAAGGGGAATCGCTGAGCAACCAAGTAAGGAAAAAAGGCTTCCATTCATAATGTGGCGTTTGTTCTCTATCATAAAGGAAAATTTTCACTATGCATTGCTTCTATTGAAACGAGTCCACTGGGAATATGATCTGATTCGGTGGAAAGGAGAGAAAAAAAAATTGAATGAATTGCTACGCAGTTGATTTTGAAAAAAATACATTGCACAAATTAGGGAGTTTCTTAAAAACGTTATGATTATATAAAAGTATTTTTTGGCTGTTATGTTTACCTATTTTTTTAGTAGCGAAATTTATGCAATTGGAAAAAATATTCAATTTGATAACTTTTTTTTTGCTCGGACAGATGTTTGGAAAGCCTTTACTTCACGCGACCAAGCATCAGATCATGTTAGTTAATGTGTTAAACAGTTCAAACAGGATTTAAAATATAAATGTGCAATGCTGGAGGACAAAATCGTAGATACTCACTCGGGAGGATATGTAACACCATGATTCCGCTTACGATGCAGTAATTCAGACTGGCTACTCAATGCAATATTGGAGAATTAACTAATGAACCTTTGAATAGAGAAAAACACGATAGTATTTACATGCAGTTAAACTTTAAAGTCATCATTACGGTTAATCTAACGTAAAATTTATGAATGGAATGATAGATGTCAAACGCAACGATCGCTCAATGCATTATATTTGATATAACGTGCACAAAAACCTAATAATAGTGATGGTAGCAGAAATACTGATGGCAAAGCAAATATACGGTTAAAAAGAATTGATACTGCAAAATATATTGCCTATGTTTATGAAAGGGCTTGAAATATAAACGCACTGTGCATAGAGTGAAATCGTTGATAAAGCCATGTACTAACTCCGTTTAGCTGTACCAACAGGGATTGCGCCCCATCAACCTTCGCTCTGGAGGGTGTTATCTCTTCCTCCCAGACCCAAATCTTTTTCCGTTTTTCAATTATTTCCTTCTCCACGCAATTTCCCGACGGAGACGAGATTCACTTTCCCTTCTCACTGAATACGGGGATCCCCGGGAAAAGGTGAAATCGATGCCTATTAGCAATTCCGAGAGCATAAGTTCGCCCGAAAGTGCCCTTTTCCCCTCGTGAAAACGAACCAAACCGTAGTTGCGAAGTCTACACATGTCTTAATGATAGCCTTAATTGATTGAAAGAATATGAATTAACGTTCGCATGTAATAGAGCCCCTAACCGTGGCCATCGTTCCAATCGCCCTGTCTTATTCCAAGTAATATTAGAACGATTGAAAGTTACGAACGATAGGTCGGCATAAAAAAATAGCCGACGCATGCATTAATACCTATTTTTCCAGGGAAACCTGTTACAGTTATTATGAAAGATGTGGGATTAAACGAGTTGGTATTAAATTAAATTGGGAAGCCATTAAAAAGTCCTGTAATAGCAACTTAAAATTTTGGGAGTGGCCCAATAAAGTTCAATTTTCCGCTGGGAAGAAGATTCATATATTCAAAGAGCACCCTATTCTCTTTCTTAATGCGGATGATAAACCATTTATCAAAACTAACGAGAGGCAATAATTTCCCATCGGCAATAAATCAAATCCACGACTAATATGTTAATCCGAGCGAAGATGGAGGCACTCGGGATCAGCAACGCGAGCCAACGGAGAATTAATTGATTCCTCCAATTGGCCCCAGCTAAATTAATTTTTTTCCACCCAAAGAACCCTTTCTTCCGGTAAAAATAAGTGTCGACTTAGCACACGACTCAATTTGCCAAGCGTCCTTCAAATTTTTTACTCCACCCGATGACGATGCCATAGTCGAATTAACGTACGTGAGGGCTTATTGACAAACTTTCTCCTACCGCTTCCGACTCCCTTTCATCCGGGCAGCAACATTTCCACAGAAACCGCCGTAGCCAAACAAGGGCTAAATAGCCTTGATCAAACACACTCGCACACACATACAAACACACGATGGCTATCCCGTTGGTTCCATTACCGCAGGGAATAATCCCTGGGCCTCCTTTTTGTCCACACCTGTCCAAGAACGTTAGCACTTCCTTCGCAAACAATATAATCCTCTGCGGCTGGAACCTCCGCCCTACTGAATGATCAGCGATGCTCCAAATCGCTCAATCTATGCGGTTGTCGTCGAGTTTGAGCTTGCGGTCGACGTAGCGCAGTAGTTTCCCGGCGGTTATTAGCACAGCTGGAAAATTAAAAATGAGAATAATGGATTTCAACAGCTATTCAAGCTTTCCATGCACATAGAGTCCATCGGGGCCACGTCTAGTTAGTTATAATGGAATGAAGAACTGAAAATACAATTTTATCTCATCATTTCGGTTGAAATGATGAAATTTAGGCAAACAATAGGAAAATGAGACCAAAAATAAATAAGAGCGACACGCATAGGTCGTTACTACGGAGCATAATAAGAATTTATTGGGGAGCATAAATCATAATAAATTCATAATTAATATAAGATAAAGAATAATTCTAAGTAAACCTTCAAGACCGATTAACTTGGCACCGAAAATAATATATCGCTAGGGCTAATAGAATTAAACTGGAATTCTCAACTAATCGGGGATTATGCATTTTAAGATCGCTGGAATGGATGAACCGGACTGGAGCTATTATGGCAGATCCCTCTTATCTGTTTATGAATACTTCACATAAAGTACATAGGTGGGGGATGTCTAGCATAGGTGGATCAATGGGTTTTGATTCGCCTATTTGAGGTTTACTCCAAGAGCGTTGAATTGTCATGGCCGTCATCGAATGAATAGCGAGAATCGACCCTGCGATGCTAATTTTACAGCTGGAATGTTTTAAAATCGGACACAGATTAATTTACCAGAAATTTTTCATTCGACTAAATTTTACTTTCCTACGGTTCTATATTTTATTTCACATACCCCACCCAGTATTGTCCGATTCGTTACCATTATACGCAGAACATTAATTTAAAAATTGAAATGTATCATGGGCATTTTTAATATGTTTCTTCCCATTTTTCTATTGGCAGATGTTTAGCTTAGGCTACAACAATGCTAATAACTAGTACGCACTATACTATATGTTGCCTTAAATGTGCATAAAATCGTATCCCGATCTATGATTTATCCTTATTTATGGAAAATTAAATATTGAGCCAATTCAAATTTAAGAGCGAGAATTTCACTTCAATAATATATAATAACTGTACGGTATTAACATTAATTAGACATATTTATTACACGAGATAGGTGATTACAAATTTTTGTTATAAACTCACATGATCACTTTACTATTTCCTGAAGGAAATAATACTTGGTAAATGGAAATAATGTAATTTAAATAACTTAATACAATTTACGAAATACAACTGTGGCAGAATGAACGGGCCACTCAAATCCGCACAATATTTCAATCGGAAACGGGTCAATAATAAATATCACATCTTCTCTTTTTGTTTTTCGGGAAATTTCTAAATTTTTGGAATGTTTTAGGGTATACTTTTAAAAATAAAAAATGGTTTATCATGCTCAACTGTAAATGTCTCAATGGAAAACATCGGGGAATGACCTATGAGGAATATAAGAATAAATGTGCCACCTAATAAACTAAAAATATAGGTATAAACCCTTACAGTCACATTTAATCTACTTCCAATGCAACTAAAATTTAAAGAGCTCCAATTAATATAATAAAATACGTGAATTGGTTTAAATGGACTCTAGAAAAAGCATCACAATCGAGTTTCCCTTACCAGGTGAAATTCCTACGTGCGCTAAAAACCTTTTTAAATTTCCCATGGCTTGATTTAGTTATTGCATTTTCATTGTAAACAAAATTTTAATTAACTCGAAATACTAAATTCTAAGTTTGAACTCAAATGAGCTTTAAAGTTCCCAAAATATGTGATGCCTATTTTCAATTAAGTACGCACATCTCGTTCAGGTACTGGGATTTTGCGGGCACGATAATTGGCAACTGCTAATCCGAGCAATACCTAGTTTCATACATAAAATTTTCAGTAGTATAAGCGCTGATTTTCTATTGTCTAAAGTAAGATACGATCACTATTAGTTTTTCACGCAGACTGCTTACATTAATCATTTCATCGCGCATTGTATTGAATTTTATCATTGTATATTCCAAAATTATAATAGCAATAAATAAAATATATTTGATACAAAGAGTGAGACAGATAAATCTTTGTAGGCTCTAAATTCCATCAAAAATGCACGATTTCACGAGGTCATCCGTGAAACCATTTAATAAATACTATTTATTAAATTTGTTTTAACCTTTTTGACATAAAAAGAGGCATTCAACTTTTTATGTGTTAATTAGACCCATCAGAGCTGATAATTATCGGAATGAATTGGATATTTGTAGTAAAATAGATTTTTCTAATATTTTTATCATTAAAAATACCGCAAAACTTTAATTGATTGTTAGAATAACCAATCTGACTGGGTAAAGAATTACATCAGGCGTATAATGAAAATGAAGCATGAACAATTTTACTAGCAAATCCATTGACGAGAAAGCTCTCTAATTTGACGTGGCAAATTTAGCAAACATTTGTCAGCGTGATATTTGGCATGTTATTCAATTTCATTGTTTGCTATTTCTTTGAATAAATAAATAGATGACAACTGCAGTATATCTGTAGACAAATTAATCTTTCCATTTGGTAAGATAGATATTTCAACATTGTTTATGAAAGGAAATATTAAATAGGCACAAGGAAATTCATGCATGGATAATCTTTCATTATTCCAGATATAGGTAGAAAATGAGAAAACGTTCGCGGAATAAATGTTGTGATGAGGCAAAAGGAAGATTCGATATAGTTAACATAGGTGTAAATAGTCATATGTTTAAGTTATGCATGGAAGGCTAGATGTACAATGTAAATGAGACATTATTATTTAAGCAGGGTAATTAGTATAATGTGGTAGTGTTAACTGGTATTTTTTCTTTACGGAAACTTGATATTAGTTTTCCTCATTCAATATAACGAGCAACAGGAAAAAAGGGATAATGGACCAGCTTTTTCCTCGTACAAATGAACTGAATTTCAGAATTGTGAGATGTGAGATTCTCACGAAAGCATCCGCCGCTTTCCACTGGGTACACTCCACGGCTAATTAAAAGAATCAAAATACACACGAGCGAGATTAAAAAATTTCTTATTAGCAATTTTACATCTGAATTAAGTCATAAGAAAATGTATTGGAAATGGTATCTCCATTTTGATATCCTACATGTGATGACATCCTACACTATAAGATTGTTTTGCCGCCTAATTTTCATTGAACCTACTCCAAAGCTATACTTCGCCTTCCCCTCTCACGTGCCAACTATGCTACTTTTCTCAACTGCTGTCCCTTCATGCCACCAATTACAACATCCACTTGACGTGAACATGCACCCGATCCTTTCAAACTTCCGAGGGGAACATTAAAAGTACTTGAAAACGAAGGTGTCGGGTAGTTCTTTCGTGCACAATAGCATCGCTTCAGGAGATTTAGCGAGCGCCATTCCATTGATAGAAAAGGCATTTCATCACCATCAATCAATGCAGATACCCTACCAATTAAGTATTAAAGGTTTGTATAAAAAGTATCGGAAACGATTTCTCCTGACGTGACTGTACGCTGTAGCGTACTCGCACCGAGCAGACTCGGTGGTGGGGGCTGACCTTCAACACTCGCAAAACACCAATCGCCTGCGAGTGTTCATTTAGGCCACATCGTGTTTTTAGTGGACCCCTGTCCTCGGGGCAAGCGCAAAATGAAGCGAACGATTGGGTAGCGGTACACCATCAATTTTTGTGTTGAAGTGGAGAAATAGGGTACGGAGACGTTGGAAATGATTCACCAAGGGTTCTAGAATGAAAGCATGTCACAAACAGCAGATTTTAAGATCCACAAGCTTTTTAAAGATGGCAGGGGGAGTTTGGAGGACGATCATCGACGTCATGAACGTGCAACGTGTGCGTGAAGTGTTGAATTCAGATCGTCGGTTAAGTAGTGGTATGATGGCAGATCGTATTGGCATTGATAAGATGAAAGTACACACCATTATTACTGAAAATTTAGTGATGTCAAAGATTTGCGCTAAGCTGGTCCCGAAGGTCTTGATGGACGACCGAAAGCAGAGTCGATTGCCTGCTTGCGAAGACCAACAACACGTTGAAGAATACCCAGAGTTTTAGACAACGTAATCACGGTACCAGGAGACTATTTTATATTGCCAAAACTGAAATCGTCCCTCAAAAGACCCCACCACGGGGTCTCGACCCTAAGTGCCGTCAAAGAAGCTGGAACGCATACACTTAAGGACCATCCGGAATCCTCGTCGTCGTCTAACAGGGAGCCATCGAGTCATGTCGAAGCTCAAGAGATAAACCATAAACACAGTAATCAACCCAAAGGTCGGTTTAGTGGGTGATGGTAGAGATCACCGAGTACTAAGCCCTATACGGCGTGTGAAAATTCACACATCAGGGTAGGGGGGGGCAGTTCCTTTCCCTGTGCCGGTAATGGTTTCCCAGGCAGACCTGGTACCCGAGAAATCACAAAGCTTGGGTGGAGCTATAGGTACCGAGAGAGGCTTGCCCGCGAATTGGACCCGGGACCCTCGGGTCCGCAGTCCAGCGCTCTACCCACTTGATTACCGCGACTCAAAAGATATACTTTGAAGAATTTTGAGGCATTGTCACTATCTGAAGTTAATTTATTTTTCCGAAACCTTTACACAAACGCTGTATGTTTTCAGCGGTAACCAATACCTACATTATTCTACGTATCACGATACTATGTAATCTCATACACTAAGATTATTCCTTTTTTATTTCTTTTACTTATGACCATTTTCATGCTGTTTAAATAGCCTTTTGGTATCTTACCGTTCATTTTGGCATCCTCTTTGGTATCTTACCGTTTATTATTTCTCGTATGAAGGTCTTAACATCCAACTGCATTGCAATATTTCCTTCATCCCCATTTCGGCCTTATTTGTATTTACCCGAGTATTTTCCTATCTCCCATCACCAATGAATTGGCAGTCTGACTAACTATTGCTTCAACAAAAGGCCATCCTTCGTTATGAAATTATCTTTTGACAAAGCCAAGCCAAGAGACTAAAAAATTACAAACGGCCTACGACGCAGTAAGGAGTACACTAACAGATCACGCCGATTAACACTTCCACGCCAGGGGTATTGTAAATATAAGGAAGGGAATAAGTGGTAAGAAAGAGGAAGGATAAGCCAAGGAGGATATAATAAGGATTTACGGTATGAAATAATAACGACTAATGTGTAGGAATGCGTATTACATCATATATATATATATTCAATCTATTTTTTAAATCCTTGTTTCCATAAGATCTTGAAAGGAAAGAATTTTACGCGTAATAATTAATTTGAAAATTATTCTTAGCATTTGATTTCTTTGATAAATTTCAAGAATATTATAATTTCCGGCATTAACTTTGATATAAGTTCCTGTATTACCTTTGATAATATTCAATAATAGCCAGGAGGTAGTTTAATAGGTTTAATACAAATTGCATGAATTTTGTAGCCTACCGGTTATGATATTACTCAAGTTTCACTTATTTTAATTAAATGACAGAAGGGCACTATAAGTATGTCAAAAATTGTTTCCCGAACTTTAATTATATAAAACAACCTATGTGATCGTCATTTTGAGCTAAAATACATGCCTTGCTTCTCACAAATTATTTTAAAGGTATAATAAGAATGATTTGAATATATATTTTCAAGTAGCTATTTAAGTAACCAATGTCTCTCATCATCGACATCATGGGTTACCAATCCGAAGATTTTTTTATAACAGCTCTTCAAACTATCATGATACCTGCCGATCTCTTTGTTCCCTTCGTTGCTTCTTTGATACATCACGCGTTCTCATAGCTGATCCTTCCTCCACATTTCTTCCCCTAAGTGATTCCCACCTATTATACGTTCTTCAGAAAGATATAATTGCTCTGAATGTGTCAAAACGGTTACCTAGAGGCCCTTTTCCTTACCCAATCTTCGATGTGCTTCGGTTTTCTAGACTATCAATTCTACTTCATTGATCTTCGGTAACAACTGACTTTTAATGAATCTGATTGAGTACACACACATACATTAATATATATATATATATATATATATATATATATATTAATGTATGTGTATATATATATACTAGCTGAATACCCGGCTTTGCACGGGTTAGGGAGAAACAATAATATAAATATACTACATAAATAAAAACAACAAATTATAAAGTACAATAATACACTACTTCATACAAATTTAAGAATCTTTTTTATTTAACACCTGTTTATAAACTACATTTTTTGTTTCATATCCAGGAGAAAGAATATATAAATTTTTAGGCGAACCTAATCTGGAGCAAGCAACATAAAGTTGCCCGTGGCTAAAACATGGTGATCTTAGATCAACACCACAAAACTTTAAAGACTGTCCCTGTGATTTATCAATGGTAATTGAAAAAGCTAGCCGGACTGGAAACTGTAATCTTTTAAAGTTGAAGGGAAGATCAGTTGGGATTAGAGGTATCCGTGGAATAAAAATTATTTCACCTTTTCCTTTTCCAGTTAAAATGACTGCCTGGATTATATTTTTCATTAATTTTGTCACACACAATCGTGTCCCATTGCAGAGTTTTGTTGGATCTAAATTTCACAATAAAATGATTGGAGATCTTACTTTAAGTACAAGGCGATGTTGTGGCAATCCAGCTGGATCAAGTGAATTTAGGAATTCCGTTGGATAATTGACGGCTTCGTCAGCATCCACTACGGTATCAACCGATTTATATTCAATCACGTCTCCTGGCAGCATGGCTAGTATCTCCTTGTTAATTTCATTAACATCATCATTCTTAGGAGCAAGAATGGCTCTTTCTCGCAACCATTCTAAATTTTTATAATTTTGATTAACGTTAGGATAGACTGCTTGTATCATGTCGCGGACAGTTTTCACCGATACACATAAATTTGATGACAATTTTATCATACCAGATACTTCAATAATTAATCTATCTTCTCCAATCTCCAAAAGTTTATTTGCAAAATTTTGAGCATTCCCATCTCTTAAGAGGATTCGCATGTTTTGTTTAAGGCTAATTTCTTGGACATGATTCCATAGAACAGAATGTTTTAAACAGGCATAAATTTCATCGGCTGGAGTCGATTTTGGAATGACAGGCAGAGTTTGACGGAAGTCTCCACACAGGAGTACCAGAGCTCCTCCCATTAAACTGCAGTTTCCTCTAAGATCTTGAAGTGTTGCGTTGAGGGCCTCAAGAGATTTTTTATGAGCCATCGTACACTCATCCCATACTATCAATTTACATTCTATAAGAACTTGTGCCTGGCCGCTTGTTTTATTTATATGACATGTGGGATTTTCTTGTCGGGAAATATTATGTGGCAACTTAAGGGCAGAGTGGGCTGTTCCTCCTCCTTCCATTAATGTCGCTGCAATACCTGAAGATGCAACGGCTAGAGCAATTTCTCCATGAACCCTGATTTCAGCGAGAACTAAATTAATTAAAAATGTTTTTCCCGTGCCACCAGCAGCATCAAGAAAAATGATATCTCCTTCTTGTTTATCTACTTGATCCATTATTGTTTCGTACGCGAATTTCTGATCTTCATTAAGAAGTGGCTTTTTATCCGCGATGTATGCTTCTAAGTCTAAGACATTGTAGCTAGTTTCACGTATATAATCTGGATAAAATACACCCTGTTGATCTTTTACAGGTGCAAAAAGACCGAGTTCCACAAAAGTCTTGTTGACCATGGTGATACACTTTTCCTCCAAAATAATCAAAGTTTTATTAAAAATGTCGGAGTTAAACGTAATATCCAATGTAGGATTTTCACTTCGAACTTTAGCCAGTATATCCTCACTCATTGGTTCTTTATATTTTTCCCATATTGTTTTAGGGTTAGATGGATTACAGGAGGTTATTATGATGGCAAACAAAATTCGGATTTGTCCTGGAAGAGAAATCAAACTGGCCTCTCGCAATGAGTCATCCCAGTGTTGATCTCCTTCTAGCAACCCTAAATTCTGGCAAGCTTCTCTGAATGTCTCACATATTTCTCCGTTTACCGTTCTTAATTCTGCAAATGAGCGAAGTCCTCTAATGGTATGTAGAAGCATTCTTAAAAAAATAACATTCGGCGTTGTTAGGATGGACTGTGTAGACTCGGCCCAATGCGTCACATGAATAAATATTATTCTCAGGATCAAAGTTAAAGTTGCCCATTTTTCTTCTACAAAAGACTTTCCTTGATGTATTCCACGTATAATATCTCGGCAATTCTGAATACAATAGTGTTCTTGCAAAAGTATCCTGCTGGCATAGTTGGAAAAATGCTGTTTCTATGACAGCAAAAGAGTAAATAAATTACATACATACAAACAAACACTCTCCTTTATATATATAGATACATAAATATATATATATATATATATATATATATATAAAACGTTGGACTACTGATCGGGGGGTCCAGGGTTCGATTCCCGGGCAAGGAACTCTGAGCATCTACAGCTTCACCCAAGCTTTGTGATTTTACGGGTACCAGGTCTTCCTGGGAAACCATAACCGGCATGGGGAAAGGAACTGGCCCCCCCTCCCTGATGTGTAAATTTCACACGCCGTCGGGCTTAGTACTGGGTGAACTCTACATTCACCTACCAAACCGACCTTCGGGTTGATTACTGTGTTTTTATGTATGTATGTATGTGTATATATATATATATATATATATATATATATATATATATATATATATATACACATATATATATACACATATATATATATATATATATATATATATATATAGGTATTCATTCACATGGAAATTGATATAAGGAAAAGGGATAGGAACACTTATAAAGGAAAAACACAGGAGATAGGGGGAGGGCGGAATCGAGCAGATCACAAGTGCCAACGTATATCCTTGACCAGGACTCGAACCACGGATCTTCCGACTGGCCGGGCCGATGCTCTAACCACTTGAGCTGTCGAGGAAACCCAATTTACACTGAAATCTATGGGGTGTTCATCCAACCAAGTGCCCCGATTCTTAGGCCGGGAGATGGTGTTAGGGAGCTCCTTTCACCAACCAAAGGCGAAATAGACGACATCAGAGGGAAGGATAGTAGGAAAGCAATCATACAATGTCATCAACGTCAACGCCCTTTAAATGAGTTCCTCTCCCTTTTCCTTAAATCTATTTCCATGTGAATGAATTCCCCATATTTGTACGTTCCTACTTACAGTGAGTCTTCATTGTATTTTTATATTCTGCTTCCTCTATGTTCCTTGCATAATCTAAGCTTCCTACCCAGAGGGCCCGGGTTCAAATTCCGGCGGTGCTGAATATTTTTCAGAGGTATCTCGATCCTTACTTGAGGGCTTTGAGGAGGGCACTTTGAGTGAGTACGCTGCCCGTCGGATGGGACGTTAAGCCGCAGACCCCTTGGCGCTTTTCGTTAAGAGTAGGCCAATGCCGACGCCGGGTTTCTCACAACCCTTCATCCTCTCCTGTCCATCTCCTATGGAGCAAATGACCTCAGCTGCCGGTCACCTCCCATAAATACTACTACTGCATTGCACAATCTTTTAAAACTTGTTTTAAAACGTTAGCTTAACTAGATATTTTTCGAAGTTGGTAAAATATTTCTCGGACGCACATATCTCAAGTAAATGCACACAACCGTCTGCCAGGAACAATTGCGTAATTTTGTCAAAATACTAGTTTCCCATGTATCTTTAAGACAACTACGAGTTTCTTCAAAAACTTACCATCACCTCAGTTACCTATTTCGTTTCATTTGAGATAAAAATAAAAAAAATTGAACTTCAGTTCATTTTCCCAATTCTAGCCCACCTAATGTGGTGGCATCAGAATTCCGTTTTTTTTTGGTCAAAGTTATTCTTTCGGAAAAGAAATGAGAGCACTGATTTCCCTTAATAACGCGACCCAAAAAGGGAGCAACTCCCGGGGATTGTTGCGCGAATTCGAGTTCCGGTATTACCTGCATCTCATTATTTTTCCTCCCACCCGCACGAAAACTTCCGCTGATTAAAAAGGCACAATGGGAAGTTATGATTTGGCAGGAACACCGGAAGAAAGAAAAATGAGGAAAATGAAGTAGACTCCAACGTAATCTAGAGTTTTTTTTCAAAAAAAAATAAATTCGAAATCTGATTCCAATTAGACCATCCCTGAAATCCGACCTTACTATTCCCTCCCATTTTTTCCTGAGCGTGCACGCTCCCGTCTTGACTCCCTTTCCACCTTTTTCTGCACCCCGTCGCGGATGCCCCCGGAATATCTCCCGCCGCTCTCCGCATGCCGGAACGGAAAGAGCCCACTTTCTTCCTCCCTGCAGCAGCCGCCACCCCATTCCCCGACCATTGCATTCACCAACTTTGCTATTTCTCGGTCACACTCCTTTGTCTGCACGCGCACTTGCTGACTCGCTCGCTCGCTTCCTCTAATCCTCCCCTACTTCCACCTCGATCTCATCCCTTTCACGATCCCCATATGACTATGACTCCTCCCCACCACCTTTTTCAACACCGCCACGCTGCTCGTGTTCTCTTCGTCCCCGACGCCATTCGCAATCCTCAGACACTACCCGCCTCCCGTCCACGGCCCAGTATCCTCGATACCCTCGGATACCTCAAGTGCCGCGAAATAAGGGTGGGAGGGAAGAGCGCCGTGCTGGGTCGAGGGGTTTTTTCACGGGAAGGGCGAGCGGCAGTGAGCTGCGAGGCGGAGAGGAGGCCAGTGTAACAGACCCCACGGCAATCAGCTCTCCATTTCAAAAATTCCTCCTCTGCCAACCCATGCTCTGCCTCATCCACCCCACTTTCCCTTCCTCCCACTCTCCGCCTTCCAACTCCGTGGACGGCTGGAGTTTTTTTTATTCAGAAAAAATATCCCCTCCTCCACTTGCCTCCATCCCTCCGTGTTTCATATTTTCCCCACCCTTTTTCCCTCCCGAGCATTTTTTTTAACAGCCGTATCTTTTTGCAAATGTTTGCGAGCTTTATCAAACTGTTCGCTTCGCTCTCTTAATTCCATCCAATTTCTTTCTTCCCATGCTCCCCATCCCGTTTCACTCTTCCCCTTAACACCCGCAATCCTCTCTCCCTTCTCCAACAGCCAGGGCATCTGCATATATGTGCAAAATCCTCGAGGAGGAAAAAGATGGGTTAACGAACGATGCACGCCACGTTTCATACACTGTGGCACAAATTCGCTTTGGGTTTCGTTGCCGGATCTATTCGTTTCCCTGACACCGTTGTCTAAACCTTCCTCCTTTTGTCTTTTACCCATGGCTCTTGACAATTTTAAAAATATTTCCGACGAGGAAGAGCGCCCTAGTAAGTACCTTCCTTTCATTTCGAAGTGACCTATTTCGCAGTGTTGTTTATTGAACGGAAAAATTCTCGATTCATCGAAAAACCCCGCCCCTTTTTGATGCAGCAAATCACTTATTTATCCTTCTCACAAAATTGGAAAATCTTCCAACGTTTCAAAAGAAAAAGAAAATTTGGACGATTGCCATGATAAATCTATTGTATCAAGCCCTCAATTATATCAAAATTTGCCTCTATAAATCCAATTCAGACGATGGATTCCGGCATGCATATCCGCATCCTTTACGATTCAACAGCTAACCATTTTGAAGGCTGACTTCAGGTTTCCCAATCTAACACCCTCTATCCCCTTAGCGTATAATCAAAACTACAATATTATCTAGAAATAACTCCATGAGACCAATAAAAAATTCGTTAATTAAATAATAATATTGGTCTTAAAAGCTTATATCTCAATAGTCTAATTCTGCGGAAAGGTGTTAAATAGCTAGTTAACATTTATAAAAATATTTTCTTTCAATATTCTTTTGTTTCATTTTCAAAACAAACGTTACCCTAAATGCCGGTAAGTGCATGGCTACTAAGGAAAGACATATTTATGTCAACCATACGTACCGGAGAAATTACAACCACATCAGTAATGACAAAGTTCGCGCACATTTACTCGTTAACTCAAGTGCTTATATAAATTAATTTCGATCGGAGTTCGATGAGTATAAAAAATTTTCATACATAAACATTAGAAAAATATGATAAAATACCAAACAACTATATATTTGGTAATATTGACGACTTATTAAGTATATTAAAACAAAAATCTTCTATTTAGGTCACAACTTCACTCCTCATGAAAATATTATTTGCGGAGAACAGGTAAACTAAAACATAAGAGTACTGTTCCTTCTGTAAAATTCTCACATAACAACGGAGAAGTCATTGACAGATACATGGCACAAAAATAGACAAAACTTTCAAAGGGATGGTCATTAACGTATAATTTTCAAATACAGGCCACGTCCTTCATTAGGAAGGAGAAGGTATTCTTCTTATACCGAGCAGGAGAAATAAATAATGGCAGTAATATAATTTGAGATCAGTAGTCAATGAGATCAGGTACCCTGGATTCATGGTATTTACCCGATACACGAGTCAAAGGTATTAATATGTTAGCTTGCCTCCCGGTCCAAGTTCGCGTGCATGGTCAACTGTCAGTTTTTCAAGTTAAAGTGAACGCGTATTACATATTCAAGAGCAGTCCCTCAATCGACTTTTACGGCGACGCAGTATCTAATTGCACGAGCGAAAAAACGGAATTAAATATATCCAAACTGCCTATATAAACCTAATTATTATCATATACACTCCATCTGTTCCTTCCCTTCATTCGCCCATGTCAACACACTCTTAAAGAGTCCCAATTCCGGATTTAGTGTTTCCAAAATTCTTTCATTTTACCTCATCCAAGAGGAACATAGCATTTGCTTTATAACACTCTAAAATAATTATTTTAGATTCTCAAGTTTTATTGCATTTCGCTTCCTCCTTCAAATATATAAGGTTTGTAGAAGGTTTTTGCCTGCCATTTACGATTATCTTTTTTTATTTCAAAAATAATTAAGAGCTAAGGTAAGACGTGACCCTCCACTCGCAATAAAGACCAAATAGACTCACTCTCTCTGCTCCCCTAATTTTAATTTCCCCGACTACTTATTTATTCTATTCTCTTTCCGACTTTCTCTCCTCTCGTTCCCCCCACCGTCCTTCCTATTCCACACTTTATTCCCCTCCCCTATTCCTTCTTTCGTCCGCGGGACATTAATTAGGTCCACGCTTCGTATCGACCGGACGGACACATTGCCCCTTCGCAAACCACCCCTCTCATCCCCCAACCTCATTCCCCAACCTACGGCGACGCCTCCCACCGCAGGATCCCCTGGCCTCCAGACGGGGGAAGAGGGAGGAAGAGAGAGAGAGAGGGGGGGGTGACGGCCCTCGAAAAAACCCTTTCCCACCACGCCTCTCCGCTCTCAGGGGTGGCTGCCGCTGCGGTGGTGGAAGGGAGCCAGCGGAGGAGACGAAGAGAGAGAAAGAGAGAGAGAGAAGGGACAAGTGAGTAACTGAAAGCCACGGGGGGGAAAAAATGGATGGAGGGAAAACACAACCGAGTGTTGGCGGTGCCCTTTTTCATTTTCCGCCCCACCCATCCTCTTCTTCCCCTCTCTCACCCCCTTTCCCCAACTCCCCAGGAGCCCAGTCGCACACACAAGCGCAAATTCCCTCCACGTTCCACCCTCTTCCGCCAACGACCCCTGCC
This sequence comes from Hetaerina americana, assembly GCF_022747635.1. NCBI lineage: Eukaryota > Metazoa > Arthropoda > Insecta > Odonata > Calopterygidae > Hetaerina > Hetaerina americana. The sequence continues at coordinate 37,182,445 of NW_027287538.1, read as the reverse complement.
TCCTGTAGCTACCCTCCTTCCGCCCGGCCAAGCACTGCACGCCGCCTCCCAGGTTTGCGTTCTTTCCCCCCTTTTTTCTCTTCTTTTCCAAGTGAAAATTTTTAAAACTTGATGTTACCTCTTCCCCTCCGCGGGTTCTTCCATTGTATATAATCCACATTCGGGCACGCGCTCCCTTAACGTTCAGTTCACCTGACAACGGGGACGCCTAAGAATTCCGTCTTGTGGATGGTTTATACCTACTTGGGCCAAAACGGAGCGAGAATCATGGTTCCCACATTCGTTCCGGCCGTGCATATTAAGTAACGTGACTATCCAGACCGTGTAATTGCCATTATACTTTGTACGCGTCTTATCGTGTTGTAAGGAGGTGTCGGCAAGTTCAGCGACGCGCGAGCGTTCATTTTCAATTGCATATTAAAGATTGCAAGCGGCGGAAGGGGATTATATGAAGATTTTCGAGCGAATATTCAAATATGAAAGTCGTGATATTTTTAATGTGAATGAAAATGACTTTATTTATACTCTGATCTTCTCGTATTGATTTAAGAATTCGTCAGAGAATAAGCTGAATTCGGGGGTCAAAAACAGCTGCGAAAGTATATATGCATATGAATTCAATGCAACCTTTTAATCCTTCATTGTGTGCGTCAAATCCTTGGGTCAAAATACCCGTACAACAGCAAATTTCAGAGGTTTAATCAAAACAATATCGTTATATCCCCTGCATTGACATCCATAATTCATTTGGACTTATTGCGTACGTTATGCCATCACGGGTAGAGCGAGCGTCAGATTTCAAATTAATTTAGGAGAGAAAGTGGAACCAAATGTTCGATTGCGGAACTCCATCAAATTAAAACCAATTAAAAAAATTAAATAAAAAAATGAAGTTAAAATATTGGCCAAATCAATCAATTACAAGGCCAAAAAAAAGGAAAGGGAAATTAAAACTTCAGCGAGAAAGACTGGATTGAGCATTTAAAAAAAATTGCCATTTAGATGCCAAATAGCTCTTTCTACTCGTCTACTTGACTGAAGAGGGCATAAAAACTTAATATTTTATCCGTCCATAGAGTGGAAGGGAAAAATTGTGTCGCAGCATTTGCGCGGTCTTTGGACCGAATTTTCATGTGGCGATATACACATTTTACTCATACTGTCTTCTCCATTGTGCGACTGTACAATAATTCTTATTTTATTTCCTGATATTGTCTCATAAAAAATCCTTCCTAAGGTTTCTATGCTTGAGTTCAGGGGGCATGCTCACGCTTTGTGGTTTATGCCTTCGGAGAAACGGTATTTACTAACGTTTTCGGTTCATAAACATAAAATTCATAATTTTCTATTTATATTCAAACCCCCCCCCAATCTTTCGAGGAGGAAAAAACCCTATTACGGATTCAAGCTAGCCGTAAAGCGGGTCATATCACTTTAATGGCGCCTACGATTTCCCCTGAAAGGTTATAATTTTTAAAAGGAAGATTTTTCTATATGATCTTTCCTCCTACCTGATGCGTCGTAAACCCATGTTTTATTGCCTCATTTTCTGGTTATTAACGATTGATTGGACGGAGAACACCCCACTTTAAACTCCGCTCAATCCCATACCTCGCCTTTCCCATCATTGTTTCAGCTTCTCAAGACCTCTTCTTGGCTTCGCGCTGAAAATAAAAAAGGGCTTCTTTTTCTCGACCCCTTCCTCTTTAATCGCGGCTTGTCCCGCTCCTCTCCATTTCCCTACTCTATCCCTCTCTCTCGAGCTTCGACAAAAGAAAGAAAGAGAGTACGAGGTGGAGAAGGCCCTGTGGTTTTTGTAAAAAGATTCTTCAACTCCGCCGCATTCGTCGGTGCCCGAACACCAAAAACTCGCGCGTGCCCGCGAGTAGTAGTAGCGAGATGAAGGAAAAAATATATACATGGAACGAGTGGAAGAAAAGCCTCTTCGAGGGAGGAAAAAAATAATTAAAATCTATATCTCCTGCCGCCTCGAGTAATACGGAGAAGGCAGGAATGACCAGAGCACACGCAAGCGGACTCAGGACACGCTCTCTTTCTCTCTCTTTTCACCCACGTAGCAGGGGTTGGACATCCCCCTGAATTCCCCGACCCGCTACGTCCGTTCCTCACCCTTCCGTAATATTTTCACTAAAACCCCCTTGAACTACCTCCCTCACCCCCTCCACCAAACCACCGTCTTACTTTTTAGTTAGTGGGCCTTATGCCGTTCCCGTGTCCACGATTACGGAAGTCATGGACGGTATACACTTCACCTGATTTGGCTCCCTGTGACTTCTTTCTGTTCAATCGAGTTAAAAAACCATTACGGGGAACGCGTTTTAGCAGCCGAGAGGAAGTAATGGAAAAATCGCAGGAAGCACTGATGGACATACCGAAAACCGAATATAAAAAATGTTTCGAGGATTGGATCAAGCGCTGGCATAAGTGTGTTGCAGTCGATGGGGATTACTTTGAAGGGGACAATATAGATTTAGATGAATAAACTTGTATTTTTAATTTTCTGAATAAATTCCGGGAAATTTTTGATCAAGGTAGTATTTCTTTTTCTTTCCTCCCTGGGATCATTCCGTTCCTCCCTCTCGTTTCCTCGTGCGGTCGCGATAGGTCTTTGCCGCCTTGAGTAAAAGAAAAGGGTGGGAATAGAAAAAAGGAGCTTTGATTTTGGCATGCATTATATATGCATACATATTCGCGGGTGGTTGTGCATGCACGCTTTATGTGACGGGAGACGAAAATCGCGAGAGTATTCTCTCGGCTTTCTCTCGCCTCTCCCGCTCAGCCGTGTGTTCCGTGGTGCTGCCGACGTTATCCACGCCATTCCATTCATCACGCTCCTTCCTCCTGTTTTTCATTCCACGTTTTTCACTCCTCTTGCCCCTCCTTTGGGGCCGTGAGGATACCATTGTACTCCTTTCGCCGTCTTTCTCTCTCTCTCATAGTCCGGCACCCTCGGACGGGAGTGAGCTGACTGTCTGTCTGTGCTGCGGAGAAAGAGTCGAGAGAGAGCGCGTCCTTCAATCTTGGCCCCTTCCCCTGCCTTAACATTTATCAGCGAGGTGGTTCATTAAGGTAAGGGGTCTGTAGCCTCGTTTTTCGAGGGACAACTAAGGAATCAACTCTGGGAGTGCCTTTCGCTAACCCTTTCCCCTCGAAAGCGCGCTGAAGTAAGACGCCAAGGTTTGAATGAGTAAGCAGAACGAGTGTTAGCGTTGTGGGTCCTGTGAGTACGTATATGTGTGTGTGTATTGGGTGGATGACCTCACATCTGAAGACATTTTTCAAATGGCCTTTCTCGCTTTCGTTTGCTTTTCTTTATTTTCGGTCGCTCTTCCAAGAGAAACGGAGCGAGAAAGAACTCGAGAGAAGGGAACTCTTGTATTAATATGTATTTCCCTCTTCCCGAGGAAGACGTCGGGCACTTCGACCCGACTCCTATAGGGCAACCCAAATTATTATTATTATTATTTATGCTACAATTTTCTTTTTGAATATGAATGTTTGCGGAGTACTCGGGAATGCGCGGAAGCTTTCTTTGCCACGGGAGACAATGGCGCGCCGTGACGACGGTAGGGATGGGAATGCCCTTCCTTTCTTCCTGCGTCCCCAATTTTTTCGCTCGAGAGAGGATTTTCCGCAGCGAGTAATGGGCCACCAGATTAAACTACCCATCGGATATTTATCCTATTCCGGGAGAGCGTATACCTCCATCCTCATACCTTCATTGGCCTGTGGCAAGATAAGAATTGGATGCATTGTTCTGGGGCACGAACGGCGCCGATGAGTAAAAGATGTGATGCGTCCTCCTCCAGTCTAACCTTCGCGTAACCAAGCATGCATCCACACACGGAAATGTTGACTTCAGATCTCTTGTTTTTTTATTTCACCGGGACTCCCTGAATTACCTACGGACTGAATTAATCACGATTTATGCAATCTGCGTGTAGGAAATCCTAAAACCGATTTGATTTGCAGGGAGGGGAGAGTTCAAAGACAATTTGCCCTCTACGTGGAAGTGTTAATTCATGATTTTATTGCAAGCCAGTTCAAAAATACCATGATGCATAGGAATGGTGAAAAAGCTTCATAACAAAATACTATAGCAGAAATAAATGCATTAGAGCCATCAGGTGAACATATTTTAGCCTGGTCAACTCAAAGTTTTTAACTTATCTGCGCTTTTCCTAGGAATATATGATACACCACACCTACTTTTTATACCCTTGACTATTTTTCACGGGACATCCTTATTTAATCACTATTAATGATTAAGCCAACTCATAAAAATTTAAAGGTGGCATCCTATTCCGCTAAAAACCTAACGAATAGTTAAAGAGCATATTTTTATTGCTGTTATATATTCATTAGTTTCTGATCGCCGCTTGATCATGGCCAAAGTGGATTACGCTTCACCCTAGTTTTTCTTATTAGGTCACTAAAATCAAGCGCCCACACGCGGCTTCGTTAGGGCTCTTATTCCCATTTAAATAAAAGATGAAAGAGGAAGCAAGGCTTAATCGCCGCTGAAATACCCGTTTAAGGTCGTTCAATAATAATCAACTTCGCCATTCATTCTGGTAGAGAACCCGGTTAAAACCCAAGCGTACGTTCTTCTTGCTAGAATTTAAATCTTCGAGTTACCCTGGATCGCCATCAGCACAAATTTACGTTTATGATGACCGCGAAATCATTATGAATCAAAAGGAAAAGAAAAAAAAGCATCAATGCTGGATATCAACGATTAATTCCGCACCCTCTTTCCCGGGGCTTGCAGAAAGAATAGCTTTTGCGGTAAGCTACGAAATCCTGGGTGTGGTGCCTAACGAATAAACTAAAGATCTCGCACAAATTTAAATGTTTCCAAAGCAAATGAATATCTATTTATACAAATGAAAATAATATTGATGAGTGCTTATATCTAGAAATATTCTTCAAATTTATCTTGTACTGTTGAATATGAGCGAATAACAAGCGATATTTTGAAACGTCCTGATAAAATATTGGGCTAATGTTATTAGTCTGCATTGCTATTTATCATGTGTTACAAGTTTCTAATGCATAGAAATTGGAGTACAGGTGAGTAGACTAAATAAGTAGACTAAATTGACCAAATAGGGAATCGATTCCTGGGTCCAAGCGTTAATAAATACGTTGGAAGATTAACCAGAGAAAAGCGGTTCAGTAAAACGAATTTTCACTAGCTCAACTGTAGAAATAACGGAAATATCCTAAATCGTAGTAGGAAAAAAATGCAATAATTTTCAACTGATAACACATTTTAAAATGGATATTTCATTCTTAGAAATAATTTAATGAAATAATAGCACAACTTCATCCAAATACTGAAGTTTAGTTATATTCCTTTGTCAATATTTAAACCGACGAAAGGAAAATATTTTAACACCTTGGTTATTTTCAGAAATGCCTCAACAAAACACCGAGAAAATTACAAATAAACTTGCTGATATTTATATTCTTTATCGGCTCATGAAATGGGAAATGTTTACCCATTTTATGGTGAAATATCTCATTAACCGTAAAAACAATTTCTGTGGTGTTACATTTATTATCGGCATATTTCATTTTATTACGATCCATAGACTTATAAACAAAATATTCCTATGATACACACAACTGGTATTGGTCTTTTTTTGTCCTTAGGAATTATTGTTAATTCCCTAGCGACAATGTAAGGCAACTGATTCATCCCTTAGAAAACGGAATAGCTCTTGACTTTTCCCATAAAATTTAAGTAGAATATTCTAATCATATGGAAATATTTTATTTATTTATGCATAGTTGAAAAATACTATTCACGTATGTTGAATATTTCAAAATACTTGGCTATTTGGCTACGAATTACAAAAGCCATTTTTGCTGTGCCCGGGAAATCAAGTATAAACTCTACCAATTAAAAGTGTGTGATCGAGAGACATATTTACCAAACCCAGAATATATATATATATATATATATATATATATATATATATATATATATATATATATATATATATATATATATATATATATATATGTATATATATATATATCTATATATTTAAGTAGAATATTCTAATCATATGGAAATATTTTTTTTATTTATGCATAGTTGAAAAATACTATTCACGTATGTTGAATATTTCAAAATACTTGGCTATTTGGCTACGAATTACAAAAGCCATTTTTCCTGTGCCCGGGAAATCAAGTATAAACTCTACCAATTAAAAGTGTGTGATCGAGAGACATATTTACCAAATCCAGAATATATATATATATATATATATATATATATATATATATATATATATATATATATATATATATATATATATATATATATATATATATATATATATATATATCTCCGAATTCGGTGGCCACCGGTCTAAAACGTGTACACAGACATATATGCATACTTCGGACAAAATTACATTACGAATCAACAACATTAAAAAATGTTTATTTATGCCTTATGAATAATGATTATTTGCGGTTTAATCCTCAGTTGCCTTCTATGCTAGGCTTTAGAAACCTTAGGTTAACGCTTGGAAATTTGACACTGTATTCCTATAAAGGTGATTAGATGAAAAAATAAATCGCTGATCGGACTAATATATGATTAATATCGAATAACTTCCGATTAAGAAAAATATAAAATAGATTATTACAACCCAGAAAAAATAGAGCCTATAACACCGTATTTTTAGAGTTCAAAATTTATTAACAAAATTCTCTCACGCAATCCCAGTTGCAATGGCCACCACAACAGTGTTGGGTGAGCAATGGTGCATGAAGAAAGTTACAGTTGTAAGCTAACTTAAAACGCAAAAATGGACGAACAATCTCCATCTCGTAAAAGTTGAATGTGCTGGTTGGGGAGGAAGGGTAAAAATGATCATTCGGCTTTCCTTCCACAAAAAAACCTATTCTGGCTTCCAATCGTGAGCCATTTTACGCTTCGATGCCCGGAGGGCTTCCACTTGCAATTATATAACAGGTTTGAAGCGACGCACCTTTATTATTTGTGACACCGGGGGAATTTCAATCCAGCACATTCAAAAATCTGTCTGCGGCGTCCCACTCTCACCCTCTCCCCGCCCTGCCTTTAGACTACCAAATATCGAGTAGGTTACACTCGCACAAGCCCGAAAACCCGTGTTCAAGTGACGATCCCGGCAAAAAAAGGTCAAATGAAACAACCGAAAGGGAGGCGGGCGGTTATAGTGAGCCGGTTTAAACCTTCATTGCAACGGAGGAGACGGCCTCGCCGATATCTCCGAGCACTGGCGGCGAAATGAAGACAAATCCCCTCTCTTACTCCCCCCTCAACAAAAATACACTCCTCCTTTTCATTCGAAAAAAGAGGTTTCGATAATGTTGTGAGGAGGTTGGGGAGAGGGGAATGAATGATACAGAGCCACCCTCTAGTCAGCGCGAGTCATGAAGGTTCGGGTGCGGGCGACGTCCGCGACACGCCTATCGCTACGGACGAGAGATGAGACTCACAATCCCCCATTTTCTCCCGGAGTCCAATTCAACATTCCCTCCGCCTGACCCATAATGTTTATTGTTGGCGCAGCAAGGAACGGACCGGGGAAGGAAGTGGGATGAGGAAAAGAGCGTGAGGAGAAGCAGAATATCTTGAAAGAGAGAGAGAGAGAGGGCCTTAACGGTTGGGAGGGCAGCGAGAAGGGAGGGACGATTTCTCCTCCCCAGCCATCCTCCCAGAGGTCCACTTCGTCATCATTCAACCCGGAGCGAGGGAGTGTTAATCCTGGACGGGAAAAAAGGGAGAAAAAAGGAAGAGACTTTTTTTCCAAAAACCACGCCTTCCTATCCTGTTCTCTCCGGTACATATAGTACAACCTCCGAATTTGGGAGCCGCAGGTCTGAAATGGCGCGTCGTTGTGATGTAACGACCTCGCGAATTTACTCCTAGACCTAAGTGAAAGAAAGAGGATTGTAGGGAAGAAGACGGACAGGTAACGGGGAGAGAAATAGAAGGACAGAATCACAGACGAAATCGTCGGGGCAGATGCAGTCAAACATCCCTTTGGTGGAGAAAAAATATAAATAAGCAAGCAAAGAGGGGGACGAATAGGAAGGGGCTATCCCGACGAAACCCATCGTGCCCATGAGCAGATATTCCTCTCGGGGTGGATTGCTCGTTTGATAAAACCAAAATAGAAACAAGTAGGGAGTTTTAGGCGCATGTTCCAAACTTCCGAGAACCGAGAGAAGGCAGCGACGGTGGCACCCTGCCGTATTCGGAAGGGGTTGGCGAGGAGGATTTTGGGCGGGCGGGCCAGCGCGGGTGACCGGCCAGCGGCGGGGTTACGTGTACTCTGCGCCCGGACGAAATGGGGTTAATCAGTTTCACACGGAATCCTTTGCCCTGATGCACGAAGGTCCTCGTTCACTGTACCGAGGGCATGTATCGATTCAAAAGACTCACACGGAAAAGGAATAGGTTGAAGGTGAATCAACTCCTCGAATTATGTGCGCTGAAAGACTCTCATATGAGCCGAGAAATACGTGTTGATGAGCAGCAAAGGACTAAAAAAGTTGAAGGACGGATTTATATGCACTGCAATAAATAAAGATATTTTTCAAAATTCATTTTTCAACCAAAATCAGAACAGGGTTTCGATTATAAAAATTGCCCTCGATATTTTGCCTTTTACGATGCACGCAATTACGCGTCTGATTTATTCGATAATATAAAACCGGCTATGAAGCCGTTTGAAGAAGCCGAAGTTTTTATGCCTTCCAATTAATATGCGATAAAAATTATTATTTCTCTGGAACACCAAGATTAATTTAAATAAATTTCAGATATTTAAGAGGTCATATTAGTGTAAGTCATTTAATGCAATTGAGTAGTCGTGTTACGTTGAGCACACGAATTTTGAAAAATATTTTATAATTAACATAAGATAACAGTTTCGTGGAGAAATATTCCAACTCATGTCATAATTTTCTTCGGGATTGAACGAAGTTGGAAACAATAAGTGAAAGGAGTTTCCGCAAAAGTTTCTTTAAAGTTTTGCTACAGACAGAATAAAAGTTTGAATTGGTTGAAGACAGAATCGGCCCTAAAATATCAGAGCGCCATAGGATATAAGAACAAGAGAAAAGAACGGCAACGAACAAGTTATAAGGGAAATTATTATTATTAGGTTGCTAAATAAATTGGTATAGTAGACTAGTGTGAAAATGTAGTCGAAGATTACTTTTTCACTAAAAATAAGTCAATTGATTGCAAGACAAAACTATTGGTTTCCTTCAAAAATAATATTATAGAAAATAAATGGATTCCATAAAAGAAAATAATAGATATTATTAACATTGCTGATGAGAAATATTATGGCAAAATATTAATTAATGAGGTTTCAACTGAATATGAAAAATACTTCATATGGAAAAGAGAAGGGAAGAGGGCAATTATGCATATGGGTAAAATTTAGAAAAACAAGACAAAAGGTCTGAATATTCCGAGACTATTAGAATAAGGTCAGAGGAAGATTTTGGATGGTTCTGAGAGATAATTTTGCGAAATCATAATTTTTGATGGATTGACTTACAACTATCAAAAACTCCTTATTTGTTACTTCATATGGCATTTCTCTTCCCTCCCTCCTGACAAAAAATTCTCAATTTTTCAGCTATAGATAACATCCTTGAGAAAATATTGGCATTAAATGAAAATAATTTTTAAACATCTGCAAGTATATGTCTAGTTATTTGTTGTAATTCTTACTGAGGTTAATATAAGCGAAACAGGTTATCTTTATCAACCGATAAAATATAAAAATTACCAAAAATGGTGAACCCCAAACAGAAGTGGTGTTATTAGGTTATTGGTAGAAAATTAAATTATTTTCAATGAAAAGAAATCATCCTCAAATGAATTAGAGCTTTTGTATGGTGAAATGGTGTGGGATAATATAAATATAAAAAACATAAAAAGGTTCATGGCTGACTAATTGCTGAAATTCCTGGATAGTTATGAAATAATAACAAATTTTCTATTTCATTTTCATAGTTATAAAGAAACCACACAAGTAATTTAGCTTGTATTCAACAGTGTCAGAGATTGAATGGATAAAAGGCTTAATACGGCAATAACCTTTAAAGATCTTCGAAAAGGTTTCGATGCCGTGGATCTGAATATACTATTTAAAAAAGGTTACCTTATAGCATTTAGAAGACCAACCCATCTTTGGTTTTCTAATTATTTAAAAGATAGAAAGTTTGTCACTAACATCAATAATTAATATAGTAAAGAACATGATGAACATGAACTAACTACGTACACAATGCCACAAGGCCATATTCTTACCCCTCTTCTATTTTAATGTATATGAATGACATATTCAAGGCAGTCATTTCTGTGAGTTGATTTTGTACACTAATGAAGCAAAACTCAAATTGAAGCATAGAAAACTAAATAAAAGCAGCTAGTTAGGGTATGACTCTTGACTTAAATAATATCTGTAAATGGGTAAATGATAATGATATCATTATCAAGGAAAACAATCAAAGTTACGTTTGTGAAATACAAAAAGTCTGAAACTATAGATAGTATTTAATTACAGATTCATCACATAACAGCCTGTATTATGCGACTAATAACTGTAATTTCCTAAAACTGGAATAAGTAACAGATAGTTGTAATTACTTGGGGGATGCATTGATTAAAATGTAACCTTTGGTAAACATACAAGTATTTTAAAAATACTTGTACTCATACTTATTAACAAACTTGTGTTTCAAAAATAAATAAAAACTTGAGCCCAAATCCTAATCATCTGGATATTTGGTTACAGACTGCTATTTTGCTTTGGTAAAAGACTTTTATTTAACTTTAACTATTACAAGACATTTGCCTGACACATAGTTTTAATAGTTTATAAGCTAACACGACACTTTGTCAACACAGACACTAAATGCTTTCATAAATCCATAACCATGACCGCATTAAACGTATAATCCTTGAATTCATTCTCATCATTTTCCTTCAAAAGCAAGGAATAAATGTTAAATTAAACGCTATGAATTCTTAAAATTAAGAAAATGTTCTCAGTCTAACCATCGATTTAAAATCCCTCTTCAAAAATATGATCATATTTCATCTGTTTCAAACCTGAAACGCTATTTTCACAATTAAAGGAAATTCAGTCGGGCTGATGTATTTTTTGTGACATTTTTTCTTTTACTAAAACACTTTCTAGGCTTTATACAGTTAAACACGATTTGTGAACGGTGTGAGTACCATCTTGGGTGAAAGATGTGAAAAGGCAAAAGAAAAAAATAGCAACGAAGAGGAGGCGTCATTTGTCATGCCCTTTTGCGTGTCGTATTCAGGAGGGAATTAAAAATAAAAACGGGGTGCGAGTAAGTTTAAAGAGTTTGCTCGTCAAGAGAAATTGAGAGCTAAGACTATAATTTAGAGGCCGGAAAACTAATAAATACATTAATTCATCTAGGAAGGTCACATCACAGGTTACCGCATCTTCACACGTTACCACATTGAGTTTAGAAATACGTGCCCATTTATAAATGTCATCTCCCTGCTATGCTCTTTGTCATGAGGGTAAGACATAACCTCATCCACACTTAAGAGAGACAAGAATTTGACATGGCCGTATTGAGAGTAATGTGACCAAAAATGTATATTAATTGAGTATGTTGGTGCCACCTCTGCGACCCACGGAAGTGCCTGATAAAATAGCCACCTACTGTAGACTGAACTGAATGTATCCTTTTGATAATCAAAAATGTACGGCTTTTATTGGATATCTATCTACCAGAATTGACTTTTTCCTACTCTTATCTCACTTACGCAATTTTCTTTTTTCTTGCCTTAAAATTCAATTGCCCTGCATTCACTCATCTTGTATGCTTTAAATTAATCCCAAGAGCGTTATTACCTTCCTTGACAGTTCTAATATTTTCGTTAGCTTTCCGTCCATTTTACTTTTCCAATTTTCTCCAAACCTACATCTCAAGCCTCCAATCTCCATTTAACGACTTAATTCAGCAACCAGGTTTCCGAGCAGTACAATACTGCGCCCCGGATTTAAGGTCAAGCCATTTTTATTTTTTCACTATCACTCTAGGTCCGTGTTCTTCAACTCCCGGGGATCGAGATGGTGCGGGGGCTAACGTACTGGCTTCCCACCCTGAGGGCGCGGGTTCAAATCCCGGCGGTGTTGAATATTTTTCAGAGGTATCTCGATCCCTACTTGAGGTGCTTTGTGGAGGGCATTTTGAGTGAGTACGCCGTCCGTCGGATGGGACGTTAAACTGTGGACCCCTTGGCGCCTTTCGTAAAGAGTAGGCTAATGCCGACGCCGGGTTTCTCTCCACCCTTCATCCTTTCCTATCCATCCCCTATGGCGCAAATGACCTTAGCTGTCGGTCGCCTCCCCTCAAAACTACTACTTCAACTCCCTCTTATTTGTTAAAACTTCTTTGGCAAACGCACTTAACCTTCCTATGTTCATATTTATTTTCTATATTCTGTTCAAATAATTCCTAATTAGATGAATTTCCTTAACTTCTTTAATTTAAGCTCTTCAGTAATGTTTATCTTAGAATAGGTTATTAAAACGTAGCCATATATAATAATGCCTACCCTATTAGCGTGTATACACTAATTCATAAAATTTAATTGAGCATATAGAAAGCAACAGATAAAAATTAAAACAAAGCTGTATGCATAAAGATAAGGCGATAGATGCATATATAAAGTCCTAATTGAATATCGATTTTCTGTCACTATTAATATTATATTCCATTTTGCGACGAAAAGATAACAATAATCTCACATTTGTGAAGTCTTTGAAGAGTCTAAACTATCATACATATATTATTGCAGAATCAGTGACAAAATCAGTGAAAAAACTTTTTGCCCGTTCGTTGAATTCTATAGATCTGCTACCCCACTATACAGCGTACAAGGCACACTTGTACAATCACAGCAATTTTTTTTATAAATTAAGTGCCCACAATTTCCATTTAATCAGAGGTCCCTACATAGAACATAGGCCGGTGGAAAGTATTTTTTAAAGTATTTCTCCGATAATATGCATGGAAAATAAAAGAACAAATGTATAAATTTTCTGTACTCTTTAATAAAGCTAATTACTTTCATATTTGGCCGTGACTAAGTTCATCAGCAATGAAAGTAGGGACGTAATATAATTTTAAGTTAATTCTTTAACAATACGCTAAGGATTTAGCTAAATATTTCTCCCCGAAACTGCCCATAATAGGCTCACTTCTGGATGAAAACTTGTCTATTTCCTTAACGAGGTTTTAGTGGAGGGATATCAATTCCGAACAATAAAAGTCTGGACGACCTGACGTCTCCAGAGCCTGTCATTTCTTCTACTCTTGTACCCCTAAACTCGAAAGCTACCTTCGAGATACCCTTATCTCACATGGATTATAGGTAAACGGTGCAGGGAAGGGAACAGGGAACCGAGGACAAGAGGAGAGGTTGCCTTTCGTCTCCATTTCACTCGAATGCAGTAATCTCCCAATTTACGACCTCCATGCTTTCTTTAAAAGCAGTTCGTAAATCGCAAGCGACTTTCCCCATTCACATAACGCTGAAACCGTGTTGCGTCGTAATTTATTCATTCGTTTTAAATGTGGTTCTTTTCTGAAATATCTCTGCTGCAATGGTGATTTACTGAGCGATAAAATTTCAACATTACACGAAAAACATTTTGCCGAGAATTTTCTACGATAGCTTAACGAGGGAATACAATTTTACCGTGAGAGCAGATGATCATATTTACGAATGCGGAGTTAACGCAGGCGTTTGGATTTTATCTCTCTTCCCATAATTTTCCACGTTGTTAATTTATACCCTTGCTCCTCTCCTATGATGAATCGTCGGCATCAAGTACAAGTGTTCTATGGATAATGCCAGGTACTAAATCAGGGGACAAAATTTATGAAATGTAAAGACTTGAATCATGTTTACGAAAACGCACAAGGAATGAGGCAAGGCCGGAATATTGTGCACATAAAGTTATTGTTTCATTAAAAATGAATTCTGTTTCAATGAGCTACTACACTCGACTTCGCAAAGGATTGCTTATTTGGATATCCGTGTTTTACTTTTTAAATTCCCTCCCATTGACAGAGTCACAAATAATTTAAGATTTGTAAATGTTTCGAATTAAACAAAAAGATTCGTGCCTTTCATCAATTATGAGCAAACTAATAACAAAGATTCAATGATCAAAAATAAGGCCAGAGCTTTAATTCTTAAAGTAAATTTAAGTCATAAGAAAACAAAGTCTCTTTCATTCATTGAAGTTCCTGTGACTGTACTTTACTTCTTCCTTCCCTTTGATCTCACGTCTGTTATCACCCACCACAACACACTTTCTTGAGGTGGTCTACAGGTTAAAAATGCGTGTTCGAATATAATCCCAAAAGCTCTTTCATAATAAACTCTGATTTACTCCTTACGATGCCTTGTGAAGATTTATAACATAAGAGCCTCATTAGGTGGCACGAAATCTTAAAACGTTCATCTACTCTAGAGTGAGCATGAAGAAGAAATGATATTACGACAACACCACCACGTACCGACAAAAGATTTTTTCGCAAAGATTTTTGCAAACTCGACCCCATTCTAAATCTTCGAGCCAAACTGGCTTTTGAAACGCAACAAACCCATTCAATGCTTGCGCTAATTTAAATCATTTTACTTTGGTAAAAAAAATGGGCATATAAAAGGTAGGAAAAACATTTTATTACTTTAAATGATTATTTCCACGCACATGGACTTCTCTTACTCATTTAACTGAGCAATGGTAACACCGGAGGAAAGGGGAATGCCATCTTTTAAAGACACGATTAACAATGAACATGAAAATCATTATTTAATAGCGCGGTCGATAATTCTTAACTTTTTCCAGCTTCCAAACGCCTGTAAGGAGATGGTAACTTTTTACGTACCAGGTTGAATTTCTTAGCTTTTATCCAAAATTTAAGTATTTAAACATAGCTGATCAAATAGTTACTAATGGCTTTTGGACACAAACATCAACAAAATCATGTATCCGAAGCCATCAATGCGAGCCCTATTTTTATTGTGTCAATTGTTGGCTATTTCATACCAAATATAGTTCGATGCGAAATTTAAGCCAATCAAAATTTTGTCAGCGGTACCTTACACTGCTTTCAAAAATTGCAAACTCCGCCTTAAAACGCCAATACTCGCAGCACGGAACCGCTGCTGAAGTAAGTAAATATCTACCGGCATTCCAATGCCAACTAATACTATCAGTTGCGTATTCCAACAGTAGCATCTCTGCTCTTTAAGTATATAACTGTAATATGCATGCATTTTATATTATGCTCTCTTTATAAAAATGCCTCCACCACAACTACTAGTACTCTTCGCCTCTTTTTCGGAAATCATTACGAATAAGATTGTTTTTTAGGGCAGAATGAGAGTTGAGGAGTTCTTAGGTACATATGGGTGGAAATTCGACATTCTGGAAGCACCAGAATTAATCAGGAACATAGGAAAACTTGGGAGGGTAAAACATAAGAGAACGGGGGAATTGAAGGGAGGGGGATGGAGCCAATGGCTGCTTGGTAGGCGTAGGGGAGGAAACGGTTTTACAAAAGGGATTCTCTTTATGGAGATTGATTAGTTTCGATGCTCCACAAAGAGAATGCGAGGAAGGGGGAGGAGGGGGAGAAGAGGGGGGGGGGGGTAGGAGACGACTTCGCTATCTCTTCCTCTTCGCAATTCCTATCCCCCCTCTTTACCCCAACACTTCCCCCACCATCTCCCGCAATTCCCAACCCACCAGCACCACCACCTCCTCCTCCCACGTCTTTCTGAAACTTCTCACAATGCGCCCGAAAGACCCTTTCATAAGGATATGAGTTCTCTGGGAATTTCTCCATCTCCCACACCCCTCCCTCCCCCCTACAGCATCTCCCCACCCGCCCACCCACTCTTGATGGGCAAGTTTTAATGAGAAATAAATGCCCTTTTACCCCGATTGTGCCCGTCACGGGGGCCCGTCCAAACTTCGACTCCCCGGCCCCACGCCGCGCCCCCATTCTTTTGTCTCGGACCGAGCGCATGCTCGGCATCTCCCCTGAAGAGGGGAGCGGCCCGCCGGTGAATGCGCGTACAACCCCGGGCACGCGCGCGCTCAGGCGCTCGCGAGGAACGCCATCACGCTAAACATAAACACACGGCCTGCGGAAATACGTGAGCAGTGGAATAACAACGGGTGATCTGATCGACTGAATTCAAGTACGGTAACATCCGAAAGGATCAAGAGTGAATAGATACTCTTCCCTAGGGTTGGCTGAGCTCACATCCAACACTTTCTTGCACAAATTTTTGTAAGTTTAGTCTTCGAGTCACTGAACGCCAAAAGTATGGCTTTCAAGGAAGAATGGAAATATATGGATATTCGGAAGGGATTGGAAAAAGACACCGGATTTTTAATGGATCGTCTAATTTTCACATAGTCCCTGAATCTGTTGGCTTTCGTATTCATTTCTCTGATTCCATGAACACGACTTATGTGGAACATAATTCATTTCAGCTGCTAGTGACAGACCAAAACCTACTTCTAATAATTTGATTATCATTTATAATAATTTTCATTATTAATACAGATATTTATTGATGAATATGTGCCATACCATTGGAAGATACAATGTTCTTTTCAGCAGAAATTTTATTGGCACGATGAATTTGATTCAATGTGATTGCATTGCATAGTATTGATGCATTGTGATACGGTGCCTTCGCGTGAAGATAGGACGGAACGCGCGTAACGGTGAAACGTGTCAATGAGATAAAACTTCACCGAAAATTACGTTATTTCTTCCTCTTTTACGGATATATAATGAATAACTTTCACGAAGGAAATCCTGAAACCATAAAGCAAATTTGAGTGAGTTAACTCAATCGATGAATTCACCAGCAGAAATTTTTTGAAAAATTTCAATTCATCTCATTACTTTTTCAAATTATTTTTGAACGAAATCAAGTGTTAAATTGAAATTCTTAATGAACGGACTTCCCTAAATGGAACGGACTGCCCTAAATGGAACGGACTGCCCTCCCTATAGTTTACCAACGATAATTTTGTAGGAGTTGTCATAGTTAGAGTAGTCTTTACATATTTTGTGCATTTACGTATCAATAATAGTCTTAATTTTTATAGCGTATTCTCAAGCTGAGGAAATATCATCGGTCCTGTTCCCATCGTTCCTTTGCTGTCGCAAATAGTCCTCCGTCCATCGGACATCTAAAAATCAAACGGGGCATTAAAATTTGATCCTCTATGATATCATTCGAAGAAGAAGTTTTTGAAAGCGGGGTTGATAATTTTTAGGGCGGGTCTCTCTCCTCCCTTCTTACTCTCATTCCGATTACATCTTATATACCAGTCAAAGCGTAGATAAATGACAACAAGAAGGTTGTTAGCCCTGGTCGTAGATCATGCACTAGAATTTAACTGATGATTACCGATATTTTGGAAATACATGATGAACCTAAGAAATAAAACTTTTGGAACCATTTATTCCATAAAGAGTTCTGTAAACGATATGACGTAAAAAATAAAATATATTTTCAATAAAATTAACAATTTAGGTACAACCACAGGGGAAAGCATTACACCAGAATCCATACAAGTACAAGAAGAGGCTGAAAAGAAATTCAATTAAATAGGATGCTCAACTTGGGTCAGGAACACTTAAGAGACAATGTTCAAAATGTCTCTAAATGGAATCTGTCATTTGTCCGGTTGTGTGGGTAATGCCTTGGATTCCTGAATTGGAATTGAATTCTATTCTGTTATTCCGCGGTATTAAAAAATAAGATAAGTTTTATTTTCCCGTTTCATATATTGTTTGAAACACGATACATTCGCAGCATCGGGACTATTACGATCACCAACGAGATAACCCAACGGCAGGATTGAAAAAAGGAACTTCAGCGGAAACGCGCTCATTCCGTCAAAACTTTCACCGAATCATTCAACATTTCTTTCGCCCGACACAGCCGAAGATGCGATGAGGCAATTAGGTGGGGCTTTTGAAGACGCCAAAAACCGTTTCCCATTCAATTTTTCTCCGTGAAAAAGAATTTTCACAGAGAACTCGATGCTGTAATCTCGTTTGGATGGAACGACGTTAAACGCCCAGCTAAACATTCGCTCACCCCCTTCCCCTCCCCACACCGCCCCACTCCTCTTTGAAACCCTGATGAGGTTCAATATACGCTTGCATCAACCCCGATCTAACGGTGTCCCCAAATCCCTACAATACTCCCAGTGCGAATGAAGAGGGAGTGGAGGGAAGATGGGTGGTGGCGATAATTAAGCTCGCGTAATTGGAGACGGAACAAGAACAATTAAAGCTCAATAAAAGGAGGGGAGCGAAGAATGTAGGGACGTGGAACGGAATGGTCGGATGAATGACTCTCTGATGAACGAAGCGAGAGAGTAGTGTGATTGAGAGTGGGGGGTAGAGATATAGGTGGGGGGGGGGGGCGAGAGAGAGAGAGAAAGAGAGAGAAGGGACGAAAAAAGATCTGGGTGGGATTGGTAGAGAGGGGATTCACGCGTGCTTTTACCGATTGCAGTCCCCAAAATGTGAGTGGGAGAGGAAAAAAAAGGGAAGAGGAAGAGGTCGTAATGCGTTAAAACGTCGAGATGAGAGAGGTGGGTGTATAGCGGGTGTGCGTGGGTGCGGTGTCGCCCGTAATTGGGGGTTAAAAGGGACGATGGGAGTTTGTAGCGACGGATGGTAGCGTAAGGGTCTTTGATCGCGGGCATAGGCGAGCTTTGGAACGAGGGGAGTGAGTGGGAACGGCGGGCGTTCGGAAAGTGGGGAGGAACGGCGAAAGGGAACAAAGGGGGATGGGTGGAGGACGGCGTACTCGATATGTAATGCCCTTCCGCCACATTCTCTGAGTATGCATTACAGGAAACGCCGACTATTCGACGAGAAACTTAAGGTACGTTTTCATTAAATGCAGACACAACTAGGAATTACCCTAACACTTTAATTCATACGAGGTTATTACTTGTGTGATATTAAACGCATAAAGCAGGCAACAGAAAGTGTAAAAGAACGTGGAAACACTAATTAGAACATCAGCAGGTTGGTTTCTAGAAGTGATAATGAACATTTATTATATCTCCATAAAGGAACAAAGCTTTAACTTGGAGTAATAGGCGGTGTGAAGGAAAGCCTAGACGTTGTTAATTAGCGTTGAAATCAATTAAAACCTAATTGTGTAGAAATAATAGTATGAAAATTGAGAGATACCTAATGGCGCTTGTAAGAAACAAAACGTCTATTCAAGCTAATGGCTGGCAGAGATAAAAAAAATCGGAAAACCGCCGTGCTTGAATGATCATCATCGCAAAAATTTGCCCATAAATAGCGAAAGAGCTATTTGCACATTGTTAAATTAACAGGAATGGTGGCTAATGATGGACAATTTTATTTGTACAGTTCGAGCGTTATGTTTCATGAAAGTGACAAATGTAACATAGATATAGTGGCCAAATTGAATTCAACTCCTGACAGAAGCCTCGGTTCGAAATCCTAAAAACACCCACCTCTTGATGAGGGTCATATTATTATCATTACACCAAGACTTTTTTGAACGGCGGGATCTGCCATCCTCTTCTGCAATTAAACATGTATGTGTGTATTTTGTAAATTCTAGTGACGTGCAGCATTTGAGAATGGTGCCCTGAAAGATACATACATTTTTGACGCCGTGAAAACGAAATTGACTTTGCCTCTACCAATCAAAGCCACCGTTGAATATTGGAATGCTGTTCATAAAATCAAGCAACATATTTCAATAAAGGTCTCTCATACACAATATGTTTAATACCCTCAACAGTTGAAATTTCAAACAGTTAATTAGTCTTCAACAAATTATTTTTAATAAAATAAAACTTGACAACCAATTTCCAAGCCTTAATCTTGTAGGTGATGAAATGTTATCGTTTTTATTCCATTTTTCGAATGATCCTACGTACCACAGAGGAAAGAGTGAAGGAATTCCGCATTCCGTGAACGTGAGGCGTGAAATATCTCAC
Source organism: Hetaerina americana (assembly GCF_022747635.1). Taxonomy (NCBI): domain Eukaryota; kingdom Metazoa; phylum Arthropoda; class Insecta; order Odonata; family Calopterygidae; genus Hetaerina; species Hetaerina americana. The sequence continues at coordinate 37,162,295 of NW_027287538.1, read as the reverse complement.
CACAGGCGGGAAGATAAATAAACCCATTGGCGACCGTGGTGTGGAGAAGAAACCAGGTGTTGAGGAGCGATTCTATCTACGCGCCTCCTCCGAGTAGGCAGGGAAGTGTTTAGATGGGGACGTATTGATAAGTTGACGCCTCGTGAACGTCTCGATTACAAAGAACGAGATGTGTCCGATGAGAATGGGGTGAGGAATAAAAAGACGAAAAAAGGGATATTAAAAACGGAAGGGAGAAAGATATGGAGGTGGAAAAGAAAAAAAAGTCGAGTATCGCAGAATTTTTGTTGCTAGAACGTGGCGCACGATAGGACCCAAAGGGCAAAATCAAGGGGGGGCATGAGAGGTTGGAGGACGATGAGTCGGATAGGACGGATAGATGGATGGGATAGGGCATCGGACGAGGAGGATGCCGTGCATGTAGGGGGGGAGGAGGAGGACTGTAGCGGTTGCTATGGAAACAGAAGCCGGCTATCTCCTGGAAGAGAAAAGCTGAGGAGAGAAAAATTTGTGGCGTTTGCCGCAGCGGCGGTTTTCGACCTCACCCCCATCTAGTCCAGCTCAGAAAGAGGTCTGGATATCCCTCGCCAATGGTTTCGGACTTGTTCCTCTTTTGGATGGGATGATGGTACGCCGATATCCGCGGGGCAAGGGAGAGAGGGGGAGCGGAAGGTGGGGAGAGGGGTTTGGGAAGAAGTAGGTAAGGGATCGGATGGAAGCCAGAGATAAACCCCTATAACCCCTACCCCTCCGGCCCATCCCAATAATGGGCTCGGAAATAAGAGGTTCCCCTGGGAGAGTGTGGGCACCCATCGACGTCCCAACCAACTTTTCATTCCTCGAGGACGCGATCGGGACAGCCTCGGGAGGAAGAAGAAGGGTTCTGGTATGGAAGGGGAAGAGAACGAGATGGAGATAAAAACTTCCGAGGGACAAGCGGGCAGGGAATGAGTCGCCGTGGGTAATGAGCAGCACGCTACCCGGAACCCTCCCCCTCCTCCATCCTTCCCCCTACTCCCAACGCTCCACCCACCCTTTCACCGTAAGGAGCTGGATGGGTGGACGAGGGAAAGAGAACTTGATAGTGGGAGAGGCCGGAGGTGGTCCCCGCCTTTCGCCTTTCCTCCTACGAAACCCTATCGTGCTTGCTGTGTTGGCTCGTGCCCGGGCGCCGAATCTCTCTCACCGAAGGTCAATGAAAATATGTGATCTGAGCTGCCACGGACGATCGCGCACGTGTCCGTTCCGCTTCAATAACCCGTCCTTTTCCCCAAGGATTCGATTTCCCGGGACGATTATGAAGGAGCGACGATTCATCGAGCATATACTTATTTTTTAGGAGCTACTGCCAAGGCTGAATGCGGAAAATGATGCTGGAATGGCCCCGGGCACAATAAATGGGTTGTGGTGACTTCGGCACTGACTGGATCACCTCCACGGAGAGGAATGTTGGAATGGTTAAGAGGCTCTCGAGTTACGCGCCCTGGAAATCATGATATATTTTAAAATGGGATATACGGCTCATCAGTATAATATGGATACGAAACTCCGATTGCCGAATGGGCAAGAAGACCAACCCTTCATTCCGCAGATGTTGAATTCAAGATAATCAATACTTATTTTTAGAGGCGTGCGGCGCAGAGAACTCGTATGAAAATGAAGTGATTCTGAAGAAGTATGAAGGCTTGGTTGAAAATTAAACCAGTAGTGTACAAGGATATGTTCAGTAGTGCACTTTTATAAATAGGTAGTAGGGTAACTTTTAATTGTTTCGGATACTTCCTGCGCGACAAAAGGCTCAATATTAAGCATTAAAGTTGCCTTAGCAAAAAACGTCGTGAAGAGGCAAGGGCTGATGACAAGATCTCTCGAATAGAAACGTGACGAAGGAAAGTAAAAATTCAAAGTTTGCAATTTTTGAGTATATAGAGATAAAAAATACTCAATTGGGAAAGGGGATTCCCGCAATAAGGGTTTGTATAGGTGAGTATGGGGAAGCATGAAGAAAACGTATCGGTCGGAGAGAAAAAATTAAACTTTTTACAAATTTGAGAAGATGTCGGTCTATTTCAGTTGATTGGGAGGCAGAAAGAGCGGGTTGAAAGATTCATAATTTACGGGACGTTAAAATCTCAGTTAAGTATTAGTATAAATTTGTGGAAGGAGAAAGAAACACATTGAATATTGATTCTTGCCATTAAGGATAATATAACGTAGAAAGAGGAAAAAGAGGAGGCAAGAGACAGAAGAAGGGGTTCAATGCCAAACCTGTACGCGTGTGCTTTTGAAGTTCATACGATAAGTAATTATGCTTAGGCAAATCCTCCTTTAGTCGGCAGTCTGGTGAATAATCTTAATGATAAATTAACTGAGTTTTGATAAAAATTGAACAGGGTACTCAATATACAAAAAGCGCTCAAAATGGACTACAAAAATGGAAGAATAATAGATCATCTCTATTAGAATCAGAGTACAACCAGGAAAAAGTAAAACGGATGGAAAATAGAATTCATAATAAACAAAGGAGCTAGATGGGGATATAACCACTCACCAACCCTAATACACAATCATCACATGAGGCCATAATATAAACACAAAAATTTGGCATTAAAGGAGACAAGTAAATGGCGATAAAGTTAAAATGCTCCGGTTCACAGATGACGCAGTAGCCGCCGAAGCGTGAGAGAAACTACAAGAAACTCAGATTGCTATGGATCAAGTATTTCGGGAAAAGAACATTGACCTCAACAAGAAGAAAGGTTAATTTCTTATGAGTTGAAGAGATGAGCTGAAGGCATCGCAATTCGAGGTGTAAAACTAGAGAAAAGGGGACCCTTCATCTCACTGGGCAGCTGTATAACTTGGATGGGAATAAGTTCAACCGACATCAAGCGGACAATAGCCCAAGATAAAAAGGCTTTCGTGAAGAAGAGGAAACTACTCTGTTTAAAGAATCTGAGGTTGCAAACAAGGAAGAAGTTCGTCAAAACGTTCGTATACTTGGAACCCTACCGATCAGAGACATGGAACACTGAAAAAGTGGACAATCGAAGAATGGGAACCTTTGTAACAAGGTACTGGAGGAGATTGCCTAGATTGAATAGATTAAGTGAGGAACGAGGAAATTTGTCGGAGAGAAAATCTAAAACCATTTTCTCTGAATTTGACATTACTTAGATAAAAATATTATTAATCAAGCCTGCATGCAGTCACTCAGTCGCAGAAGATACAAGCAGATATATTTATACAAGTGAATCCAATTGTCCGCTTACTCAACAGATATTAATACTCATTTTTGCTCTGGTATTTTTTCGTTATCATATTTCGTTTCATATTTTTAAAACTCATATAAAATATGTCCATGCTATATTTTAAAAATGAAAGTGGCAGAAACGTTTTTATCGAAAATATTAAAAACAAAAACGTCGAGGAAGTGTCCGGAAGTCACCAATGTGAAAAAATCGATAGAAAATGAAGGTCTAATTCAAACAAACGAGTGGGGCATTTTTCAGCTGGGTTCGTACAAATTAATGGAAACAAATTATTTTAAGGGCACTTCTTGTTGGGACGCATTTGCGTGTCAAAGAATAAAAGCACTATTTTGGGCACAAAATAATGGGTCTTGGAATCTTTGTCGGCGCGCTTTTTTTCAATATTATCACATGAAAAATGTATTATTGCCCCCACTTTGGGATACATTTTGCGTTTCACTCAAATTAAAGGTACCATTTTCCTTTAATATGCTTTTTTAATGCGTATACTTGAATCAAATTTACCATAAAAAGGGTTTCACTGATAAAGAACGCGGTTAATTTCACCAGTTCCTATATTATGTAAAATATTCAACGACTAAAAAGTGACATTGCAGTTATCAGCGTTCCACGCTATGTGACTGGTATGTCCTCTCATGCCTAGTTACTCGTACATCGCGGAGACAAAAAGTTTCGAGGCCTAGAGATTGACGAAAACGACCTTCTAGCGATAAATCGTTGGAGACATACATAATATTGACAAGTACACTATCAATAAACTTGCCAATTCAAAAACTTAGGGTACATAGCAGGAGTATCGGTTACCTATCGGTTAGCGTTAAACATTTATTCCGTTAAAAAATAATTCCTCAACCGGAAAATCAACCAGAAAAATATATAAAACTCTTGACGGCTATGTTCTGAGAGCCTCGGTTTTTTAGAAATTTTTAATCCAAGAAAAAATTCCAAAACAATTTGTCGTCATTACAAATACTTGTGTTGGCGACTTAAAAGAAAATAGTTGGTGTATTTGTCATAGTGATCAAAAAGGTATTCAATTACTGCTCTTTACTTACGCCTTTTGGGGAAGTATTGTGCAGATATTCTGAGAGTAATCAACTCACCTGGAAGGGAAAAAAGCATTAATTAATATAACATTATACATCTATGAAATTCAAATAGTTAAGCGATGTTAGACCACGCGAAATTAAGGACCAACATAAGGAAGGCCTTTATCGCGTGGTCGATGTAAATTGAGTTTAAATCTCAGAGTATATGTACTCCATTAAAAGAAACTTTTGGCTTTCAAAACCAGGTACATTGGAAGTAACCATGCATTAACATAATACATTTTCTACCCTTTCCCCTACAAATACAGTTTTAGAATGGAGGACGGCCGTTTTCCTTTAATTAATTTTCCAGGGGTTACAAATTCACAAATGGTATGATAAATCAAATAAATCACTATGGTATTAAACCATAGTGATTTATTATTTAAATTTATCATTTCATTGGAACAAATAAAGAATTTATGAAAGCTGATGATGCTTAGAAAGAGTACGAAATTATTTATTCCGCAGATATGATATTAGCGACAACTAATTCAATGAAAAATACCTTTTCTATTTACCTCCGTCTTAATAAATTATTTAATAATTAGCCAATAATTCGATGTTATCAAATCCAATTAAACATAAATAAAACTGGTCAACTTTTTATTATAGCAACAACGTTAATTATAAATACATCTCGAAAATCATGCGGTTTTTGATAAAGAGAAAAGATATTATAAATATTATAATAGGATCACTGATAGTCAAGTCAAATGATTTTTACACCCTGAAATTGTTGCATTGAAATGCACATTTAGCGGATGACTCAGTTAAAAGTTACTGTTGCGGCATCTCCCGCAGTTTCTTTGGAAATTATCATAAGAGTTCAAAATCTGGAGCAGATGGAACAGTTTACCTGTCTCGGAAGTGTTCTGGACCAAAATGATGAAAATAGTAGGGGCATATGACAAAGAATTGCGTTTGGAAAAGAATCATTCTTTAAGTGGAAAGAATTGATAGCAGGGTGGTGGAGTAAATATCTTAAAAACAGGCCAGCCAAAACTTTAATATGGAGTGTTGTTATGCACGGTGCGGATACATGTTCATTGAAGCAGAATTATACGCGTTGATTGGAGGTTTTCGAAATGTGGGTGTGTAGTAGGATGGTAAAGATGAAGTGGGCAGAAAGGAAAACAAACGAGGAAGTCCTAGCTTTGGAGGGGGAGGATAAGGGAATTAATGGGAGATAGCATCAGGTGACACGAAAAATGGGTACAGAGCATTTTGATTGGGAATAGGATGTTGAATAATCTGATAGAGAGAAGAATGTTAGGCAAACGAGGAAATGAATGTTGGGCGGAATGAAGGGAGGAAGGAAGTGTACGGTAATGAAGAGGAGCTTAATGTAGTGTCGTATGCCTAGTTAGATCATGAAAGGCAAGGGAATCGTCGCTGTGCTGTTTGGTAGTCTGTCTCCATCCAATTACGCACTTTCACTGGTAGCTCACTAATAATTTTACGAGAGCAGATCGATTGAATGAAGAGGGGTGATAAGAAAGTCAGCGAATAATCCTCATTAACAAAAAGAAAAAAATATTAACGTGTCTTTCGTGTAGTTAAAGGACTAGCAAACTCTTCTACACACATTCTTTCATCTGCGCTTGAAGATTATTCTTTTCAAATATTAAACAGATCTTGTTGAAAAATACATTAATCTACTTTATGTTAAAAATACCTCCAGGTGTTTCTAACAACTCTAATAACCCTCCAAAATTTGAGCCAATAATGAGGCTCGGGGAACAGGTTCCTACGAAAAAATTGGAAGAGGAAATGAAGAGTAAAACCATTATTTTTCAGACCCTGTGAGAAAGGATTCCAGCACATTTAATTGAAGTATTTTCCTGTCATGAACGAGAGAGAGGGGCTATCTTTTCGCCAAATGATTTGGCAGATTGGAATCAAATCGAATCGGGAGGGAGGACAGGAATTCTTCCCGTACACTAACTCCCTGAACCTCCCAATCAAGCCTTCTAATATACATTTATATTTCACGAGGCTAGAAATGGAAAAAAACCCACGCGATACAACAGCGACAAGGAGATAACTTCTTCCCCATAAATACTGCGTGCTATGGGCCAGGATTCAATGTTCTCAGTAGGCCATGACTTCAATAGACGTTCTTGATAGCACAAAAAATAAAATAATTCAGAGAAGAAAGCAAATTAGATGCGATCCACCTTTTAACGACATTTTCCAAGAAAGTTGGCCTTTGCTTTGTATAGGAGGCACGAGCATATGTTTTTCTCGTTGATAAATCTCCAAAAATGAGCACTTAGAAAATAATAAAAAACTCATATGCCTACATTTTTATTAAATATTAAATGATAATAGCTTAAGAGTTAATTGGCATTTAATACCGTGGCACAGAAGAACAAACCGATATCACATAAGCCAAGCAAACGAAACCTAAAAGTTAAGACTGTTAAACAACAATTCTATTTTGCTACTTAAATAAAGTACCGTGTATTAACATAACCACCCTAGATTACTAAACATATGACACGTTGGATCTGACATTGGAGCCAATTGTGGACCTTGGTTATACGAACCTAACCCTTGACTTCATGAAGCACTTTACATATTAGTGTACACTGGTACCCTGGAGAAAAAAAATGACGTTAGTAATTCATGTGCCTGCCTCATACCCTGACGTAAATTTGGTAAAAACACGTAAACCTTTGAGAGTTTGAATCAATTAATGCGTGTTAAACATATGCCAGGAAGTAAGTAACGAGCGTTATTTAGAAAAAATAATGAATTTCATTCGTCGCTAGTTTGTATACCGCAGTGCAATTCCAAAAATGAATGCATGCTTCAACTTTTGAATAAAATTAGTTCTGCTGGTATAGAGAGAAAATTAAACAAACATTTTTCATTGGAAAAATATAACAGGACAGAAGATACAGCCAGTATATCTTTAAAGCGCCATTTTGAGCCAGGGTGGCCAGAAATTCTGAATAAATTGACGGGCGTTTCCGTCAAGAAATCTTAAGATAAACATAAATCTACTTTACTACAAAGTGCCCTTAATGTAACATCATTTTCTTCCGTTAATTGTCAGAGAAAAAGATCGCATTGCAGAAATACGCACCGTAATTGGAATAAACAGGAAGCAATCTAAAAAGCCAAAAACGCTTGGTATAATAGTAAATAAAAATAGGTAAGTACATGTATAATATTTTCTATCAATGAGGTGTGTGTATGTGTCAAGTTGAAGTTCCATTTGAGGAATATTTAATTCAAGGATGAAGAATGCATCGCTCAATAATTCAGAAAAAGAAAGACTTAATATTATTAAAACTACCAAATCACTGCAATGATACCTTTCATCACACACGATTTTGGCATTATCCCAAAAATTCAAGAATTCACAAATATTCGTATACACCAACAATTAAGGAATTTTCTTGGCGGGAGGAAATATTTAATCCGCGGTACATGACATCGTCCAGATGCGCATCAAATTACTCTTTCCTGAAGTAGCGATACTTTAACGAGAAAACGCAATCATCAAGAAAACCTTCCAAACACTGAAAACCTTCGCTCTCCATACACTTAACGAGGAGATGAGTTATGACCACTTTTCGGAAAAAGGCCTTAATAATGGGAGCTATTACACTCGGTCGTGGGAAAAGATGTAGGTGGAGGGACTTCGAGAAAGGGGAAATAATACAGCCATATATTTATACAGAAAAGAGAATATAACGAGGGCTGCGAGGAAAATTATAAACTGTGCTGAGGGACCAATTTTTTTGCCCAACTCGACTTCTGAGCGAAAAAAAAGAGGCCGTAGTTTCCAGAGAAAGAGAGGTTGGAAAAGAAACAAGTGAAGGTGGTTTGGACGGTTTGAAGCGGGCGAAAAAAATACCTGGCGTAGCTGGTAGCGACCCGATGTTGTCCCGGGTCCCTTTTCCCCACCTCTTTGCCCTCGTCGTAAGCAGTCGTTAAGTAGGATTTTGAGGGCAGCCCTCAAACTGGTGTACTGCCCTTCCTACGGAGGGTATCATGTAATTTACTCAGCTGTGCGAGAGGTGTGAAAAGGGAGAGCGGCCGAGGGGCCTTCACAAAGGGCCGTAGGGATTTTTTTAAAGAAATTCCAGTGGGGGTGAAGAGCTGAAGATTTACTTGTCAAGATGAGGAGGGCCCTTCCAAGGAGGCGGGGCGGGGAAGCAATGAAAGCGGAGAGCGGCGGGGGCGGAATGAGTAGGCAGTGATTGGGGGTCGATGTTGAGGTTGAAGGGAGAGGGTATGCGTGGGCGACGCTTCCCAATCTTTGGCAACCCCCGATTCCCCGAGGAAATCCCTCGAGGAACGTCCGTCAAAATGCTAAAGATTCATGCATGGGAAATATCTGCCACGCCGAAAACGGTGAACACCCGGCGTGACATTATATATTCCATTAAAAATCTCAAAGAAACGTTTTCGAGAGAGGACAGGAGTTCAATTCTTTCAATGAAAGCTGAAAGGCTTTTTTTTTGGATTTCATAAGAGTTTATTCTGACCGATCGATTTCCAGGTATCATTTATCTCCCGCTACACAGCGAGGCTCATTTAAGTTTGAAAATAAGCCTGCCACGTTTGAAAAAAAACCACTTTTGCCATGAGTGTACATCGTACTAGAATGTTGGAAAAATAATATAGCCATTAATACGATATCAGCGCCAAGGTGTCAGATACAATCAATACGAGGAGATAACTAATTATATGACAAGCAGAATTTCAATCTTTAAACTTTCTAAATTAACATTAATTATTTCTAAAACACTTGGATATTAAAAAAAAATAAATCTGCAAATATGAAACAATTAAACAGCCGTAAAATTAGAACTACCCTAAAAACATGAACGAAATATTTGCCTTACGCGCAATTGATAGATTGGCGGAAAAATGATGCGAAAAACTCCACTATCCGACATCAAGTCTCTGATATTACTCATGATACTATTATTACGATAATACGAGGGAAGTTTACTCAGGAGATAAAACGTAACAGGTATCTCTGATGCAAAACCAATTATTTCATAGCAAGATGTGAAAAACAGCACGAGAGTTAAAAAATATCGATTTCCAATTGTTATTTAAGCTTTGAACCATATGGATGTATGCCGTCGAATAACGGCATGATAACTCACTCCCCGTCGATTAAAATAGGGTATTTTTTCCGCCAAATTGGGTCTGATCACCCAGATATCGCCGTGGGGCGCGGGAACATCCAAAGGAAGACCACTGGAGGGAGGAGGCACACACGGAGCCCGAGTCCGGTCCACCATGGTTGCTCGGGGAATTTGGGATGGACGCTCTAGGGCGAAGAATGAGAGAGACGAGCGGAGGGAAAGGAGGTGGTATACGAACGAACAACCGAAGAATCCAGCCAAGACTCACTAGGGTTCACTAAGAGGACGCGCCCCTGGCACAGACGTCGTAAATCACGCCGGGATATTTCTTTACGACCGTGAGGTCACTCACGCTCATTCCTTTGCGCTACACTTTATGGGGAGGGAGGCCGGCGAAATCAAGATCCACCGAACCGCTACTACCAGGAAAGGAATGAAGAGAAGGAGCCTCCCGCGCGGATGGTTCATTTCACGCCCCGAGGGTGGTGGTCGTAGCACCGGAGACCGGACAGGACTCTCTCGGAACACTTCACCCCCTCGACCCTCTTCAAAATTCACCCCTCGGTTCTTTCTTTTAGTAACCCATTAAGTAGTGCATAAATATGTACGTCGAAGCACTCCTCGCGACCCGGATACGTTAGGTACGCGGCACACACCCCCGCTGACGGATTTTACGAGCCGGTTTTTGTTTCGAAAATTTAAATGAAGGGGGGGTGGAGCAAACACAAAGGGCCGAAGAAGAACTTGGGTTAAAGAGGAGTTAGGGTGAGCGATATTTTTCTCGTTAAGTGTTCTCCTCTCCAGATGGAAAGAGGTGCGAGAGGAGTGGCGATATTTCTGGCTGCACTTGGGCCCAGGGCTCGCCCACGGTAAGAAATTGCTCCATTAAGCCAAGGTCTTCATTAAAAGGAAAGGAAATGAAAAAAAACAACAACGCGATGCGGCCATTTTTGCTCCTCGTTCATTTCCTTCAAAGTGCATTTTTTATGCGCAGGCTTGAGAAAAAATACCTCTTGACATGGTAAGGGAATGGACTCACAGAATCGTTTATTAAAGATAACGGAAACGATTCAAAAGGCAAATCTCACATAGAACTTGTTTTAGAAATTATAAACTGTTGCCCTGCATTCTAACAATATTTCTCGTAAATTATTCACTAGCTCAACGTACAGGGTTAATAAATACGATTGCATATCTATAGATGGGTGATCTGAAAAGTTCTCAGACTCAAAAATTTCAGAAAAAATGACTTATATCTTTGTTAGGTCGGAAACTTTTCAGACCACGCTCGTTTGTGTATATGTGCATATATATATATATATATATATATATATATATATATATATATATATATATATATATATATATATATATATATATATATATATATATATATATATTTATATTTATATTTATGCAATTACAAAAACACTAATAAAAGCGAGATTTGCCAGAATTTATTCTGCATATTCATAACTTTTAGCAAAATTCCGTAAATTACAGCTATAGATGGTGATTTTTTCTATTTCAGGAAGCAATAGATTGACGTAACTCGCAGTATGGAGAAGATTGAGGCTCGTAGAGTGATTAGGTTCCTTTATTTGCAAGGTTACAGTTCCCAGCAAATTCAAGAAGAAATTATGGCTCTTTATTAAATTTATAGCTAGTCATATGACACTGTAGGGGGAGAAAAGGAATTTTCAACCCGGGCTTATGTCTGTGGCTGACGATCCAAGAATTGGAAGACCACCACTTACGGACGATGCTGTCTCAGTGAATAAAGTAGAGGACTTTATCCTATTAGATCAAAGGACAACCATTCAAATGATCCTGGATGAGACTTGTCTTAGTTAAGGCAGGGTGGAAAATAATTCACGAAGAACATTTCACATTAAAAATTGCACATTTCAAAATACCAGCACGCTGGGCTCCACGACTACTGACTCCTTTTCAGAAGCAAGCACGGCGAATCCTACAATCGCGACCACGACGCGACCGGCAATCAAAACGATGTACTCGTAGCTTTGAATTTTTTCACATTCACACTATTCACCCGATCTCATTCAAAAGGTGTACCGATGGTTTCCGACAGGATCTTCTGAGTTCTACAATAATGACGATCTACGAAAGGTCGATAGGAAAGAAATTCTTGATGGTGACCATGCAAAGAAGTCTTCAGCATAACAAATAAAAAAATGTCACCCTTTTCGATGCAAAGGCTTTATCCGCAAAGAATCTGTACCTTGGGGACTGACCTTGAACAATAAGTTTTAAGGAGATATTCGCCAACTGGAATGCACCACGAACACGCGTCGCCCCACACCACCCTCGTCTTGACCGAGTATCTGGCCAAGCACAAATTGGCAACGCTGCCCCAACCGTCCTACAGACCCGACGAGGTGTAGTTGGACTTCTTGTTCTCGAGAACAAAAAAGGAGCTTGAAAGGTAACGCTTATATCTTCGGACGCTAGGTATCGGCAAAGACGGCGTGACGCGATGCCCGAACAAGGCTCCCACCGACACCTTCCAGGAATCGTAGCGCGACTGGCGGAGGCGCTGACACCGGTGTGTCGAAGAGAGTTTTGAATAATTTTAATAATTTGTAGTTTGATCAGAAATATTTTTCCCCAAATGTATTTTCCTTTTTAGGGAAAGACCAAGTGCGACTTCGATCAACAGATGACGTAAAATTTTGTTGCTTTAGGGCTTTTGTTAATTTAAGGGCTGCCCTAATATGACGTGGAGGGTAGGGCGAAGTAAGAAGACTGAAGCGTTCCGATATACTGTAGGAATGTAATGAGGAAAGGTGTCAGGGAACGTAGTGCATTTTGATATTTCCAAAATAAACAATAACACATATTCGAAGAAATATACTTTGGTAACTAGCATTGACTTGATATGGAGCGTGGCTATGTACGGCGCGGAAACGTGGTCATTGAAGCAGGAGGATAGACGTAGATTGGAGGCTTTTGTAATGTGGGTTTGGAGAAGAATGGAGAAGGTGAAATGGACAGAGTATAAAACAATTCGGTATGGTGGGCGAAGAGAGGGGGTCTTCTGGGAGAAATCCTATGGCGACAGGAAAAGTGGATGAAGGGGGTGTTGGCCGGCAGTGGGATGTTGAAAACTGTGATAGAGGGGAGAATGTTGGGTAAAAGAGGAAAGGGAAGGAACATGATAGGGATGTTGGACGGGATGAAGGGAGAAAGAAAGTACTCAGAGATGAAGAGGGACCTGATATAGAGTAGGATAATGGATTTTGTGTTTTGTTAGGAGTAATAAAATGTTTGTTTGGTAGTTGTGTCCATCCAAAAACCTACCTTAACTGGTAGATTACCTTAAAAAAAACTAACATGTGGGTGGATCCAGTAGTCGAAGGTAGGGGCGGGAATATTGGGTTTGATGTAAAATATGAAGTGTTGTTCAATGAGCTGAAGTATTGTAAAAAAAATGCTTGGTTCAGAGTTCGTTCTGGGAATGTGAGAGGCCCATAAAGATATATATATATATATTTCCAACCTATACCACTTGAAGTTTACCGTATCTAGCATTCAATTAGGAGCTCAGCCTACAAACCTAATTTCGCATGCGTAATGAAAAATAAAAATGCCAAATCATAAAATCAATTGATTCATTTTTTTATGAAATCAAAATGCCTGCAGTGATTAAATCTATAAGGACTATTCGTAACACATCTTATAATTCAAAAAGACCATCTAGATAGGTAAAAATCGACAACATTTTTATTCGTACTCCAAACACGTGGCGCTAACACATCACTGGTGATCCAGAAAATATTTTATGAAATCACCCTCGCCTTTGGCCACGAATCAAATGCAAGTGGATGAGTACCTCCGAATTACATGCAAGGCACAAAAATCGTGAATTATGAGTACACCACGCCTGCGGCGCAGAGCGAAATAACGAGGTAAACTTGATCATGCACTGGAAATCCTCAACGTGAATCCTAGCTGTAGAGTAACTGGAAGGGATGAAGCAAACAGATAGATAAAAACTAGAGTCCGTTATTGAATTTCTGCTGATGGAACAAAAACTCCGAAATTGAATCGCAAAAAATTGCTCCAATTAATAAAAAGTTCCGGAGCGTGGGGTGAGCGGGAGACGCGAGTTCCGTGCCATCCAGCCAATTATCCCGTACAAAAAGTTATCCTCAATCAAAATCCTAATCGAAATTGGAACATCTGAACGCAAGCGACGCGGTGTTGGGTGGGTGGGGAGGAAAAATGCTCCAATTGCGTGATTACGGGGAGGGTGTGGGCCGTAGCGCGAGATAGGCAGGCGCTTTGGTCCTCGGGAACATAGGGGTTACCTTGCGGAAGTGGATGGCGACAGACGATCGAAGGGAAAATATCAAAAGAATAACAGTTACAGCGCTTCTCCCCTGACCTTACTGCCAACTGCCCCACCTGCCATTCCCTCACGCCGTTGAGTTGCAACAATGACCCCCCCCCTCTCCCAGGAACCCCCAAAACAACCCAAACAAAAATCTTCCCGCAACTTGTTCCCGGCCGTGCAGACACGCATTCACCGCCCCCGATGCGATTTATTTTGTTATCCCGCGACGCGTGTTTCTTTTGTTCCGCGCGCAACTACGCCTTTCACTGGCGCGCGCGATACCTTTTTGTTTTTCCACTGCTTGGCATATATAGACACTGCTCGCAAAAAAAAGGAGAATGCTAGCTGTGTTTTGGGGGTGCTACTGTGTGGATGCTGCGTTCGCTCTTGACGCTACTAGGGACTACGGCGTGACATAGGTCTCTTTAGGGCGGACGGTATTTCTCACGTCAAAACCCCCTGGCACTCACTCGGAAGTCTGAACTTCTGAAGAACGAAAATGCTCACCAATAACCTTTCCTTCGATGCCTTGGTGAGAAGAGGGACTTTATGCTTCCCTCGAACGGAACAAAGGACTTATCGAATTTCGAATTAGTCCTTTCTGAGACGGAAACCAACTCAACACGTCATAAAACCCAGTGGAATTCATTGTACTGGACGAAAAAAAAATCAGCTTACTTCCACCTCTGAACCTAAAAAGATAAAGAGAATGTAGGTCTTCGGCAGCGCGTCCATTCGTTTAAGTTCATGAAACTCACACAAAAAGATACAATTTTAGAGAGAAGGTAATCTCATTGTTCAGCATGAACATAAAAGTAAAAGGTGTTCCCAAAGGATATATTTAACCGTGGGTTCAACTTGAATCATAAGTTTTAACGCTACTTTTCCTCTGAATGTGAAAGCTTAAAACAATACTCAACAAAATGACAAGCATCAGCCTTGTAAAATAATTACCTTCCGGTATCTCCGAGCGTTTAAGAGGTTTGCCAGGTTAAGTTGGATATCAAAGCGTTTGGATAATTTCATATTTTATTTTCAGAAAAAAATTATGGTTACTTACTACGGAAAATATGATAAAATAAACCGTCCCGTAAAAATATAATAATTAAAATGCTAAGTTCAGATTTTTGTTACTATAAACTATAATGCTTACTAATACTGGTATTTTTTTCTCTTTCACAATATAACAACTAAAATATGGATACACTAGCATGAGTGAAAGAAGCCCTTTCATAGCCTTATCCTTTTTTTTGCTGTAATCATTGCCGTAGTAGGTGTCATGGCATCACCTGTCATATGACCTTAGGACGGCAAGTGGAATAATGTGAGGGTGGTGGAGATATACGAGTATATAAATGTGAAGGTCTCGGGTTAGCCACATTAGTCTGGCGAGAATGCTACAGATTAAATACAAGACCAAGTACTCCAAATCCCACGTACGGCAGTTAAATTACAAGTGTGATTTGTGGCCGGTAGGAATTACAACGCAAAGGAAACACGGTCGTGGGAGTACAACTGATTAGGAAAATTACTGATACTCAGAAAAACAGCCGACATTGAGCTTACGATATTAACGGCCGGAAGGACTCCTGGGCCGAAGCGTGATTTTTATCCCCAGGGAAACCAATGAGAGTTAAAATAAGTGAGCCCAGGGAAAATAAACACGTACTTGGGAATCCATTTCTGGATAATCTTCCCCGGTAGTAGTAATTCCGGACGGAATTCGGAGAGCGACGCATGGGAAGCGTGCAATATGGTGCGGTAAGGTTTCGAGGGAGGGTGTAGAGGAGAGATGAAGCGATGTGGAAAGGGGTTAGGCGCAAATTCCAAGGTCTTCCGGAGGATGAGGAGAGGGTTCCGGGTGAGACATCCATTTCGCCGCGTTTTCAAAATACGATTTGGAAACGGCGTGTGATGCATCGCCCGTGTGCGATCCGTTTTTCCCACGAATATCACTAATGCACCCCCATCACGCTCACTTTCCCTCCCGCGACCCCCCACTACTATGCTCCCCTCCCTCCCAAACCCCTTCCCCCCCGTCCGTTCCTTTCCAAAGAAGGATAACCTAATTTATTCAGCCTATTTCCCTCCACGGACCCAGTCTCCATGTTGCATTTTACCGCTCATCTAACAGCCCCCAACCCTTCTATTTCATTCTCCCTCTCGCCCTGATGTTCCGTTCCTCCTACGAACGACACACACACTCTCCCTTCGTCCACAAAACCACCTCTCTTCTTCCTCACCGCAAAACTTTAACGAAACCATAACCTCCGAGCTCCCGTTTCAATGGCGCTTACACGTACCTTTACTTCTGTCTCACCTCAAACCAGTACTTTACTCATTGCTCATGCCGCGTCATTCACTTTTAAAATAAGGAGATCCCGGAATGTCACTCTTTAAGCCACAGAATATAATATAATATTTGCACCCTATGCTCGCTCAGTCCTTGATTCCATGAGGAGATGACCACTTTTTGATGCAGGTTTGGTTCCACATGCAACTGCGAAATTACTATGGAATTTCCTTGATACCACGGCTGTATACTTTGGCTCTTAACTCTTTTCACTACAGAGGGATATATTTCAATTCCTTTAAAAAGTTGGGCACTTACGAAAGTACTTCTATTCATTATGACATGGATCTCTCTTCACGCGAGAACTATATGGGGGCATGAAGGTAAAATTATGCGTGATATTATTAAACGGCAGGGAACTCATGGATTTTAAAAGGGCACATTTGACATGATCGTAATCAATAATAAAAATAAGCAAGATGGCATACCACTTAAAACCAATTGACAGTTGCAAATAGGTTAACTTGACATCGAAAACGTTTTATTTAAAAAAAAACATTCAGATAACTATAAAAGTATTCTGAATTAATTGCATGTGTTGAAACCAGTGCAATACAAATTGACAGCCTGAACAAGTGGTATGATTTATAATGAAGAACTAACATCGTATCGGCGTCCTTAAATACTCAATGGTGAGAAAAGTAAATATGTTTGACTGGAATGGTTACCATTAAAATCCGTCAATGTGATTCATCTCTACTCTCTCTATATTTAAAAACGACTAATGAAATCCTGAAACTTCAGAAAATGTCATAAAAATCTCAGGAAATACATGAAAAAAGTTAACCATCAAAAAACAAAATTTCACTGAGTATTTACGCACTATACCATTATTGACCCTATCCATCAAAGCTTTAGCATTCCTAGTACCACTAAATTTAACATTTCCTGTGTAAAAGTTTCGTCAATTTTTACAAGTTTTATTCCTTTAACCAATCATTATAGTTTGATCAATTATTTCTTTCAGGCTTAAATTGGGGGAGGATTACGGGAACCAATTCCGTAGAAAATAAAATTCGCAGCTGCTTTCTTTCCAAGAAATTCGTCGGACCATTAATTCCTAAGCAATTTCAAGTCATCTTGAAACTCTTTCCAAAAGCACTCCAAATAAATAAGTCACAAAACTATAATCAATGGAAACATGGTGAAGAGATATTCCTGATATTTCACCAAGTAAAATAATATTATTACAGGACTGATTTCCTCTTGAAACAATATTTGCTTGACGAGAAAGAAACAAGCAAATGGCGATTATTTTTACGCAAAATCGCCATTGCACTTGAGAAGCGGAAAGAGTTAATGCACTACTAGTTTTAAAAAAAATACTACATAATTTAAAGAGAAAGATACAAGCAAAGTTATTCTTTCTTTGGCACTCAATTATGGAAAGAGAAAACTTTGAAAGAAATAAGGACGTCTGGTGGTTGCCTAACCAGAAATGATAAATTTTTTCCTTGAAGAAACACTTTTCCATTAACACACTACTACCCCCAACGTGGAGATGGGAAAATATAATAGCATCAAAGCCTAAGTGGTTAATCGTCATTACTTAGTAGATGATGTTTAAAAATATGGGCCACAAAAGTATGGTGACTTTTATTGCTAGTTACTACACATTAGAGTATTTAAATATACATTTGAGTGAAAAAACGTGAATCTCCACGTTTATGCTATATTACTTATTATTAACTCACTCAAAAATATATATAAATAAATATAAAGGAAACATTTTTATCATAGAGACCAAAGACGTAATGGCGTTCCATTATTCAATAGCCGTTTATTTTAATTCAACTCAGTCTTTAGAAGTCACTGACCCATTACTTATTCCATGCAACTTAAGTTTTACGAAATTTACCTGAGTTAAAAGAACAGTAAGACTATAGAGGAAAGAGATGTAATTAAGATACGGAAAATCAACAATGATACCATTTTAACCTTTATGAACTAGACGGCGCAATTGAAAGCATTTTACGGACAAAGATTAAATATGTTTACATAATCTAAAAGAGCATCAATTAAGGCAATAAAAATGTTACCAAGAATGTATCAAATACTTTGTAATAGAACCCTGTAAATTTTTAAAAGGTATAAAATTTCCTGAATACGAAAATCCTGGTTTGATTACAAGAACTACATACAATGGTGTGAACGCCAAATGCATTCCAAACACAATAAACTACTTATTTTTTTGAACATCCCCATTGAGCTGAAAGTATGCATCTGATGTCTTTAACGTAATGAGCTTACGTTATGCGGCAACAGTCTCTTCAGTTGTTCGGTACATTCATCGATCAACTGCTTTCACTGACAATATACTAGATTTGGGGTTCCATCCAGATTGGTCTTATTTTCCATTACGCTTTCAAGAAAATCGTGTTTCTCAGAAAATTTGTACACGATTTGCATGATTTTCTTGTATACTTAATCTTTCTGTATTCACTGCCTAATCTCAAGCAGCATTGAAATTTCACCCATAAGCCTTGAAAATGAAAATATACAGTTGCAATTCCAAATGTGTATTTCCCTTCCTATGCTCCCGCCAGTCTTCTTACGTAAACAAGCACCGCTATTAGGGCAAATCGTGGAGGGTATTGCATATTAAATTTAATCTGGCTGTATTGTTTAGTGATCACTGACTGGAGGAATTCCATTTCCTGCATGACAGGCAGGCTACCTAATTAAAATTACACGAAATGTCGCTTTCACAGCACTATAACGACTGATGAATGCCATTGAAGTAGTTAACCCACGACCTAAAATGAACCAAAAATATTTCAAACATTTTCCAATAATTTATATAATTAATTTGAACTATTCTTTCTTCCTTCTATAAATAGAATCAACCCTATATTGTTTTAGATTTCGATTACGATATTTTTGATCACTGTCAAACGATGATAAGCATCTAATTAAAAATGAAGGTAGCCAAGGCAGTTCTTAGAGTAATTAGTATTTCCCCAAAATTGGAAATAATCAATGGATATACTCGTAAACAACTGTTCTTGAATAGTCAAAACGAATTCGAAGAGCAAATAATCGTGAAAAATAGATAAAATGCTTGTACATGACATAAGTGAGTTTAGGTTATTATTTATAATAAGCTGCTACAACTCGTGCCGGTTACTTATGAATAAAAAACGTGTATTCATGCTCTCCTCTTAATTTTGTTCAAAAATATAGCCGTGAAAAATTTTGTTTTTAAGGCACTAATTTACAATTGGATGATTTCTTAAGACTAAAGGCGAGCGGCGATCGTTATTTTAGGTTTAAGCTAGCCTACTTTTAACTTGAGTGATGACTGATTAATATATGACAGCTGATGATGGAAGATAAATTACAGTGATGCACCTCAGTCATCTTCTAAGTAATACACGTAGTTTACCCATCTTAATACGTTGGTAACATAACTTTTAAAAATATATACTATATTTTGAAACAAAAATTATCAAAGTTATTCACTAATATTGATCTCATCTACATACAACACGCTCTTGTTTTATTGCGCTGTCAACATATCGGCAATAAACCAAACAAACAAGGCACACGTTTTTTATAAAAATAATTTCTTTTTTCCTAACACAACTAGGGCAAAGAAAGTATTTCCCACGGTTTACATGGATCTACACTGCAATTGATTTTTACTGCACAATATTACTTACTTTCATAAACTTCTCCACCCACCTGTCTTAGTACGATAATCCATTTAATTTTTACATTTAGGTTTGATTCGGTTTTAAAAGTTTTATGCATGTGGAAATATTTCTGGCAAACCTCGAAAAGTCGTCTGCAAGGTATTTCCCGAACAAGTTCCTTGAGGTGACAGTCTTAACATACGAGACTGAAATAGTTATAGTTGGAATCCTAAATCTCGCCACTGGATTCAACTGAGGTTATTACATTTTAAAGCAAGCAGATATCCAAATTTGAAGAAAAACGGTATTCCCCTTGGATATATGCACATTTCTGGTTGCCTTTTGCAGTAATTTAAATCGCAAAAAAAGAGCTTTAAAATGAATGTGACAAAATGATTCTAGCTGATCGACCAAACAGGCTTCGTTGAAATCGTACTCTCGGAAAACGATATCTGGACGGAGCAACTACGCTATCCGTGGTAACAATGGAATCTTTATATCCTAAAACATACCATCTCAGAATTTCAGAAACTCAAACGATGGTTGTTTCAGATTCATTCAGTACATAGTTCCCGTTTATCCACAACATTTTTACTAGTTAACATCTATTATTATTTTTAAAACCTATTACACAATGTGTATCTCTCCTGGGACAGGCCTTAGTGAAACCTGCTTAAGTAACGGTAAGTAATCAAAATAACAGAGATGAAGACCACCACAATTTTCCAATATAATTTAGAAAATCGTAGTAGTCTTTATTTCTTTTACGATGGAACAGCTCCACCACACCACACCTAAATCTGTGATTTATATGGTAAGTTATCAATTCATTTTACCTACCGAGGGCCGACATATCTTCCTTCTTCGTTATCATTAATTTGGTATGCCCTGCAATAACCTTCGCAAAAATCTCTCTTAGACTCACACTTAAGAAGTGGCTTGTTTCGCAGAAAAATCTCAGTTTTTTAATGGAAAAAAAATTCATTTTAGTGCTCGGCCCATCCACATTTATGACTCACCAAACTCAACCTTATCGATCCGATTATAATTCTACTGCTTGGTAGCGTCCACTACTCAAACCTGCGTATTTATCTCTCATCTTCTATTTATTTATAGCTAAATACGATGTATACGACATAAAGAACCTCCAAAGTCTTTTCCAATTAAGCACATTTTGATGATCTTGGCTACGAACGGAAAATCTCACCAACCATTTCGAAAGTTGCCTTCCCGAGAGAAATTCTACTACTAATTTTCTCCGCACTACTCTTCCAAGCTACGTTTGAAACTTCGCAGAATCTTGAAGGACCTAACTTGTTCAAGTCCCCATACACGTTCTCAATTGAAATGATCAAAGTGTGCATGTCTGGGGGAACAGAACAGACACATTTATTATTACTTCTATATATATATATATATATATATATATATATATATATATATATATATATATATATATATATATATATATATATAATATATAAATGTGTGTGTGCTTGTGTGCATGTATGCGTATACAGGTATATAATTATAAGTATATATGTATAACACACGGATGCGTGTATAATTATTTATCATATAAAACTTATGTGAAAGTCTCACGGATGTGAAAAATAATGATATGAAGTTAGCACTAGCGAACAAAAATACGGAAACACACAAAACAGAAAAGAAACACACGTTTTTGAATTTTCGGTGGTCAAGGCCACCTCTCTCAAGGAAGAGAAAGCCCCTTTGTCATCAGAGGAAACCAAGAAGTAGCCCGAGTATGTATGTAAGTTTATTCGTATGTTGGTACGTAGGTTTGCATGAATGTAGCGAGGTATGGAAGTATGTACTTACATGACTGCACTTGGAGAAAACTTCGAGCAGCACGTATAGTAGGAACTTATTAAAAAGTAGGCAGAACAAACAAGGGTGTTCATAGGAATATTTCACGTTCCGGCAGTAACGGCGGTTAGCCGACCTTCGGAAGTCAAGGAATCATTTGTGCATAGCACATTGTCGGAGCTAGAAGTATTTTTGTGTATGCCTACGTTCTAATAGCGTCCACAATGTTACTAGATATACAGTTTTGACCGGGAAATGTCAAGATATTATCCAAAAACATTTACAACTATCGTGAGATTTACGATGAATCAGAACCATAAAGGAGGAAGGTAAAAAACAGCCAATTGTAGAAAACTTCAACATAAATGCTAGGCGATGGAGAACCAAGAGCACAGAAGATTAGACACGGAAATGTATTCACAGAATAAGCGATAGGAAGAACACCGGAAGAGCCCCAAGCAACTAAAGCCATTTTCACCATGGGAAGGCTATTAATAATTTCAATGGCCACCGACGCCGGAGAGATAAACTAAAGAGGGAGACTCATTGCGTGAACCTGTGCCGTGTAATAGATTACATGCAAGCAACTAAATGTGAACAATTTAGCGGATTATTTGAAAGAAGTGTCCGGTGAATAGCTGCTGCAAATAATAACATATAATAAAATTGGGGATACTGACCATCTCTTAACGGTGCACGCGGTAAATGTCGGGTTTGGACCGCCCTCGTGTAATCCGTGACACTGCAACGACATTATCGTAGCCTTGGTAACCCTGTAAGCTCAGCACCGTGAGTGCGCCCTCTGCAGGCCATCCTCAATCTTCAACCCCTGCACACTTATTACGCCACGCCAAGTAGTAACTCGGGGAACTCTCCTCCAACTCACATCATCATCATCCTCCGCCTTTACCCCGCCGCCACTCCCCGTCCCACCTAACTGCCTCCTAAATAAACCAACCACTTTCACTTACCCTCTCAAGGGCCACACACCTTCCGTCAGGCCGAAACCTCCCACACACTCCATCTCCAACTCCCCCTCCCTCCCCGGCCACTCGCTCCGCATCGCTCCACCAGCGTACCTAGACGCCCTCGCTAAAGGAAAATTTTTATTTCAGCCAGCCATAGCAGGATGGGAGCTATTCCGGCATCCCCGAGTGGGTATGAATCACGATGAGAAAAATCGCAGGTGCCCCGTAGTGCACGTACATTGTAACAAATTAAAATGAAAACTCGGTACTACACTAAGGGAAAACATTGATATCCGCCAAATTTGAAGTACACGTTTGGATTGGAATTGTAGGTAAGTGTGAAATATAAAACAATATGAGTTTTTGAAACGCTTCAACGAGAACTTCAATCAAAAAGAATTCAAATGGAGGAAAAAATGTAAAAAGTACAAAGCGAAAGTTTAACTGAAACACATGCACATTCATGCTCGTATGTACGTCCAAAAAATAATACTTATTCCTCTAAAGTTTTCAGGTTTAGGTCACCTGGTACGTATTAATTTGCGGGATTGACGTACCACATTTTATGAATATGTCCCGTATTCTTCGGTTATTCCAAGGTGCTAGACGCAAAAATACATAGTTTAAAGGGTTATTTTGCTCTTGGCTCGGGCGGACAATATCATAACCTAACGTACTCAGCTAGGGGAAATACAATGATGTTCAATAATTATTGTTTTATTTGAACCACGTACAGATAGACATAACGAAGAAAAATAAGTTCGCATCTTGCTTTATGACAACTGTTAACATTGGCATTCTTGCGAAAATGTTGACGCCAAATGTGGATGATGCTAATGAAGGACCAACGTAGGGGTACGCTTAAAACTTTTAACATATGCCTTTAAATATTCAATACCCTGGCCAACACACCCAATGCGTATTTAACGAGGGATATGCTCAAACGTCCGCGTATCTTCTCATGATACATAAGTGATATATGTGTAGACGATCCGACTACGATGATGTTGAAAAATCACCGCATTTTTACTACGTCGACTGCACGGGTTCAAATCTCATGACCTTTAGAAAAACTTGAAGGAAGGGGCGTTGTGGTTCAAAAATTTCTGACTTATTAGAGAGTGGGTGATTTATCTATGTGTAACGACGAAAACTGAGACAACGTAAAAGCGCAGAAAGCCCGAAGGCGGCATTCTATAATCGCTCTTTTATTAGCCAAACTCCTTAAGGGCTCTCATCTTTTCCTCTCCCGACAACATTTCATGCCCCCTTCCCCAGTTCCCTCCCGAAATCCCAGCAATCCCATCATGGTCCCCCCGTTCCACCTCTCCACGCTCTCAGAGCGAGGATCTCAACACATCCACCCAGCTCGGAAGAGAGCAAGCATCCTCATTACGTTACGTACGACCACAAGGCTACGCCCCGAAGGGGGAGAAAATATAGTTCGTTGCCATGCTCCTTTTTTATATAAGCTTCTCCCGACTTAAAAAGAGCAGTGGAAAATTTTCCTCTGTTCCAACATCAAGAAGAGCGATAGAATGTGGAAATTTGTAAATGGGGGCTGAGGGCAGATGGAAATGTTTCCTTTGATAGACCGGATTGAACAGGGTACGCTCCGCGAATACCGCGGCTTTTTTAATTCAGCGTTTAAGAGAAAAAATATTTTTCTCCGACCCAATATCCCTAATATTAGGTTATACTATATAATAGTCTTAATGGACATTTAAAATTTACAAGACCACGATAAAAATTCGCTTTTTTTAATTAGCGCTCTCTTAATGAGGGATTATATGTTTATCAAATAATACTGTGACTATGTGTGTGTGTGTGTGTATATACATTTATTTGTACTCATTCACATAGAAATAGATATAAGGAAAAGGGATGGGAACACATATAAAGGACGAACACAGTAGAGGAGATTGCTGATTCATTATATATATATATATATATATATATATATATATATATATATATATATATATATATATAGGTTTTAAATGTCAATTATAGATTGAGCTCTTTAGGAAACCTTATACCTTTTTACTATACTTACATGGCATTATATTGCTTCAAAGTGCAGAATATGATAAAAAAAATGCTATCGAAATTATAGGTTTGTATCATGAATATTAATGGAAGATCATTAATTCAGAATAATTAGATAAAATAATACCCGTATTAGTGATATGATAAAACACTTATTAGGTCACATAAAAGTGTTTTAAGTCAAAGAATCAAGAATAAATTGGGCAGTTAAATATCAGGATCGATTTTGAGATGGTACCTATGCAATCCTTATCTAATCATTAATGCGTCAAAACATATCGCAAAAATACAAGATAAAATATGCACATTAACCTTTTCACAAGGATATTTCCACTTTTTCCGTCCGTCACAGTCACTCTCCTGAAAACGGAAGCATAAATGTGAGATGGTACAAGCGCATGCTTATCCATTAGAATAAATTACTCTTATTTTGTCTACAATGAAGCACACAAATGAGTGACGAATACATAGGAGAGTAAACCACTACACTGACTGACTTGACTGGCCCAGGGATTAGGAGAACACTAATATAATGCTATAAAATTTTAGCAGGTAAATATTCTGGTTACATAAATATAGGTTTCTTGGAAAATCTAATCATGAACTTTATCAAAGCATTAACAATAATGAGAGAAATTTATTGAAAATGTATACTGCAACACGCTCTACTTCACATGCTATGCGTAAGAATTCTCATTTTTTTCGAAAAAGGTGTTTGATAAAATTATTTTCCCAAAGCTTAAAGAGAAAGTCACTCTCGAATCGCAGTACTTACACACTTAAAGCTCAGCTTGGGGTACAAAAGTAAAAGCCATTTGGTCCGGTCATTCATGGGCAAGGGAAAGGGTCTAGATTAAAACCAAGTCACCGAGATTAATGCCATAGAGCCATAAATAGAGGAGAACGATTCATGCAGGAGATCACGTACAGATAGATACCCATCTGAGCGCGCCAAAAATAAGTTCGCCGTCCTCCGGAAATAAATTTCGGACCCAGTCCCTCCTTTCCTCCCCCTCCCTCCAATGCGTCAAATTACAAAAATAAGGAGGGCTGGTGGGAAGGGGTCATCACATCGATCAGATTTAAGCGATATCGTCTGATACCTTCACCCTATGGTCATCGCCGAATTAATCGGCACACCAAGTAGAAAAAAGGAGCAAAGAGAAACAATTCCAATGAAAGTACTGATTCGAGGGAAAATATTTTAAAATTGCACTCAAATTACCGACTACATCAGAATCTCGTCCAGGTGATATAGAGAAAGAGATTTGAAACGAATTTCAGATAGGAATTGAATTTAATCGCATCTTATCGAATCAGGACTTAGTGAAGAAATAAATTCGTAATGCCTTCGATCGATCGGATAAATAAATAATTAATCGTCAAATAGGTTAACTCGGCTGATGAAGAAGTTATAATTACTAATCCTGACCGAATTTTCATTTCAAACAGTCGGAATGTCTCAGAAAACAATCGAATTTTGGGTAAAAATATCGGGCTTACGTTCACCTTCCGTGCCTCGTGCTTCGTATCCTGGCCCTCGTGCCTTGCCCCCCGCGATAGAACACACCCACGTCCCTTAACATCCTCTCACCCTGACCTCACTCCGACCGTATCTGTGTTTCGTATCTAATTCGACGAGAGAGGGAGGGGGTGATGGAATTCATGACCAGAGACGCCGATGACGTCGCCCGCGCACTGTGGAATGGCCGCACCCGCGCGCGAGAGAGTGAAACGCTCCCTGGGCCAATTTATTAGTTCCCATTCGGGAGTGAGTGGACTGGTGAGCTTTGTGTTTTTTTAAGGGGAAAAGCACTAGGTGGAGTGAGGTCTTGGGAAATGGTGGGGAAGGTATATCCCGGAAAAGGGGGAGGTTTTAAGTCCATTCATTTTTCTATTCTTCTCCTCTACACTCACGCAGAATTCTTCCATTCCCCCGTCCACTCAATCCCCGCATATCATTCAAAAGATAGACTTTCAATTTCCGGCTACCGTTTGCGTCCATCCATTTTGTTTCCGAAGGGCCCAAAAGTCGATATCCACCCACCTTATACATACCCAGGCCCCTCTACAGCAATTTCCATTTGGTTTCAAATATATATGTGTGTATATATATATATATATATATATATATATATATATATATATATATATATATATATATATATATATATATATATATATATATGTATAATTTAAGAAGAACTGTCTGAAAAAGACTCCGTCGAGAAGTCAGGAACATTCGTATGCCTTATCCTTAATGTATACCCATACAGATACATACCAAAGTACATACAGATACATAAGTACCCCCCCCAACCATTTTTATTCAGGATAGAAGCTGTATACAATCGAGTAGCTTTTTTCTGAGATGCAATTTAATCTCCAATATACTGACTTAAAGAAAACCACTGCTAAATATTTTATAATACTTTTCACAATAACTGCATTTAGCAAAATTAACCTTGTGTAATTTTTTGGAATATTATAAAAGCTTCATTTAATTGTAATGTAAGTCATACCGCATTTAAATCATATCTGAATTAATGCATCTAAGGAAAAATGAGCTTGGGACCTACAAAAGGTTTCACTATGTGCTTGCTAAATGACTATATTGAAAGTTTACTATTTACAAATGTTTCTTATCCTTTTGCACCAATGGTTTCAAAACTAAAGTATAAATATATAAGATATCCCCATAATTAAATGTATGGTTCCATTATCAGCGAAGGCACGAACAAAATCATTCTCTATTTGCCACGATCTTTCATTGATGACGAATTGCTTGTAGATACACTTTTTGATATCAATTTTTAAATGCCTAGTTGATTAATATATAGAGGCGAAATGCAATTACGAATAACTTTCTTCATCGCCTATAATGAATCCAGACTCTTCATCTCGTATACATAATATTATCTGTATAAGGAAGGATATATTTTCTTATCCATTAAAATTTACTTTGAATTATCCCTATTACAGTTCACAAACATTTGCACAAGAGATTAACGATAAATGATTTTTGGTCGGTATTGCAAACTAATTGACGCAGACTTTTCAAAATACATTTCCCTGAGTCAATTTCCTACAAAGCACACAAACGTCCGCGTAATGAAGCAATGTAACGCAGAGTAATCGCTAGAAGCCATTGTATTTTAATCCAAACCATAATGAATTTCAATGACTACGACATTATCATTTCCATCGCTAATTAATTAAGGATGCCGATGGCGGTGGAAGACATGCAGAGTCATTGACCTTAATTCGTTATTGATTCGCTTATTTTAATCCATCGTTCGATTTGCGCTACATTCGGAATTACCAGTTCTCCCATGGTTATGGTATCATCGCTCAAAAAGCTATCTTCTTCCTCCTTTCGGGACGGGAAAAGTGCGAAAAAAGAAGAATCGATTTCTAGGCATTTGGATTTCATTTGGCTTCGCAGTAGGCAGACCGCAATAGTTTCGCATTGCAATTCGCCAGCAGTGCATTGGGTGGCGCCAGATGTGATGATTGCTGTTTTAAACATTTAAAAAACACTTACGGTTTCCAATTAAATTGCTTAATAAATTATTTCCTCGTTAATCACTCGTAATTTTCTTAATTTTCCCATTAGTAGGAGGCGATAAGAGGCGATCAAAAAGATGGAATCCAAATTAGAGGATAATCGGAAATGATTGCACACTAATTGACGAAAAATTACGAAGGACTTCCCGACAGAATTTAATAAAATATGGCCAAGCTTGCGACCGGTGAGGGTCGGGGAAGTATAAATAACAAAACTTCACGGGTACCTTGCATTATAAAAGCATATTTTCCCATTAAAAGTGATTTATAAATGCGTCAATATAACGCTCGCGATCAAATATAGCATTTTCTCGCATCTTTTTGAGTGTCCCCAGCCCTTACCCCCAAAATTCGTACCGTGAAATGATGCATTTTTAATCTGGTAGCCTCTAACCCCCTCTCGTTGCAATAATCCAGCATTATAAATCAAGGGTGAACTGCAGTTCCAGTTTTAAGAAATTCTATTAATAACTTAACCACCAATTTTACCGAGCATATTTATACTTTTTCACCGTCTAGCAATATAAAAGTTAAAAGAAAATATTAAATGGTATATGTCACTTGGGTAAGATGCTTAAAATAATAAAACTTTCACGTTCTTCCCCCACCAAAGAGGGTATGCTAATGTTCAGCCAACATAATGACATTAGCCACCAAATGTAACGCTTGGCGACAGTGTAAGTGATATTGGAAAATTAACATCATCGCGGTTAGCGGGCAAAGTTTCTGAGATCAGTTTGCATGTAAATTTCCTATCAACTCTAATGTCTGACAGCCAAGTGTTTGAAACAACGCATAGCCTTTATTGCGCCTAATATGCAGAATAGTGCATCCATTTCCGGTTAAAAATGCGGAGAATTATGGGGCCAGGAAGAAATTTCTGGCACGGTGAGCTTAAGTAGCAGCCAGGAATTCTGCTGCACATCATCCGCGCTGGCGATGAAGATTGCAGTTCCCCAGAACTTCATGCACCTGACTTCATTAGATCTTCGCAGAGCGTTAGTGAAATTTTCATGAATAAATTAAAGCTTGCCCGACTGGGCGAATATTAAAGGCAGA
Organism: Hetaerina americana; assembly: GCF_022747635.1. NCBI lineage: Eukaryota > Metazoa > Arthropoda > Insecta > Odonata > Calopterygidae > Hetaerina > Hetaerina americana. Next base: position 37,133,000 of record NW_027287538.1, on the reverse strand, counting down.
ATACCACACCAAAACTGACACTTCATTAAAGCAGTTATTGTTTTTCGTCACTGGCCCCAAATTTCAGCTGCCGAAAAAGCAGAGGGGCTGAATTGATGCCAAAAAAAGGTAAATATTACCTGGTGGAAGTATCCTGAATATAAATGCATTATTGATATTCGGTTGAATCCTGAAATATGTTTTTTAGAATATTTATCATGATAAGTTCGTTCTAAAATTCTAATTTTGTAATAGCACCAAGTTTTCTGGCTAATGTAGTCAGTGAAGTATTAGATACGACAATATATTCATAAGCATAATAGTCAACAATAAAATTTAACATACATTTATATGTACACACACGCACACTCATTATATGTGCTCCACCTCTTTTAAATGTAGTATTGGACGATTCCTGCTGAAATTAATTTCTAACCACCGTGAGAACTTCCTACTCAACTACATATATATTTCTTCCTTCATTTATCACAGCGTGAAATGAGCAGTTACTTCCAACTGACCATTTCATGCTGTCTAAAAATCTCACTTCCTTCTTAACTCTCGCGGCTTTTCCAATTTTCTCCCTTCTATCATGGCCTAAAACCACTACCTTTCAACGGTACCTCCATCCTTTTTCTACCTTTTTTTGGATCTCCCAAAAACATCCTCTCTTTGCCCGAATTACAGTATTTCAATGCGTTTATTTTTCCCTGTCTAAATTATTTCCTCCATTCTTCTCTACATTTTCATTTCAGAAGATCCCAATCTATGCTCATTCTCTTGCCCCAAAAACCATGTCTCAGATACTACATATTACTGTATTTATTTATCTTTTCTTCGCATTTTGGCTTTACGTACCCGTTAGAATTCTCCACATCTTGCAAATACCTCTTCCGATAGCACAATTTTTCCCAAACGTCCGCCCCAAATACTTGAACTGCTCCACATGCTCTAGTTTATTAACTTCTACTTTAATATTTAAATTTGCTTCCCTACCTCTCGAGAATACATGAACTATGTTTTCTGGTGGTCAAAACACGTCTCTTACCAAAGCAATCAAGAATAACAATACTTACCCATAGTTGTTAAAATTTGCCACAACTTGGGTTACCACAGCAAAAATATTATTTTAAATTATTTAAAACAAGCCCGAAGGCAATTTCAAAAGATGAATCCCTTTGAGTAGAATGATTAAAATTAAAAAAAAAGGAAAATCCGAATGCTTTAACATTAATTAATATAATTGAAATTAAATGAAAATTTCATTCTACTCCGCAAAAATTAAAAAACCAGCATGAACAAATGAATGCCCTTCATTTAAGGATGACCTCAGCTGTCAGTTGCCTCCCCTCAATCTACCACTTCATTTAAGGATGACCATGGCCTCAAACGAATGCCTTTATTGCCAAAAAATAATAAATAACTTTAGTATAAATGATAATGCATGTAAAATTAAGGTGATGATGATGATCATGAAAAAAGAACCATTTCACCCAAAAATTATATACCAAACGGTTTGAAACCCAAGTTTCCATCTTTGAAAGGCATGCCATGTTCGCACAGCACATATAATTTTTATTTAGTTATACTTTTAGTTTCGAGAGATTCTCGTCTTCAGAAAGAAGTCCTAAGGGAAAAGTAATACCTACAAATGCGAGTCAAAGAGAGCAATTATGATATTTCGAGAGGCAATTATGATATTTCCATCTCCCCCAATTTTCACTCTTGTAAGTCAGAAGATCTCAAAATACAAAATTAAGGATGATAAGAATCGCTCTAAAATGTGACAGTAGGCTAAAAGTGTCTTCCTCAATTTACTTAATAAGAACTTCATTCCGAAAGCCGAAAACGGAATTCACGAATTTCATAACAGTCTTCAGAATCCATACATGAAAATTGCAGCAAGCATTTGAAAAATTGTGTATTAATTTTTTATTTATGAAATTTCAAATGGGTATTGCTATTTGAAATATATTTTCCATATTATTATATGTTTACAAAAGGATATAATGCTGATTCTCAGATTATAAATCGTTTAACATTGTAACACTATTCACCAACAAAGAAATATTTGTTTTTGAACAAATTTCCATTGATTTATCACGAAATAATGCACATACGCTAAATGACTAATTAAGAACGAAGAAACAAATTTAATAATATGAATACAAAAATAATGTTTGTACATTTCACAGTAATTATATTTGCAAATGTGACAGTCCAACTTGCGAGGAGAGTAGTTGGAGCGTAGCGGATTCCACCATTCACTTGCACGCCTCAGCAGAGCGCGAAACACCTGTCAATTTATTAACCTCCCATGAAAAACAACGTCGTCGCGAAATATTATCAGTCCCAGACTGCCCTCCAGGTCTGGCAAACGAGCTAGGGAGGAAATGGATCGCGGGGGCTTGGTTGGAAAAGTGAGAAGTGGAGGCCACGGGAAATTGGAGGGGAGGGGAAATGTTTCGTCACATTTCACTCCCTCCTTCTCGGAGATTTCAGCGCTCATATCATCCGCTTTTACAAAATTAATTTGCCCCGGAAATCCTCCACCCCCGTCACCTCACATAACACTCCACCCATCCCTAGGTTTCTCCGCAACACTCAGACGAGTCCAGTTCTCCACAAGCACGCTCCCATCTCCGTCTGCTGCTCGTCGTTGCGATAAACCTCACTTCCCTCGCCTCCTCACATTGTTCCAGCCCCACCTCTCTTCCCAGCGCCCTGAAAGACCAGCCACAACCCCCACCCCATCCACTTGAACTCACTATACGCGAGCATACAGCCCACGCACGCACACACACATTGTGGAAACGCACGCCTCCGCCTCTCCATTTCGTCACCACCGTCTCAACCGACATGATCCTCCAGGCGGTCGTCATTTCTCCCGTTCAAAATCTGTGGTTCACATGATGGGTATAAAAAGGTCGGGAAGTTAATAAATGGCACTGGTCGGTGGATGAAATTACTGCCACTGTTACATGCATGGCAGATGATGCCTAGAGATAACGTGGAATGGTGGCTTGAGGACTACATGGATGTGAACGAATGGAGGTAAGGTTTAAGGGAATTCGGGATGCAAGTTAAAATAAATAAAGCAGGAAGAAATCTCTCTTCTCTAACGTCTCCAGCGTTTCGGAAAAACGTGAAAGTTTTTCACAAAAAAGAATTTAAAAGAGTCTTCTACAAATACTAATACTATTACGGCTGTTCAAGAAAAGATTGAGAGGGATTATAAATTTATTTGTATATTGCAATTTGGGAAACTGATTTGGTTTCATAGTGCTAGCATAACGTCCTTAACTGGTAGATTGCCTGCAGTAAAAACAATTTTACAAACCTAGAATATTATCACAAATCTATATATACTGATATTCATACTCAAAACAAAAGGGTTACGTCGAATTGAAACATTTGATTGATATTTTATGAACAAGTACTCTTTGAGACATAATTAACCTAGGGAATTCAATAACTGCCGTAAATTTTATCACACTTCTTCCGTTATAAGATAAGACAATCATCTTGTATGCTGGTTTCTGGTGTAATTAGCTCACTGTAGTAATCCCCTGCTTATCTATGATTAATAGTGAATTTCATTTTCATGTTCAAACTAATGTAAATAAGAGGTACATCGTCTTGATATCGTAAAATAAATTACTGTACTCATTAAGCATTTTTATGTAAATAACTTTTAAAAAAATGATAAAATCCTGTCTACCTTGTAACTTCTCAAATATTTCAATAGGTTTTATGCAAGACAGAAGTAGATATGTAAGTACGATATCACATAAGAAATTTAAGAGCTACACCAGAAACCATCAATTAATACACCAGTTTAATTTCAACACTGCCACCATAAAAATTTTAAAATGTAGTACTTTCTCCGCGAAGTTTATACCTTTTCCCCAGGGATCAAGACGTGAGAGCAGGTATCTCAAAATGTGAGAAATTTGAAAACTAGTAATCACGAAAGCGGCGCTCGGAAGATTAAGAAGCAGAAGAGAGGAGATGGAAGGGTTGAGCTCATCACCATATTTATTAGTCCGCTTCAGGTGTTTCCAACTAGAAATCGCTCTCAGGGCGCCTTTCCTCTATTGTGTTATTGCTTGAAAACACGTATTCATAAATATAAGGAAACGTCGTTACCTTAGGATGCATGAGTAAGGTGAAAGGTGTCTTCATTCACGAAGGATGGGAACTTTATGGAGATTGGAGGATTATGATGATTGGTGTTCCCTTGGGAGTATTCTGGTTAAATCTGTTTCTATTCCCGATTAATTTTCATTTATCTTTCGACTTTAAAAATCTTATCATTTTATTCAAAAAACACAGAAGCTTGAACACTGACATAATACCAATAAAAAAACTCCAGTTTCATACAAATCTTAAAAAGATTTGGCCGAACACATTTTTGTAGCTATTTCAATTATATTGACAATGAAAATCCTTTGACCTTTCGTAGGTGAACAAAGGTTATTTGCTCGTGAAAGGTTAAATCCATCAAATTTGGTCTATTGCAGGTATTCAAAGCACAGACATCAAATGATAAATGCATCCAGACTTTGCAGAGCGTTTTCCCAATTATGGGATTCTGAAGCAATAGGGAGATTTTTCATAATGATGAACAGGTCATTACGTTAAGTAAGATCTGGTGCTTTCCCAGCGTATTTGCTTGATGAAGTTTTTTCGGGTCTTCCACTGGGTCAGGGGTTCTATGTTGGCCTGCAGGGAGCCATGTAGGCCAACATGGAACCCCTTACCCGGTTGAAAACCTGAGAAAACTTCATCAAGTCACTATATTGTCCCCTCGTTTCAGACAGCCTTCAAATTCAATCATTTCGAAAAAAAATGTTACATAGGTAAGCTACTTCTTCTGACGACATCCTATTAAATAGGAATTGATTATACATCTACAAATCATCTAAAACTAAAATTGTATTTCGATCGTATATTATTATTTAAAGCATGGTTTTAAATAATTTACTAATTTTACATGAACACATGGACATAGAAAATCAAAGTAATTAAAAACATGGTAGGCAATGCCAGTTAATTTTTGAAGACTTGACAATTTTTACACTAGATCAGTAGTTTGAATTCGAAAAAATTATATCGAACAGAAACTATTAAATATACGTCATTCCGCGCAACTTTGAAACAGGTTGGCCCCTGACCTCTCATATTTGAATGAAAATGGAAGGAAGCGTTTATCTTGTCAAAAATGAAATTCAATTTCGAGTGTCCCACTGAATCGAAAAACTGCTGAATTACGGCCATTTTAGAAAACTACGAATTTCACTGACGCGGAATCTTCACAATCGTGCATCTAAAAGAAGGAGTGAGGTCAAAAGTCGAGCGATTAATCATTTCCAAAACATATTCTTGGGAAAGTTGACAGGAAAGGATTGAAATATACTATATCAAAATTTTATAAAATGGAAGCTGATTACCGTAAACTTTTAAATCACATCACTTTCTGCTCGGATAATCTTTTTTACTATCGTAACAAAATTATTATGTCTTTTTGTTCATCATTAAAAGTTCGCGGAGTTTTTTTTCTATATTTTGAAGAATCTTATTTACTTTTTTTGGGAAAAGATTCCAAATGAACGGTATTCTGAACAAATACAATCCCGTGTCATGTTCTTACAATAAAATTTGTCTAAATGCGCTTTTAAAAGATTTCTGTATACAATTTAAAAATGTTTCCGAGTGAATGGATACGCCTGATGAAATTTTCCCCAAAATGTATAAGGGGTACTCATAATTCCAGACAATAAACAATAATAATGATATTTTGTCGACTGAAAAAAATTTTTCAATGCAGTAATGTTTGAAAAACTTTTTTCAATGGATTTTGATGTGGGGTAGACTAGGATTTCATATCCCAACTTTCGACGGTCAACCCGTTCAAACCATTCAAAGAATTAAGCTGAAATCAGAAAATGACAGTATGATGAGAATGAGTGTGAGTATGAAGAGATGAGTATTATCTCTTTCAGGATAATATTGAAAACGCCCAGTACTTTTTCGAACTTACTTTCATAATTTTAATCAATAATTTTGTGCCGTTAACTGTGAAGGTAATTAGGAGTAGCAGAAAATGAGTAATTTGAATTCGTTTATAAAGGTTTCAATTGCAGCTCTCCCACAAAACAACACACAGACAAAAACAACATTAGGAAAAAGCCCTTGACATGAAAAGTTTTTATAAAACATGGAAAATGCTTATTGGACACAATCGAAAGTTTAATGAATAAAAGAAAGAATTGATGGATAGGAATATGTATAGAGCAATTCTTGGATATTATACAGCCAAGTAATTATCAGAGATTGAAACTTATGTAAATAGTTTGGGGAGAAACTTTTTTTAAAATCCATTGACATGACTATAATTAAGTTTGAAATATGAAGATACCACATGCGGAACTTCAGTATTCATATTGCGACTTCTGGGTTAAGTAAACAAAACGGAATATGAAATAAATATCAGGTTCGTATCTTGAAAAATTTGCCGTGAGGTCAATGGCCGCATAGTGAAGAATCCCCTCTGTTGATTGAGTTGAAAGGCATGAAAAAGGAAAAATACATTTTACCCCCGGAAACGGCTCCAAAAAAATTACCTGTGGCTGGGAAGAGACGAATACTACTGAAATTTCCCAGGAAAGTGTCTTTATTTCCACGACGCATTTATGCTTATTGTATACAAATGTGTATTAAAAAATTTTCTTTTCTAAATAGAACAATTGTTGAGTGGAACACTTTACCTGCAAAAATATTCGAGCCCTTTCCTAACAGAGTGTATACTTTTAAGAATAGATGTAAGGCATATATGTAATAATTTGATTGATGTGTGGTGTATGGTATTATATGTAATAGCTTAATTTTTTTTTTAATTTATCTTTTTTTTTTTCTTGCTGATAAATGGTTGTAAATGGGATGGGGATTCACTTGTTTTGTTAAAGAGATTTGTGTTTTGAAGTCTAGTTTTATGTATTATCTTTTGCAATTATTTGGGACTTGTGTGCCACCTGACAATGTCTATCAGCACATGTGTATTTTTAATAATAATAATATAATATAAAATACCTATATGAGGTCAAGTGATTTAAAGCGGCAAAGATTCACGGCGAAGTTATGAGTAAAATATGATCGCTTCATTGTATATCTATATGCATTACTTTAGAACAGTGTAAGCCAAATAAATTCATCGTTAATATTTTTTGTTTTTAAAGCATATATGCCTTACATTTTTGATACTTCATTGATAAATTTACCGATTTCAAGAGTAAATGTAGTCTATGCTTCGTTCCGCTATTTTTAGCGCTTATTATTATTTTCCGTTCATAATAGGCTGATGGTAAGGGCAAAATGGAAATTATTTGCACGGATTCAAATAGATACCGAGGGTGAAGGGAAAAATACGCCCAAAACAAAAAAAAAATGGTTATAATTATTTTGCGGCTAACATAGAAAATGCTAGTAGAGCTCTCGAATTTTTTGGTTGTGCTATTGTCTTAGAATATCTTTTCCTGCATTCAAAAAGATTTCTTGGCATTAATTTCTCAAACGCAATTAGAAAGGACACTTCGTCACAACCAGATTCTTGAAGTTCCAGTCACTAAATCTCTCAAATAAACATTTATATTGCATATATATATTAGGTAATCCACCTAATATATTAGGTTTTGGATGGACACAACAAGCAAATAAATATTTCGTTTCTCCTGATAAAACACAACTCAACATCCTACTCTACAACAAGTCCATCTTCATCTCTGTGTACTTCCTCCATTCATTCAGTCCAACATTCCTATTCTACTCCTGCCCTTTCCTCGTTTGCCTTACATTCTCCCTTCTATCGCAGTCTTCAGAATGCAACTGCCGATCAATACACGCCCTTCATCAATTATTCCATTTCACCTTCTCCGTCCTTCTCCACACACACATTAAAAACGCCTCCAGTCTACGTCTCTCCCCCTGCTACAGTGACCATGTTTCCGCGCCGTAAATAACTACGCTCCATATCAAAGAGTGGCATGAATTTTTAACGAGCCTTTTCTTAACATACTTATTCCCCGTCATCAATTCCGACTTCCTCGTGAAAGCCTCTTCACTAAGCGCATTTCTTTCCCTCACGTCCCTACTACTTTGACCATTTTGGTCCAAAACACATCCGAGATATGTAAGTCGTTCCACCTGCTCTAGATTTTGCCCTCCCATTTTAATGTTACGCTTAACCTTTCTCTTTCTGGAAAATCGCATCGCCTTTGTTTTATTTTATTGATTCTCATCCCATATCTGTCGCACTGAATTTTCAATTCATTCATTAATATTTGCAAACCCTTTACTGACTGACAAACAAGAGCTTGGTCACCAGCAAACCTGATTTTACGAATTATTTTATATGGAAGCCGACTTCATTACACTTCGTAAAGTACAGGACTATATTTACAAAAGAGAGCATTACGACCCAATAATTTGAAAGAACCAGCCAATCCATATACACTTCGAAATTTTGGCCACAGATGTATTAACTAGATTCTTCACCTGATGCATTTCTGGTAAAAAATAAAAAAAAATCATGCCCACAGGTCAACAGCTTTTCTCGGCGACGGTATTTTTAATGCTGACAACACATTATATCCTCGATCCTTAACGTAAGACCCTCTATAATTTCCCGTAATCCATATTTACCTCTTTTTCTAGCTTACTCAATAATTTCCGAATCGTGAGTTCAGATTCAACCGTCTGGATTCAACTTCGACCTAAGGAATTTGCATTTTTCAAGTTTTCGGCATTCAGGTACATCAACGATATCAAAAACAATATTATTCGTTTCTTTCACTCACCCACATGAATAGTACTTCTTCGAGAAGCTGACATATTATCTTGTGAAAACATGATCGAATTAAAATGGGTGGTAGAGTATTGAAATTAAACTGACATTTTTGTCACTTGAAATACTTGTTTTAGTCTTTTTTATATTTAAACTGGTTGTGTTTTCTGCAATCACTTGTTTACATGCCTAAACTCTCGGTTAATATTTATATACGTAATATTATAATATTTTCATATCACAATTAAAAACCTTCTTAAAAACGCATGGAGAGATAAGATTAGAAGACGATGGGTGGGAGAATATACGAATTGATGATTTACGATGATATCTAAAATCCAATAAATCATTGTCGTTTTCATAAAATGGCAGAGTTTGTAGGAACTGTCTCAATTCAAATCTACGGACTTATGTTCTACCGGTTACGGGCTTCTGTTCTTCAAAAAGATGGGACCTGTCGGAGCATCTTAGATTTGCCCTTTCACCGCTTGTTTAACTTCTTCATAGAAATGTCTCCGAATCCTGTTTCCTAATTTTACATTTTATTAATTAATTTTTTTAATGCTTCAATACGATACACGTGTATTATGTAGTTTCTGGTTTTACTATGTGGAAGCGATTCATGACTCAAAACAATACACTTTGTATTTCCACATAAGTTAGATATTTAGACGGTCTAGGCTTTGAGGCTACGCGTTGAAACTTAGGTGTTCTAAATATATAATGTATGTGGAAATATAAAGCGTATTCTTTTGAGTCAGACCTCAATATGATAACGGGACCACGGTTGTGGTAGATATCGTGCACGTAATCGAACGACCCGCAGGCAGTCGCCGAGACCCTTCCGGTGAATGACACAATTGTGTAAATCAGCTGGAATCTGACCACCCACCGAATAGTAGACTGATAAAGTAAATCATTTCCATTTCAATATTGAATTTTTGATTTAAATGATAAAAACCTCGTATTTACTTCGGAACTGGGATAGGGCCGCCTATGAAAAGCACAAGTAAACAATGAAAACCAAATATCATTGCCGTAATATGATCACATCCAAGTAATAATACGAAAAAAAGTGATATTTCCCATAAATCGAGATGGTAGGAAGATCCGTAGACTACAGGTTGCTAATATTTTAATTGTTAAATTGGTTTCTCTGTTTTATGGTCACTTTTTGAGAAGGAGAAAATATAATTAGACATTTTTGGAACAATTAGCACTCTTCCTACTCCTAGAATGCCTTTTATTTTCCGAAAAATTCCAAAATCCTCGCAATGGTCAACTTCTCAATGAAGGTACACTTCTGAACGACGAAGGCAGTGGTAAAGAAACGAAAGGACGAAAAGAGGAATTGGATAGTGGATAAGAGCCCGTATGCTCTCCAGCCCCATCCCTGACGGAAAGCCCTGGAGAAAGGAAACAAGAGGCAAAAGAAATGGTGGAAAGTATGTGGAAGACGCAGTAGGGACCTCAAGATCCCTCAGCGGCATCAAGTTTCAAAGACTTGCTTTTGTTCCAAATCTGCCTTTCGCCGACCCCAAACTTTTCATTTTGTTAAGCTCAGCCTCGCCTTTCACTGTGACCACAGTGTATACATTAATTGTGTTCTTGAGTACCAGTGAAGGGTTTTACATTAAAACGAAATGCTATTCTTCCTCAAGAGACTCAATAAACTTGATTATAGTGGCTAAAAGAAAGACTAAAACTATGTTTACATGGGCGAAGTTGAGCATTATTGTGGTTGGGACAAGATACAAAATAAGTTATAAATAATAATACTTAAATATTTCATAGTTGATATTCAACCCAGTCTTAATCAGTATTTCGAATGGAATGAAGGAATTAAGGAAAAATTGGTGTTAAATGGTTTATTTTAATGTAGAGATTTATTCAATCGTCTGCGGGGATAAAACTCAAAGAGCATTCAATAATTGGGTTCATGAAATATTTACCGTAATGCAGGTTGACCTCTCTTAATGAATAATTATCATATTCAAATAAAGACACGCTATTTCTTCGATAACCACGGCTTACAGTTCATCCACCCTTCTCGGTCTAAACCATATTTAATAAAATAGACCACTCTCATAATTGAAAAAATCGGTCGTAAATCCACTGTTGATCATGAATAATACTAATCAGAATTAAAAAGAATCTCAGTTGTTTTCTTATCTCTAGGGAGAAAAACTAGCAGGAAAGAGAAAGGAAGACAACTGGGATGAAAAATAAAATAGAGGTGGTTAGGATTTAGTAGATGCTGAAGACTGGCGTTGCGCGGAAAAAAGCTTTCATATTACGCGGGAGCGTTTCATATGTCCTCATCAACGCCTTAAACAGGCTGGTAGTTTTAAGGCAAAACTCTCCAAAACAATAAAGCCCTAGATGATGGACTAAAGAGGGTTGACAATAACATTTCTGTCGTAAAAATACATGCATCAAAAAGTTAGATTCTAAATAGAAATTAGATTTATAACGCAAATAGCGAAAGGATAACACGTTCGAAAATAAGGAGTGTTTAAATGGCGTGTTGTGTGCATAAGTAAATCAATGCAGGATCAAATGCCCCCTACTAGCATGTGGCCGTGCACAAATCAGGTCGACGTGAGAGGCGGCAGAGTCAAAGCAAGCACGATCCTGTTATGGAGATTTTCAGGCTCCAACGGCGACTATGATCACCTAGTCCTAGAGTTGGACTTCGGGGGAATGAGAGGTGAGAGAGATGAATCGGCCATTTCCGGAAACGCTACACCTAGTCTCTAACCCACGCCCCGTCAGATTTTTCTTTTCACCGCCGGGGATCAATTCCCTCGGGGGCGGGAGCGGTAGGAGGGTTGGGCAAGCCGACCCTCCCCATTCCGGCCCTCCTGACGGACCCTCTTTCCACCCTAATTAACGGAAAAGAACACCACGTGGGTCGATGGGAATTTCGCGTGCATAAATAATTCCACCTGCTATCCCCTCAGGAGGCGAAGCGCCTTTCGAAATCAAAGAGTTACGCCATCCTTACTTCGGACAGACTCCGTCGGTTTTTTGTCTTTGTTTCCCGGGCAGCTGACCCACCCCTCTATCACCCAACCCCCTCCCCCTTTAAAGAAAGCCCTAACGTGATGAAACGCTCCGAACTGTTTGGCTTTCGTGCTCGAAACGTACCCTCCCCCCAACTCCCCATCGAGGTTAGTCAAATTATATGAGATTTTCAAAGCCCACTTTTTTCAGGCGGGATGAAAATATGGAAAAGGCGTGTTCTTTCGCTTTCGGATGCCCTGGGAAAGTGATCGGGAAAAGAGCTAACATGGCAGAAATTAAAGGAAATGACAAGGTATCAAGTAATCAATTAAGGCTAACGTAAGGAATAGGGGCAATATAATGATGGATCAATGGTTTCAAATTCACATAATTATTGACAACCTTACCGTTAGTATTAATTTAATTCTCAGGAAAGGCGATATAGATCTGAACGGGAAAAGTATTATTGTTAAAACTCACATATTTCATGAAAATCTATCCATACTAGTAGATAAGCAAGGATTTTCTATAAGTTGATCGAAAAACTTATATTGAATTTTTGTTTTGAAACCGGCAATTAAACATAATTTCCATTTAAATTTGCCGATTAATAAGTCATTACAATCATTGAATTTTTTGAGCATTGAAATCCCCAGGATTGACGATACTGATGATTTTAAGTAGAAATAACATGATTGCCTAAAACCTCATTGGAAGCTTAAATTCTATTGTCTTAATGCTGAGTTCATAGCAAACACCGTTTCTCAAATTCAGTTATACAGCACTTTATACGAATCAGAAGATTGCTGTGTAATTATAAGTATTTTTTTAACATCGGGTAAAATAACATGGCAATTTATATGAGGCCCTCGTTCAAACCCAGGTTACACTTCCAAACACAACAGCTTTTTCCGAGTTACATAAAAACCAAACTTTGGATTGATTCCCGTGATTGAGGTGAACCGATTTCATGGCAGAAAAATATTGAAGTCTTGGCTGAAGGGTTTATTAACCTTGGTCACACGGAAAATTAACCATTCGGAGAAGATTTGACAAGAAAATGAATCGTTTTGGATCTAGTTTTGAATGAAGGGACAGAGTCATAGTATCGAATATGGTATGTAAGGACTCCAGGTAAACTCTTTTACATCCAAGTAGCAATAAAATTCATCAACTGTTTAAACAGATACGAAAACAGAACTCATGAAATCCTTCTCTCCCGAACAACCCAGTACTTTTATCAAATTATAAATGTTCAATCATGAGCAAATTGTTTCATATTCATGCTAGACTTTCCTCTAATTACATCAATTCAAAATTTGATGTAATTGCGAATACATTTTTGAAACCTTTTCTTTACTTTACCAAGAGACAGTAAAGGTCAGCTGTTATGCTCAAATTCCTCAAGTCAATAATTACCATGGATCCACTCAGCAGAATATTAAATAAATGTTTCTTACATTATTCCTTTTTTGATGAGATTTTAAGGATACAACTAAATAAGGCTTGACATTGCTAATCACAAAATATAATTACTATTTATTTTTCAACAATTTGAGTACATATTTTGAAAGCTCCTTGGATAACTAAGCTTTGCAGTGTTTAACACACAGCACTTTGAATGAATTTATCTGACCTACAGATACAGTTTTTCTGGCCTGTATAGTGCGCTTTCTCCCCACATTCGTATAGTAAATGTCATTTCTATCGAAGTTTTATCATGACATGGCAGTTGGTACATGGTTAAAACCCATTACGGCTAAAGGGACACCAGAAGATCCTTTTAATCCTTTCAATACACCCTGCCGTTAAGTACTTGGCGAGACGAATTATACTTTCAGCTACTTGGGAAAAGTATTAAACTAACAAAATAATTCATAGAAAGTACGTAATATTGAAAATCAAGTAAAAAACATATTTAGTAAAACGTAATTTGTACTTCCATTTTACTCGAGGACTATTCTAGAAATTTTTTGCCTTGGGTATATAAATGTTTTAATTTTTTGAAATGTGCACTTCACAGAGGACTCTTTCCGTAAATCGCTTTTTTTTCATTTAATCAAATTTCAATTTCTTATAACTAGCATAAAATTACACTATTAATAATTCGCGTGCATTTTACTTTAATTAAAAGGTCAAATTGTCAAGGACAACTGGAAGAATCAGCAAAGGAGAGTCGTCGGGTGGGTCACATGCTGGAAGATGCAGCCAACCGCATCAATGCGAAAACCGGTTTCGATAACGCAACATTTATGAAACCCGTCAGTTCAATTACAGTTACTCCTGGCAATAATGCACTTGTTGTTGAGACACGAGTTGAGTTGGATGCCAATGCCACTCGGAACCACGAACGATGACACTTCCACCCACTCCCTCGACCTCCTCCCCAATCTGCCAGGCCAAACGCGCGATATCCGTTCAATCAAGATTACGCTCACCCACTCCCACTCCCTGCGAGCGACCCTAGAGCGATCACCGTTCCATCATTTCTCATGGAGGGGTAATCCCTTACGAGGAGAGATATGAACTTTGCGGTCCTTGGGCCAGTCACAAAAAAAAGAGGAAGAGCTTTCTCCCCCCCCCCACTCCCTCCCCTTTACCAAGAGAGCCGAAGTTCTTTCACTCGCCGCCGTGGGATTTCGAGGGCGCAATAAGACAAGAGGGTAAGGCGGGATGTGGGAGAAGGCAGAAATGCCACCTTGCCCGGAGGGCATGCAAAATGGAGCGAAAAAAGTCGGGAGCAACAGAATCAGTCTCCGCATTCCATTAACAAGTTGTTCCAACGTCTTATGCTCCCGGGGGGGAGCGGGATGAGGGATAGAGAAAGAGAGAGAGAGGGTTTGCTGAAAGAGTAGGCGGTGTCGTTTTCCTTTTTCTTTCAAAACAAACGCACAGGAATATCCTTGAAATTCACCCGAAAAATTCTCCCCACTACACCCTTCGCATCACCCACCTCACGGTGGCTTCCTCCCGTCCCCTGGAACCTAACCCAAATGCCGTTCTCTACCCCTCTAACGCACTGGGACGAGTGACCAATCCAAATCCCCCCTCCAAAAAACCTGCCCGATTTCCACCCGCCCGCACACTTAACGTGCTCCCGGGGCTTATAGCCCAAGGACTCGTATTTCAAACGCGGGAGTGCTTCCCACGGAGCGGGGATGAGCGCGTCCAACCCCGATCCCCTCGCCGCCTCCCCGCGCCCCTTGTGGACCCTGACAGGGGCGCCATTTATCGAGGGGCCGAGGCGGGAGGGGGAAGGGCTGGGACGTGTTTAGCCCACGGTCCGCTCCTCGTAGCCGTACGGATTTATGACTGGAGGAGAGGAAGGGAGGGATAAAAAGGCTTGGGGAGGGATCGTCCCCGCCCGCGATCTAATTTTTTTTTCCTCAGCCGCCTTAATGCTGAAAGCAGTTGTATTTCACACGCCTGTCCTCCGTCCCAGCGGAAGATGGGAGAGGGAGTCGGTTGCAAAAATAAGAATTTCGCGACGAAGCAATATTTTGGACCATATTGGCATATGAATTCTTTTTCCCAGAAATATCCAAATGGTTTCGCCGTTTGGGTTGATGATCTACCCGAAAGATTTTGCGCTAATTACGAGCCGCGAAAATATGAAATTAGTACATGGTTAAAATTAATTTCCTGACCCTTCAAACTGCTCTGTCACAACACAATTGTAAGTAAATTTAGTGGGCATTAGAAACTTTATAGCTTCCATAGAATTTTATACTATATCTAATGTAGTATGGTACAAGTAACGTCGAGTGCAAATTTGACGCGTCAAAATTGTATTGGAATCCTGAAAATATATCTCAGTTGTTCAAAGGGTAAAATTTAGACTGGTATTACGCTAGCACAGAAATTTAATTGAAATACAAACGTGAATAAATGAATGTTTGGTATTAAATCATTTTTAGTAAAAAACCTATTGGCCGGAAACTTGCTGTTTAAATTTACAGTATATTTCAATTCAATGTCGCAAGTGGCACTACATTTTACAGTAGAAACTAATTAATGAATTTATGTGCTCGATTTCTGTAATCGCACCTGATTCCACAAAGTCAGTGACTCAGGGACTCCATTGGTGGATATGTGTACTCGTACGTACCCTGATAAGATAGAGAATGAAAAGCCTAAATATAGTGCAAGCTTTGACGACAATGTTAGAAAACGAAGGATATTTTAATTGAAAAAGTTAAAAGTTGGCATTTCATTGAATCCTCTAGCATCTCAGTAAAACATCTCAGTTTAGAACGTGAAATAAGGGATAGAATAACTGTTGTTTTTTAGTTGATAGCAAAGTATGATTAACTATCTGCGAAGAAGAAGCAAAAAAGTCACACGGAAAATATTTCCACCGAGAAATACTTTCATCACTTAATATGCCCGTCAACTTGTATCTGCGGAGAGGGGCGTGAAGCTTGACACAATCTGATTCATGAGAATACTATTTGATGAATTTTGTTTCAGGAATTTCCGAACGGAAATAACGGGTCATTTCGCTCAAGCGCTTGAAACGACCGTGGAAGTGTGGGGTCGCATTCGGCTCGTTAGCCCGGCACGCGGTGTCCTTAACCGCAGGTGAGAATTTGATTAATCATGCGGCCTGTGAAACACATGCAGAGCAATCTGGTTGCTAGAAGCCTTTTGGGGAGGGGCATCATTACGCCTTCCCACCCATCAACAGAGTAAAAAACGTTCCCATCAACCGGGCGCGAATATCTTGCAATCCAAAATCCGTGACTGATGATGTGAATCACATTTTTTTAAATTTTATGACAGGAAGTTTAGATTGAATGGATGCAGAAACTCAATTCATTCATGCGTACGACAACTTTTAATAAATATTTTCACAAATCATTTCACCTCAAAGAATGACAACTTTAATGGAACTCAGTTGCACACAAGCGGTTTTATTTTCCCCTATAATACTTCAAGGTTTCGACTGACATGCAGGAATAGATTAAGGAAGATAAATAACTAATTCCCTTCATCGAAACCTAAAAACAGTCAATGCATATGACTTACATGTGCCGTCCTTTTCCTCATATACCACTGCTTTTAATCAATTTCACAAATTCAGAGCATTAGGTGAAATATTTCTCTTCAATATTCAGATAAAGTTCTCTCGTGGATAGCATTAAAACTATGAAATCAAGAGATGTGAACGGACGACATGAAGATATTTACTACAGGTCTATCCGTGTCATTAATATAGAATAATATATGCCATAGTTTTTTATCAATTTTCACGCAGCATCTTTTCCTCAGTAATTCCATTAGAGGGGTTTGACACAAGTCAGGTGTCCAACGATGAAAAACGTAGAGATATGTGACAAAACTGAGATTTTATAAAATGTCTGCTTAAACTCGAAAGGTGGTTAAAATTGGGTTCAGGTTGAGATTGTTAAATTCAGATCCTCCTGGAATAATGGCGTTATTCTAAATAAATAACAATATAAGTAATTAGTAATAATAATAAATAATAATTAGTTATTCTAAATAACTAATTACATATTAAGTTAAAAAATAAGTGGAATGGTAACTCTAAATGTAGGTGACATATTTTTAGAGATTAAAAAATCTGGAAAAAGATGGATGCATGCAGTAAATAAGGTTATAATTTATTAACTGTTGATTACCTAGACGAAATATGACTACAAAAGTACTACAAAAAAATGGAAAAATAAACATGTGCAAGTGAAGCATTGAGAGAGAAAGCAATGATAAGCTGAGGGAAGTAAAACATTAGGCAAAGAACATGGAGGAGAAATGGCAGAAAGAGAATTAATGATAAGGTGTAAATTCTGAGAAGGAAGAGAGGGCGTCACAAGAGAAGAAAATCCGCCGGTATAAAATTAAAAAATGCCAACTGAAAACAATAAGATAAGAAAAGAATCCAAGGTTGGTGGAAAGAAGACGTCGAAGAATCTATGAATAACAACATTAACCCATGTAAGATTAGTTATACAAAGGACATGCGACATGGATGGGGATAGTATCGACCCAGAATATTTCCCAGTGAGATACAAAATACGCTCGAGTGAAGGCGAACGAGAATGTAAAATAGATTGCTTAATATCACTCAAGAACTGGCGGGAAAATGGAGGACAGGATTTTTTTGGCTCTTAAGAGTGTTTTGGAGGAAGTATACTATTAAGTGCACACGAGGAAGAAATGTTTCTTCAGTCCTAAATGTTACGGCGCACAGTAATGGCAGTGCCAATAATTGTGATTAAAATAAATGCGAAGACGATAAAAAATTGGCAGGGTTAACATCCGTTTCGAGAAAGGTAAAAACATAAGAACCTACAGCCAGAATGAGAAAATACATGGAAGAGTAAATAATGTAATGGGATATTCTTGTTTATTCCTAGATTTAGGGGAACGGGAATTTAACGACAGCACTTCGGATATATAAGGTTCTAGGGGTAACTTGTTTGATGATTGAACAAGACTTCACATGAAAAGCGAACGGAGAATAGGGATGTACGATTATTGGAAAGTAAAGGTATGGCTTTTTTTCACTCTGCGATTTTAAATGAAAATATGTAAACACATTGCCCAGCATAGCGCAGGATATCAATTATCAAAATGAAAAATTGCAAGCGTGAAGATTTATGGAGACCGTATTTTACGAAAATACATGTCTGTACAAAAATTGAAAAGGAGCATTGTGTTGGTTTGGATGTCGGAAATATGGTCTTCAAGGAAAAGAATAATGAAGGTATTTCAAAAAGAGAAGCGTGGAAGAACCTTAACTCTAAGCTGAAACGACAGCACGAAGCGAAGAAGTGTAAGATAATTTGAAGACAGAGGGAGGAGGAAGAAAAATATAATGCTGCTAAGTAGATGACGACAGGAAAAGTTATTGGAAATTATGTTGAGGCAGTGGAACGTCTACGATTGTGTCAAAAGAAAATAAGGTGGGGAAGTCCATTTTGAATGACTAGAAGGATCCAGAAAACATGAAATGGCGAAGGAGGATATATAGTATGGAACGCAAAAGATATTAACAACTTGTGGTGAATCTGACCGTCGCTTCGTTTCTCATCAATGTTTAACAGTATACAACCTGACACCCCAAACAACATTAAGTTGTTCTTCAATTTCGTACGACATCTACCTCCCTTAATTTCGTTGAAAAGTATTATATATACAAACATATGTATTTATCATGCTTAAATTATTAAGAAAAAAGGAAGCCATCTGGGACCATCCGAAATCCGATCGACAACCTACATTTACTTGAAAAAAATATATTTTCAGAATTGAATATTTATATAATGTAACATTCCGAACGAAGATATTTCACCTTTACTTATGAGGCTTTTATTTAAATAATTTAAATTTAAGAGCCATGTTTATCGATTGATTGAGAAACTTCAAAAAAACGAAATTATTTCATCGTCAATAATTTCGTTAATAAAATGAAAAGTTGCTTCAAAGACAAAGAAATTAGCTAATGTCCATGCTAAAAGCTATTGAGGAAAGAGAACGTTTTCTAACGTACTCATCACATGGCCACGTCTCATTTTATTTTAAAAAAACACACCGACTAATTTTCCATGTGAAAATGAACTTACGGAGGCTGAGTTACTCTAGACTCCAAACCCGCGCGATAAACGTGATCTCGTAATTCAGATTAACTGTTACTTTAATTTCTTTATTATTTTTAGACGCAAATTACAACACGGCATGATGATTATAACGGAGAGATAATTTCTTAAAAAAACACCAGAGTTTGGCAAAATCAAAAAAGCACAGCTATATTTCAGTATATCTTTTATTGTGTTTTATGTTATGCAATATATGATTGACGGTTATCATTTGTTTTTTGCTAACATAAGGCAATTTTTCCATAAAGAAAGAATCAGAAATGACATAGAGTTAGTTTTTCGGCGACGGAATCACATCCATGATGAAGCAGATGGTATACTTATCGTTTAGTTCTTCTATTGCACTGTGCCTACCTACTCCAGGGCGTAGCCTGGGAAATAGAACAATCGTGGGACCGAAATGATCATCATAAGCGATGGTAATGAGGGGGAACAAGAGCCTTTGAAATACACTGACCCATTCATGCGTTACCATCTGCCGTAGGAAGCCAAAGAGAAATTGACCCATCACCGTCCTAAGGACAAGATGATTTGTCGTCCTCGTATGTGTCGCCTTCCACTAAGTCACTTCGTTTTAGACTTTAATATCTGCTGAATTTACACATAGAAGAACATACACAAATGTTCCAGTCCATGGCAATCTGTGTAATCGCTCTGCGGATAGGTTCACGTTCAGAGAGCTCAGAGGAAGACGGACGACTATGGATGGGGATCTCCTTCTTCACATAGCCTGGAGAGTGATACTTCCTTCTGTGTACCATTAAGAGAACGTCTACTCACCCTCAATTCTGAATAAACACACATTCCTTTGCTGCGTAAGTCCCCAAAGTAATATCGCGGAAGGAGAGTTTACTTTCCGTAACAATATAAATACACATACCACTTGAGGCTTGGCGTCAAGTTACATCAGGTGTTTGAGATGAGCATGAAAAAAGGCACTACTTTAAACGAAACGCAAACATATGGTGTCCTACCTATTGGCTGCGACAGCATGGAGGGAGGGTTAGTTTTCTGCGAGGGAGGGAAATTTACTCTCTTGGCATAGTCTGGGGAATGGAACCATTTTTCTTGATGCCTGTGGTGCTGACAGTTTTGTTTCTCATCTGAGGGACGGAGCTTATCCTCAAATAATTCTCAGACCTCTGCTAACACGCGACGATTCAAATGCCGAGGGACACCCGACGACAGCCCACATAAATTCAAGCGGTCTAATATTCTGGAAACCAACACTTATTAGTGGGAAGCCACCACGGTGAAAGGAACTGCCCCCCTTGCCGGAGTAATTGTGTGACTATTCAATGCAACAATTTCAGAGTGTAAAAATCATTCGCCTTGACTGGGATCCCAGTCAAGGCGAATGATTTTTACACTCTGAAATTGTTGCATTGAAATGCACATTAGCGGATGACTCCGCTAAAAAGTACTGTTCCGGCATCTCCCGCAGTTTCTTTGGAATGTGTGATTATTGCTGACTCCAGGGCTAGGCTTGAAGTAAGCTCTACACTAATTCATGAAAAACTGACATTTGGGTTATTACTGTGGTAAAATTCACATAATTCTGATCCACGTGAGCTGTTTCATATAACTGTGTGGGCCTTTACTTCAAAGATGTAGAAATCGAAGTGTTTTCGTGCTATTGACTGCTCGAAAGAGAAGTTCGGTTTCCTGACGCCCAAATAAACAAATATTTGGTCTTCTGATGACGAAAAGCATTGAATTTCAGAGACTGATGCCGAAAATAAAAGGTAATGCGTTAAACGGGATGGGAAAAATATATTTGACTGCTATGTAAAGGAATATGTTAGGCAATATAAGGCACGGGATTAAAATAATACTAGGTTGTCCTGAAGTGAGAGATAGGATGTGGCTGAAAAAGGGTGGACGGGTCATGCCGTAGAGCCATGAAATGGATGCGTGAGCCGAGTGCTCACGATACATACCCTCGTGCGTGAGCATTGTTGCAGAGACATTAGGAGCCGGGAGAGTAGGGGGACGCTGGGTGGTGAGAGACACTTGTCACGGCCAGAGCATTGACGTCGACAGGGTACGTGCACAGGAAACATTATACTCCTTAAGAAGCAAGCGGAAATGGCCCGCGGGGAAACCGGGAAAGCCCCCAAAGCATGTGGGGAACGGTTGGCGCCGGGGCGTCATCTTTATTCCAAGCCACGTTCCCGGGTCGCTGGGCCGTGGCTTACTTTAATTGCTCTCCTGCGCGTGACGCTCTGCATCAAACGGTAGGAGGGAGAACAATTGGAGATGGTCACATAGGGTTCTGCAATGGGAACGATACAATACAATGTTTCTTACGGTGATATTTGCAAACAATTTGTACTAAAGAGCGGCCGAAGAAATGTGGAACACAGTGAGTGGGACCCATTGGAGGGAATGTACTCGTATTGCTACCAAATGAAGTGGACTTTCCGCGTGCCTAATCACGCCAAACGAGCCATTCCCTATGCCCATGGCTTGCGGGACGAGGAAGTCGGGGGAAGTAATGAAGTATTTAAGTATTTCCCGCAGCTGGCATTAAAATAAAAGTCTTAATTAAACAAATCCTTCATGAAGTTCTCTTTCATGTAAACGCAATTTTACAATAGCTTAATTTTAAATTATTAATGAAAAATCACTCTTTTACTAAAGTCTCCCGTGCTTTCCTTTCCTGGCTAGCTTCTTTCACAACTGGGACACAAATGCCCCATGCACTTTCTTCTCTTCCCGATATTTATAATATTCCCTGAGTATCATTTCGACCACATTCGCCGATGACTCTCAAAACAAATGTATGAAGAATACATTCTATGGTAATTTGAACTCTCAACAAGACCAAAGTAGCATAGAAATTTTCTTTCACAAAAATTAAAGGTAAGGGAAATTTTGTCAAAAACTCAGTATTATGGAAATTTAGCACAAATATCAAGTTGTGAAATTCGTATCATAATATAAAATTTTTCTAGTGAAACTAAAATTCATCTCTCAGGTGATTTCGAAAGCAATTTTCTGGCAATTGGGAATATTAAACTGAAAGAAGGTTGTAGGTTTCAATTCCAGGAGGTAATAGGGAGACTGGTCGAGCAAGAGGTTACGCTTTTCTAAAATGAGGGTTTTTAACGCTATACTATTATATTACAAATATTAGCTTATGAAACCAACGTTGCTGACTGAAACATTACTAGCTGCCACGGAAGACCCATCAATCCTAAAAATAGAGTTCCACAATTGTCGAAGAATTTACAAACATGTGCACAGCAACTTGCGAAATTTCCTAAGAAAATTTAATTTTTAAATGTTATCGACAGCGAAATTATTACCTAATATATTACCAGAGCAAGGGTTCCGGATCCAAATCCATTCAATATTTCCGCACAATTTGGCAACCAAAAGTTGTTCCACATTCATATTAATATAATATAAACATTTTCCACCAAAGGAATAATAGTATTACGCACCAGAGTAAGCTAAATGATTACAAGAAAGTTGACTGATAGAAGCTTTATACTAGTGAAATTAGGATGGAAAAATCTGCGCCGAATTTTGTAATAATTTTATTTATTATCACATCACATTCTATTGCTTTAACATCACTCACTTCATGACATGTAATCCTTGAAACACATTCCGTAATAATAAATGAAAATGTAAAATTTTACTATCAATATCTATCAAGTCTAATTTAAACGAAATACATGTAGATACCGATCGAAGGGCTATTATTTAATATATTTGTAAAGACGCTAACCTAAATTATTAGTTTACCATTTCTACCTCTTTGACTTCCTACAGCAGAAAGAGGCAGACACAGACGCGTAATACGGTAAATCTAAAAACTTATCTTCTTAATTCCGGCCATTCCCATGAATGCGATTCACGCGGCACAGGAAGCGTACGATACACGAAGATAGTGTCGAGAACCCCGGCCAGCGATACGGAATGGCAGATCCTTTCTGCGTGTGGAAGCTGCGCGCTATCTTGGCACGTCGGGAGCTAATTTGCGAGGACCACGCGAGGCATCGGCGCATGTGACGCTGAATTTGGCAGAGACCGAAAGCTTGGCGTCGGCACGACGAAGGGTTCGGCAGTTATCAAAAAATCTCAACCCTCGTCGAATGGGGAAATGGGACGAAGAGACGCAATTTGGCACGCCCGCAGCCGTTGGGATGCCCACATTGGAGGGGTGGGGAGGGTTGATGTGGCGGCGGGACCAGGGAGATGCAAACCGAAGGGGTAAACCGCCGGATAGGAAAGAATAGTCGAGTAGCATTATTTGACAAAACAAGAAGTTTTGCTAAATGTGAATCTCGCCCGAGCTCATAATATGTGGAAACACTACGCACCTCTGGCAATCATATCTATATGGGAATGAAATAAACAGAATATTTGGGCGATTATCGAAATGAGAAGAAGAGATAATATTGGGATTTTTTACTAAAAAATTGATGGATTTTTCAGGATTGAATTTTTCTATCTGGGAAAAACAAAATAAAGCTGTTACTTTCATGGGATATTTAGAATCACAAGACGGCATAGAACACTATTTACGATTTCTTTGGGCGGAGGTCACGCCCAAGAAGTTTCTTCAATAAAAGTAAGGATTTATAAGGACGATAATGATTGACGTAAGACAAGTAGCGAATAAACAACTTAGTTCACTTACGTCAAAGTATGCTTTGCTCCCTCAAAAGTTGAAGAAGAAATGTTTTTCTATGCCGATTTCATATTTTCTTATGAAAAATAATCATGATCTTTTTGGTAGTCAACTGAAAAAGAATGGACTGACTTGCATTTGAACGGATGTTATTCGAATGATAAGAGCTAATCTAAAACTGAAAGTGTACAAGAAAAGTAGAGAACAGATAACCCAATCAATATGACTCTCATAAATGAGCATAACCGTTTCAATTAATACATGTATTCTTGAGCGCATAACCTTGGTCATTTGAAGAAACAAATCCAATCCTGTCAATTATCAAGCTTCTAATGCATACATACGAGCTCGCAATTGAACTGCCTAATCATATACCGTTCTAATAGCAATTTACAGATTTATTTCCATTGATAAATCATTCATAATACACCACGTAGCAAGTGGTCAGAGCCCATCGCTTAGATTGATATTTATATTAGTTCTAATGAGGGTATTTAACCAAAATTATCTCTTTACAAGGCAGTTATTTCTTAAGACCAGCCTAGCGGAATTTCTGCCCAAGAGGTTTTATTTTTGAAAAGTGCTCGTTATTTTCAGCATAGCATAAAGTGAACTTGTCTGCTACAGGTCGTGCACTCAGTGGAAAAAGAATCAAAATCCGTTAGAGTCGGAACCATTACGTTGATAAGACACACAAAGAGACTTCAAAACTTGTTGCAAAAGCAAATATGAAAGGCAACGTCAACTTGATATTGCCCGATGTCTTCCAGAGGCTCTTTTATCCGTCCCCTTTGATGATTTAGCAGAATAAATAAAACAGGTCCGCCCATAAAGTTTTCACCACTTCAGACCTTCCCGGCAACCTTACTACGATGTAAGAGGGGAGGGTATGGAGGACCAAAAGTTAAAAACACGGGAAGGAGTTATAAAATAAAACTTTTTACCTTCAAGGAAGAATGGCACCAATGACTCATGGGGAGAGAGGGATCACCAAAACGTAAAATCAATGTGCGCAAACCGTCAAAACAACGAAGACAACAATAACAGCCCGAACAATTCAATTTAACCACGCTCGACTTAAATAAATTACCTGATTTGATCGAGGGAATGGAAGAGAGATGAGAGGAAAGGGACGGACGAAGTACGGAAAGAGAGAGAGATACAAAGAAATGGAAAGTTTGACAATCAAAGCTATGGGTGGAAGAGGAGAGGAAAGGAAGATCTTTTGACGTCGGCCGCAGAAAACAACGCGAGACAATTTCGGGGGAATTTGGCCGAGCAATTTTTCATCAGGGACTCGTCGAGGACCACCACCGCCGCCGATTGGAACAACTTGGTAAAAGGGTCTCGTGTTACGCACACACACACGCGCGCTCGCACAAACACACAGACACACGCACACGGGAACAACTTTTAATCTGGGAAATGGCAGCGGAGTAATGGGGCAGAAACTTAAACGCGAACTTCGAATGGCAGGCGAAAGTTAAAAAAAAGCAAAAAAAATGCAAGGGAACAAAAAAAAGTGGGGATCTAAGTTGGCGAAAGGACGTGGAGATGAATGAGAGAGAGAAAGAGAGAATGAGATAGTCCCTGGAAGGGCTGGTGGAAGGGAGTCGTTCGAGGGTGTCGGCAGGAGGGTGAGAGAGTTGAGGGAGATATAAAGAGAGAAGGATGGAGGTTGTGTGTGGCCAAGGACTAAATTGCTGTCGACCGGAGGAGATATTCGAACGTTCATCACGTGACGGGATATTGAAGGAGGAAACGAAACGAATAGGGGAGACCTTTAAGGAAAAATGAGAACGGTCCAGTAATTCGATAGGGAGCACTTCACGGGTGTTAGACAGTCCGGAAAGCCTTCTCCTCTATGATTAGTGAACGAATTTTTTCACATTCTACGCAAAAAAAGAAATTAATTACAACTCAATTTTATCTGTTGAGATAAGCATCTTCCACGCCTGTAGTCCCAATTCCACACTGCCCTGTCAAAACGAATTGGAAATTCATTAGTATTTAATTTGCACTCGACTCGATCTTCGCTTCTATCGAAGTTCATCTCTTATTGCTAAAGACCTTTCCCATCATCGAATTTTTATTGTGATTTTAATTTCTCCAAACGGAAGTCCTGGGATGATTTAATAAGTGCAAGGATTTGATAAAGTGTATACAAAACGACATATAAATACAAAATAGTAATAGCTAAGGCCTGTGAAAGACGAGCTCATCTACTCGAACATGTATGCATTTTATGATGGGTGGATATTCAGAATATTAGTTATACTCCAAATGCCTGAGACAAATGGTGGGCATGTGCACGACAGCCCTTTTTATTAGCAGCATAGAATAAGCAATGTAAACCCCTAAAAATGTGACAGATGGGTGGAGCCTTACGTTCCCTAGACATTCCCAATAAGCGAACAGAAAAATATATCACCTTTAGGAATTTAATATGAACTTCCAAGACAAAAACCAATTTGTATAACAGTACCAAATGGCACCAGAGTTGTTTAGTAGAAACCAGCATTTATGATTCAATAAATCGAAATGAAGTTACCTTCAACTTAATAATAACAGTGTTAATAAAGTAATTATTAACTCAGGTGATTACTTCCTATTCTGCAATAAGAAGGCATATGGTTGCAGGTTAAAGGAGGAAATTTATAATCATTGTCCAGTAAGGTAGGTAGAATAAATGTTTGCTTACAAAATTTCTGGTCAAATTTGTGAAAAGTATGATACCATTAATTATGCACTCATAGGAATTCATTGGAGTATTCATAAATTAAGGATGACTTTTTAGTACATATAATAAGAATGCAGTTATTGGAATTTTTATTGTTATAGGGTAACATTAAAGTGGAGCGTTTCGACGCAGAAAGTATCTCCTGGCTTGAACTCTCAGTACTGTCCCACAGCCCTAAATTGTAACTGTATGTCACGTGCCTCCAAACCTCCCATGTAGAATTGCAATGGCCAAAAGCCATGATGCATTTGATAAAACTTTGCTTAATTATTCCAGAACGCGGTTTTCATGGTTGAAATTATTTATTTGATAGTAAAATCACAGTAATCAAATTCATAATTATGGATGGGAGAGGGGTAGAGCTAAACTAATACTGAACGTAAGAGCTTGTAAAAATCACACATCAGGGTATTAAGGTAGACGGATACATTTCCTGTATTACCCTGCGGTTTCCCATGAAGATCTGATAATGGAAATGATAAACATGGCATGAAAATAATGATTCCCGGAGACATCATTCCCGGAACGAATCCAGATCCTCTTGCCGAAAGGTTAGAGCTCTCTACTATTATTGATCTAATTACGTTAGCTCTATAATTTTAAATAGAAACGTATCCACAAATGCAAATTCAGCGCTTACATATTTTAAATACTGTTCTCCAACAAAAAACACTTGGAAAAATAAAGATCGACTTTTTATTCAAATTATTCATATAAAAATTTATTTACAACCAATTCGTAGACTACACGAATGAAATAACAACGAAATTGATAAACAACAAGAAAAAAGAAATATAAATTGTCTTATTTTTCTTGGATGAATTGAAAATCACGACATATATTAAAAAAAACCTAAGACGTTATCAATCAATAATTTATTTGCAAAACTTACATTCTTAAATTTCCACTTTAGCTCATTACTTTCGTAGATGAATCTGTCAAACAGTCTTTTTCTTTCCGATAATAGACTAAATCTTATAGCATTAATTATCTTTTCAATTTGTGTCTTCCTCCATGAACAAATGAACTAAACCAGCTATGACAATTTCCCGAACCGTGTTCATTAGCCTCTCTAGCTGCGGCTGATGACCAACCCACGCATCCGCGTCATCTCTTTAGTGTCTTTTTCAGGGTTCGTTCTTTACCGACTTCGTTCCACGCTTCTTGATTAGTCACACTCGCTCAGTTGAGTGGACTTCCAACATTTTTCTCAAGCTGCAAAGTTCAAAACGGCTCTGCAAAGTTCACTTTTCCTTCCGCGTGTCGATTACTGTGATCGATTATTCCCAAATCTATAAAATTATAGCAAAACGGACCCCAAGTAACCATTAATAAATTAGATAGATACACATACTTGTATGTACATGTATGACCAAAATTATGCAACCATGGTATAAGCGACTCTTATGCTCGCTTGAGCCGGCTCAAATGTCAGGATCGTCGCACTGATAAATTGAAAACCTTGGCTTCCGCATTTGTAGCAGGGCTTCAAACAAAAAGTAGGTCAAGTATCGCATATAATGCATTCTAGAATTTACTATCACGCCTTCAAATATAATTGTGTATTGCATGGAATTCTCTTTTTCTCATTTATCATAATATTACACTGACAATTATTTCTTTCTTAAATATATTTACTTTTATTATGATATCCTCTCTGCCCACATTAAAGATTTGTTCATTTTTTTGCTATTATAAAATGTATCCTTTTTTATTATTTTCTAACATTTAAATTTTTGATAAATTCGTATTTTAATTCTGTCTCACTAGCCAGTGAATCGCGAAAAATAAAGAAAATAATACAAGTCTTTCTTAAGTTTTCCCTCTGCTTTTCCTACTATTCATGTCTCGCTATCATATGATACACTAGGGTAATCCCAAAAAGAATACCTACAATTTCTAGATAAATAGAAAGATATAATTTTCAAAATTTGTCACATCATTTTAAAGCGAATACATTTCTATATTCTGCTACATATTTTTCATTTCGCCTGATGCACTTTTGTAGGCACTAGGGCATTCCACGTATGCCGGTGCATGCCAGCACAAAACGGTGAAAAAGAAATAACGATAGGGGTCTGGTACGTACTTCAACAGAACCAACGAAAGCTCCCGTGTCCCCTCCCAGCCTCCCTTCTTATTACCCCCTCCCCACCTCCCCAGTAATCTCCCTCTGAAAGGTGGAGAAAGCAAACGCTGATATAGGACGAAAGAGAGAAAAGGAAATGTGAAGGAGAGCGAGAGAGAAATAAAAGAAGGAAGCAATCGGAGTCCTCGAGAGCTGACCGTGGTGAAGGGGGCCGTGGCCAAGGGGTGAGGGTAGTGCGTCCCGGGAGAGGATGAAGGATATTGAGTTTGATCTGAACAGTCCCTCTTCCTCCATCCCTCTTCTTCCCGGGATGAGCCAAAGTGGGGGATACAGCCTCCCAGGGAAAGGGAGGTGACCTCTGAAGGAAGCGGGACTGAAACAAAAGAAGACCGGGACGGCGGAAGGATGGGGACGAGGGAGCCGAGAGTGAGTGTCCCCGCACATATACAAAAGATTCCCGGGATTCTTCCCCATTTCATCTCCCATCCGGAGGGGGACCCACAGAGAGAAAACCGAGATAGGGGGAGTAGTGAATATAAATCCCATTGTTTCCGGAATGCAATTGCGGTTGCACTCTCATTGCTCGTCTACCTCCCTACGCGCTGGATTCCCTACAGATATACTGAAAGTTCTTTTCCGATATCACCACAGCAATCATGGGTTCGATTTCCACTGAAGGCTGACTTAACGCATCACATTTTTCGCGGGCGTAAAAGTAGGACAGGATTGTAACAACCCACAGGATGGTAAACTTTTCTCCCGGATTGACTTCCACTCATGGCGTTCCTAGAGTTTAGCATTTATCAAAACTCGTGAGTTGGTAGCTGAGGGATTTACTCTTTGAACTTTCAAAGATTAAGACATCCATTCGACGAATCAATTTCGTCGAAAGAAAGTTCCCGAGAAGACTAAAACTTATCCGAAGCGACACAAGTTTTCTTGGTCATGTTCAACCAAAAATACTCCGATACAGTTATCATGGGACACACTTCCTAGAGCACTTTCATTTAAGCTATCAACCTATTAACCAACAAAAATTTCGGAAATGTTTATTGAATGAAGTTCGCGCAATCACTATGTCTTCAATAAGATGGTCTTAATTTTACTAAGACCGAGTGGTATTTTGAAACCCAAATCATTTGCTTCATGAGTGACTATTAACTGGCACTTTTCACCTTTGTTAATTATATACGAGTACCTGGCTGGTTATCGTATGTACATGTATATTACCAGCCAGGTATTGATAAGAAATACATTGGATGGATTAAAAGTATCGGGAACAATTTTTTCCTTGAAGTCATTTTTTTTTTAATATTTATGTTTTCCGGTAAAATATGTCAAACGAAGATTTACAAAGCTTTTGGCGGAAATATTTGTTGAACTCTATTTCACGCGATCGATAGTTTTTCCTTCGTGAGAAGCCGAGCAGTTCAAAATTAACTGATCATATGCCAAATAATAGCCACCCATGGATAGCTGATTATCAATCATAAGGCTCCTCTGTTACATCTACGAACATTATTTATTTATTTTTCTCTAAGAAAATCAGAAAGTGTTAAATTTTACCCCTTGCTGCAGAAAACGGTAAATTTTTCCTCGCGTAGAATGCCACGACCTCATGATGTTAAAATTTTGCGCTTTTCAGGAATGACAAGAATGGGAAAACATCACTTAGGGGAAGTCCTATTGTTTCCATCGATTGAGTTTTAAAAAAGGTCGGCCGATGATTTTTTGCTTTTTTCGTGCCCATGCCTGAAAAGCGGCGAGTGATGGCTGTTGAACGTGCGAGTGTTTGTTGGTCGAGGGATCACGTAGTGAGCACGTTGCATTCGTTTTAGCCAAAGCCTCATCTCCCGCGACCACGGAGTAAACAGAAGGATCCAGCTGGTACTGAACCTGGACAGGGATATAAATTAACTGCCCGTCCCAAATCCTCTCACCGAAAACATTCCTTAATTGGCAGTCGCAGAATATGCGGCGAGAACACATTGCTGGACGGTACTTGGGAATAAATGATTTTAATGAAACACTACGACGCTATAACATAAAAATATTATTTCCACCTTCTACAAAAGACAAAAAAAGGCATTTGGTATCCCTCTGAGCATTTTATCATTAGCATAGATATTTGAATTTATTTTGGTTCAACAAAGATCGCAGCAGTATGCGCACGAAATATTTCGCATATTTTTATTTTACAGGAGAATTCTAATGGCGGAAAGAGCACTGTGTCGAGGAACATTGACTATCCGATACTCAAAAGCGTGATTCATTAATTCTTCAGGAATACTGATTCAGCGAAATA
Source organism: Hetaerina americana (assembly GCF_022747635.1). NCBI lineage: Eukaryota > Metazoa > Arthropoda > Insecta > Odonata > Calopterygidae > Hetaerina > Hetaerina americana. The sequence goes on along the minus strand of NW_027287538.1, from coordinate 37,101,775 downwards.
CCTATTAATTAATGAGTTAACACTAAAACAACTCTAACCACAGAAAATCCGCCGATAATCCAAGAGTTCGATGAATTCGAATACTTCTAACTAAAATCGTTCAGTTAAAGACAAATGGATTGTTTTTTTTTACATTTAGCCAATATAATTCAAGTCTCCATTTAATTCTTTTAGAGGGTTATTAAATCCCTGATGATTTAATGCAAGCAGGAATTAAAAATCTTTAATAATAAAATGTGGAAATAGGGGAGCTTCGGTTGGTAAAACCTGTATTTTACGTGCAGTCTTCATACGGGAATACCTACAGTAAAGTTATCTCTAGAATATTACAATGCATGAGGTTTTTTTCATAAAATATTCTGATAAATTACACTTAAAAATTTTACTTACAATGAAGACTAAATTTGTTGAGAACAATGCCAATATTATATATGATGCACTATGAATAAAATTATTTATATAATAAATAAATATTATATATAATATTTCCGTGGTGCAATTTTTTACAACTCTTGATGAACATGTATTTAAATAAAATCATAAGCAGAGTAATCAACCCGAATGTCAGTTTGGTACCCGATTGTAGAGTTCACGCAGTACTAAGCCCGAAGGGCGTGTGATATTCATTCACCCATCACGGTTAGGAGTGCAGATTCTTTCCCTGTGCCGGTTAAGGTTTCCCAGGAAGATCTGGTACCCGAAAAATGACACAGCTTGAGTGGAGCTGAGGGTGTCCAGAGGGAAATACCCCGGAATAGAACCCTAACCCTCCAGGCAATACTCCAACGCTTCACCCTTGGACAACCGCGTTGGGGGGGTGCAGAGCGTTGGACTCCTAACCGGAGGGGCCCGAGTTCGATTCCCAGGCAAGGCACTCTGGGCACCTGCAGCTCCACCGAAGCCATGTGACTTTTCAGGTACCAGGTCTTCCTGGGAAACCATAACCGGCACAGGGAAAGGAACTGGCCCTCCTACCCTGATCTATGAATTTCACACGCCTTCGGGCTTAGTACTAGGTGAACTCTACCATCACCTACCAAGCCGACCTTCAGATTGATTACAGTGTTTACGGTTATACATATAAATATATATATATACAAATATATGTACATATACTATCAAAACAAAAAGGAAAGATTAACCAAAACAAGTCCAATATTTAGTAGGTCTCAACCACTTTCATAAGGCTACGAGGAATCAATTTATATTGCATGTATACTATATCCATAAATATAACGAGACTTAAGTTCTATACATACATACATATATATATATATATATATATATATATATATATATATATATATATATATATATATATATATACATACATATATATGCATATAAGTGTGTGTGTGCGTTTGCGTGTGCAAATCATAATATTAAATTAAATCATAAGACTCGTTGAAAGCTAGGAACTTGCGAGAAAGGTTTTACATGAAAGCCAAATTCCCTTTACCGAGTTCTCAAGATACTTGGGAAAAGAAATGCATTAGGAAAGTAATTTTTTAGAACTTTATGCCACTAAAATAAAAGATCGGATGACGTTTCCTGCGTTAAAGGGATCCTTATTTTTTCAACCAAAAGTTTCGAAACTACGGAGCTAAAGCATTTGCTGTTGCCGAACTTCTTGCAAGACAGGAGATCTTAAAAATAAATAAATTTTCTTCGCCTTTTTTCTTTAATGCTCGCTAAGATTCATCGATTAAAAAGTATATGGTACAAAGAAATAGTTTTTCAACATTTGCGAACTCTTATTAGATATATTTCTGCATTGGGTCCGAATTACTTTAGGTCTCTTCCTTTAAAATCTGATGGTTCAGTATCAAAGAAAATAGAGTGGACTACGGCTCCGAGATAATTATCCGTCCGTATAAGGCGTCCGAGAAGTTGATGATGGACGTTCAAGTAGAAATATTTACCGGACTTACTTAGTCTCAAAATAGGATCTACGAGTACGAATACTATACCGAGCAAAACACATCCGAAGTGCTTCAAGAGCCCTTGCCCTAGATAAGCTCTTATGGAAATGAAACGTATCGGCAAACATGTTCAAAATCAACTGTTATCATTTTGGTTTTTCCATTACAAATTTCATAGCACAATGGAACTGCTGCTACAATGCGCAACTAATGACTGGTGGATTAATCCTTATGAAGCATGTATTCCTGATGGCTGATCGTGATTAAGAAAGCTTGACACATTCTACGGATTGATCTTTGCTGGAAATTTAGGATTTTGGTCTCCAAAATTGATATTTATGTGAAATTCCTCTTAAAATACATATATGAGTTCAGAATCGATTCAAAGGATTTCTCCGAGGTATTTTGGATTTTTACTATTTAAAATAAAATGGATCAGAAACTTCTAATTAGAATTGCATGACGATCTTCTTCAAACAGTTAGCCGTTGTTTTATTTAGTTGCGATTGAAATGTCTTCGTTTAGAAAATAATGCATTCAATTATTAAGAGTCTTTATTAATACCGTTAAGTAAATCATATGATTTGCAAATATTCCCTTCCAGGGTAGTGGAAAATTGTTACGCTCGCTTCAAAGCAACACAAAACTTATTACTCCGGGAACCTTTTCAAAACCGCACGCATTTTTTTCATCACCTATCACACTCGTCCCAGAACGCTCGGAATAAGCATTCTGAGAAAATTTCTCATCCCTTGAAGGATATCGTCCCGTCGCACCTAATAAAGCCCGCCGATGAGAACGCCTGTACCCTTTTGGTCCTTCAGAATGACCCTACTCACTCGGAACGCCGTACCAAATGGAAGTTTGGTGAACTCCGCAGTCTCCGAGTGGCAGTTGGTTCATTTTAACCCTTGCTTTTCCTCTCCCCGGGCAGAGAAAGACCTATATTCTCGCGCGCGCGCACACACACACACACAAATACACCTCGAATTTAAGTGCTACCCCGCCCTCTTTACTCGAGTCCGTAATGTGGGCCACGGAACATGTATATGGGATTACATATGTGCGACTGAATGTCCCGCAAAAAATAAACACATACGAGATGCAATGACAAATTTTCAGGTAAGTTTGAGTGTGTAAGTAAGAGTGTATGTGCACGTGTGTGTATGTTTACATATGTATATATATATATATATATATATATATATATATGTAATATATATATATATATATATATATATATATATATATATATATATATATATAATTTTATTAAACCTTGTCACGAACATATTTGACGCTTCAGCGGAAAGGTCACCTTCATTTATAAATATATTTTTGTGCGTTACGAAAGTGTCACGGATGTGGATATTAAATACCGAATGAGCAAGATGGCGTTGGCCAACACAAATTAATACAGGAGCATTTAACAACACATTCATTCGTATTTCGAAATGTAGAGTATTAACTGCTGTACACTTACTCCACGTACTCTGATGAAGGTGTCTGTGACCACCGAAATGCCAGTGAGTTATTATTTTTAATTTTTATTAATATTTTATTGAAACATATATATATATATATATATATACATATATACATATATACATATATATATACATATATACATATATATATATACATATATATACATATATTTACATATATATATATACATATATATATATATATATATATATATATATATATATATATATATATATATATATATATATATATATATATAAATATATATATATACAATATACATATGGGACACACATACGACTTGCACTGTGGGAATTCAGATATTATATGCACATTCAGCCGGATCAAAGGCGCGCCAGTTCTCATTCCCTCGGGGCTGTGCGACTCGCGTCTCGATGCTATTAACACTCGCATGGCTCCTCGGCGAGCACCCGAGTCGTGATGGCGGCGCTGGGACCCCGCGGCAACAATCGGGCGGAGGGATGACCCAAATCCCTCCAACAATGGATGCCAAGGGACGGGGGTGCTTGCACTGGAAATAAAAGCAGGGTGGGGAGGGACTGGGAGGAGGGGAGAATGGGGGTGATGGTTGCAGCACCGCTTTCCTCCTCGGTATGCATACACGCGGGTATACTGGTCAGGGGGGAGGGGGATTATTGGGTGCTTGGTTAAGGAATAAAATTTGCTCGAGGATGAATCGCTGCTAATAATAACCAAATGGACTATTTATTTTCTTTTCCAGCTTTTTTGCGTGAGGCTCTTGAACTGTACCCGGCGCCATTTTTACCGATGAACGGGAAAGAACACGGAAAATTATCACTAAAAAAACGATGTTTTTTTCGGTTGCCATTGTATCATCTGCAAGGCATATTCATTTTTCGAGTCGCACATACAGGCACAAAAAAATCATTGGCTGGCATGCATTAAATACTAGATCGCAACCGGATGCCGCCAGAGCTGGCGATTCATGAATTTGGCCAACTGCGTCTGGAGCGGGTGTAGACTATCTTTGTTAAAAAAAAGTGCCGCAATTGCTGCCAATTTTGCAGCCCCTTATGTGAAGGTCAAACCTTTTTATATTAGTATTAGTATATTAGTATTAACCCCAATTATACTATACTTAAAATGAAAGTTGTTTTATTTTTCTTACTTATAGTTAAAAGAGACTGGGAGGTTTCTCAGTTTGGCATATTTTCCGTGTTAAAAGGATCAGAGTTGTAGAGAGGGCGGAAGAGGAGGAACACTCAGAATCGACACTGGTCTAATGGGCACTACTTGGGAGACAAAAACTAATCGGAATCGGAATTTTTCACCAGAACCAGCATTTTTATCTTAGGTTGTGATTATTTGGTCACCTCAGTATTGCTCTCTTTAACGTGAAATATTGTAAAACATTTTTTCAAACCAACCAACAGACATGATTGACTAAGGTTTAATTCCACGAAGAAATTTAATAATTATATTTTAATTTTTAACACCTTTAATAGTGAACACAATTTTTTAAATGATTAGGGTATTCGAACAAAACGCAAAATAAGACAAACGTACAGCACAAAGAAAAACGGTTACTTAAAAAGTCGCTTTCCTAATATTAATGGGTATATATAGAGTTAATAATTATTCCACTAAATTATACGCATCGGCCGTCCCTCACTGAAGACAAAAGTAGATCATCCTTTTCAGTTCTTATAGAGGAAGTTGATCTAGACTAACATGTGTGAGGGGCAGTCAAAAGAAAACCTAACGGACGAACACACTAGATCAGTCCGCCCACCAGCAAGAACATAAACCAACAACTGCGTGCGCCTTGTAACTGTGTAGCTCTCCTATCACAGCCATGGCAATATCGATAAAAAGTGTTGCTACCTTTAGGGCGGAGTGTGTGTGTGTTTTATGGCGGATGTTCGGTTTCCATTTGACTAACCGAAGTAGGTAGTAAAATGTCGAAGCTCAAAAACATAATATACAATGCCTCTCGACAGCATTTTAATGGAATCAATTTATGCTCGAAACTTTTTTTAAGTTAGTTAATTCCTATTTTTAAATATGAAAATTATAAAT